>NC_069500.1:367396781-367742406 GCF_027579735.1 Bombina bombina
AAAAAATAAAAAAGAACTAAGTTACAAAAAATAAAAAAATATTTACAAACATAAGAAAAATATTACAACAATTTTAAACTAATTACACCTACTCTAAGCCCCCTAATAAAACAACAAAGCCCCCCAAAAATAAAAAAATGCCCTACCCTATTCTAAATTACTAAAGTTCAAAGCTCTTTTACCTTACCAGCCCTGAACAGGGCCCTTTGCGGGGCATGCCCCAAGAAATTCAGGCTCTTTTGCCTGTAAAAAAAACCATACAATACCCTCCCCCCAACATTACAAACCCACCACCCACATACCCCTAATCTAACCCAAACCCCCCTTAAATAAACCTAACACTAAGCCCCTGAAGATCATCCTACCTTGTCTTCACCTCACCGGGTATCACACCGATCCGTCTAGAAGAGCTCCTCCGATGTTTACAGGTAATTTTGTAATTATTTTAACTAGGTAGTTATTAAATAGTTATTAACTATTTAATAGCTATTGTACCTGGTTAAAATAAATACAAAGTTACCTGTAAAATAAATATTAATCCTAAAATAGCTATAATATAATTATAATTTATATTGTAGCTATATTAGGATTTATTTTACAGGTAAGTATTTAGCTTTAAATAGGAATAATTTATTTAATAAGAGTTAATTTATTTCGTTAGATTTAAATTATATTTAACTTAGGGGGGTGTTAGTGTTGGGGTTAGACTTAGCTTTAGGGGTTAATACATTTATTAGAATAGCGGTGAGCTCCAGTCGGCAGATTAGGGGTTGATGTTTGAAGTTAGGTGTCGGCGATGTTAGGGAGGGCAGATTAGGGGTTAATACTATTTATTATAGGGTTAGTGAGGCGGATTAGGGGTTAATGTTTGAAGTTAGGTGTCGGCGATGTTAGGGAGGGCAGATTAGGGGTTAATACTATTTATTATAGGGTTAGTGAGGCGGATTAGGGGTTAATAACTTTATAATAATAGCGGTGCGGTCCGCTCGGCAGATTAGGGGTTAATAAGTGTAGGCAGGTGGAGGCAAAGTTGAGGGGGGGCAGATTAGGGGTTAATAAATATAATATAGGGGTCGGCGGTGTTAGGGGCAGCAGATTAGGGGTACATAAGTATAACGTAGGTGGCGGTCGGCAGATTAGGGGTTAAAAAAATTTAATAGAGTGTCGGCGATGTGGGGGGACCTCGGTTTAGGGGTACATAGGTAGTTTATGGGTGTTAGTGTACTTTAGAGTACAGTAGTTAAGTTATAAACCGGCGTTAGCCCAGAAAGCTCTTAACTACTGACTTTTTTCCTGCGGCTGGAGTTTTGTCGTTAGATGTCTAACGCTCACTTCAGACACGACTCTAAATACCGGAGTTAGAAAGATCCCATTGAAAATATAGGATACGCAATTGACGTAAGGGGATCTGCGGTATGGAAAAGTCTCGGCTGAAAAGTGAGCGTTAGACCCTTTTTTGAGTGACTCCACATACCGGAGGTAGCCTAAAACCAGCGTTAGGAGCCTCTAACGCTGGTTTTCACGGCTAACGCCAAACTCCAAATCTAGGCCTTAGGTTGTGAAATCGCTCATTGAGATCACAGACAGCAGCCAGGGCAGCGAGATAGCGCTCAGGCTCAGTTAGGTGTCCTGGCAAAGATTATTGCAAAGCTGCATAACAATCAAGGGGGATCATACTGGTGGAAGGGTCATTATTTTCTATAAGTTTTGCTATTGACCTCTCTCACCATCCTGCTAGGGCATATATATGTCAATAAAAGACATTGCGCTAAAGCTAGAGCAAGAGGATTCGTACTGAGATAAATAAATGCAGTATGCCCTAGCAGTGTGCCGGGAGTGATAATTCACCTTATTATGTTTCAATGCACATTGATAGAATGATCGGGAATTCGGTGTTGAAATCAAATTATATTTAATAATAATAATTATAATTTCTTCACCACATTCATACTCTATTTATTATACACGTTTTTTCTATAGTTAAACTATCTGGGTATAGATATATGTACCGTAGACTGAAACTTTCCTATGTGAAACCATCTTAGCACTGGCACTTATATGGTGTGACTGTGTATGAGACACGGTGAATAAGAGCATGAAGGTATACAAGAGGTGTCCTTCTCGTGGGAAATAGTGAGCTCTAAGCCCCGCCCACACCAGCAGCGCTGGGCTTCTACAAGGGGTGACTACCTCTATCATCATTTAGTGCACATTTACGGTTCAAGACTGCAAAGGAATACCAGGATTAGGTTTCTGCTTCATTTGTCTGGTTTAGCTCTGAAAAATGAAATAACCTCACTATTTAAATATTTCCAAAACATTTTAATGAATAGATGTATTTTTGTGTCTCTTCATATAAAATTAACTCAGGCTGTTTTATAGCATGGATATGTTATTGTAGATATATCATACTATTTTAATCCACACATATATTTAATCCACACTGCTAGGGCATCTACTGCATTTATTTATCTCAGTAAGAATCCTCTTGATCTAGCTTTAGCGCAATGTCTTTTGTTCATACCTCTAGATCTTTTGAAAAATATATTCTCTGTCTGTCTGGTTTATGAAAATTGAGACACACATTTGAGACACACACACATATATATATGTGTGGATTAAAATAGTATGATATATCTACAATAACATATCCATGCTATAAAACAGCCTGAGTTAATTTATATGTATATATATATATATATTTTTTTTTTTTTTTTTTTAAGGTAAATGGCCTTTCAAGAATGTCAGAACAATGAATACATTATTCTGTTTTAAAAGAGTCAATATATAGTAAGATAAATTGATAGATGCAAATGAGGTTCACAAGAGACCTTATTGTAAAGGTGAGATCATGGTTAAGGTTATTGAGCATTGTTTCAACTATCTTTCTGAGTGTATTGGTAGTCGGTATTGCTGCCAGTAACTTCTATAGTTGTGTTATGTGCCCAATATACAAACTGAAGGCACATAAAACAAGAATTAGTTGCTAACTGGTTAAAAAATTCACAACGATTTAAGTAACATTCCTGAAATGTCTGTTTCGCTACAGAAAAGTCTCGCTGGAAAGAACAGAGATTCAGCAACTTTGCAGGCAGAACAAAAACCTATGTGGTAGAGAAGTGAATAGTTGCAAGATAGATGTAGCTCTATTGATTATAATGGAGCTAAACTCGCAACTCCAACTATGATGAGGGAAGGGTACACATCTCTTTGTGATTTTCGGTTCTAAGGGAAATTAGTTTCATGAATGGTTTTTATTGAATCTAGACCATATTTCGTTCCTCCTCTAAGTTTTTTTCTTTCTCAGGTTCCATGGGATCTGTTTTGGGTATTTCTGAAAGATGTCAGGAATTTTATTCAATTATCTTCATTATTCCAAAGAACAAAATAAAGTCTTGGCCACTTGGAACAAGTATTTTTTGAGATTCCTACCATGCAGTAATTAATTACAATGATGACTTGGGCAAATGTCTGAAAAACTTTTCAAAAGTCCTTTCTGCTGCTTTGGCTGCAGTGGTTTTTTCAGGATTATGGTTGACAGATCTATCAAAAAATTCTTATCCCATCAAAGAGAGTAGTAATTTAGATAGTGTAAACTATAGAAGTGATATATTTTGCTGGACTTAATTTAAGGTTATAGTGGTGGAGGAAATCACCTTGGATTTTAGGGGTGATGGCCTCTTTATGAGTTCTGTCCTTTGTTGTATACACATAGAAGTGAAACAGCAACTTTTAGAGTATTCCAGTGCACGTGAAGACAGGGACTCTGCCAAATCCCCCAGTCACAACGATACAAAGTAGATGTCTACACAGCACTGCATTGTAAAATCTTCTTTTATTATTTAGTAACAGACAAAAAAAGCGACGTTTCGGGGTAAACAACCCTTATTCATGCTTAATAACTATACAATTAATTTCTCACTTTAAAACCATTCAAAATTCGCGCAGCCAACCGCATTAATGCACACTTACACTTTATTTCTTCTTAAATTTTTGTATGGGATATATTATCTTTCATTCTTGGCCCTTAGATTTTCTATGATTATCTTCTCTTGATTCTTTTAAACTATTTCAGCTACCTATAGGAAAACTGACCAGTTCGTAGTCCCTATTAAGGCCTTTTGGGGTCATACAGTCTAATTCTTGAATCCAAAACATTTCCTTTTGTTTAAGGAGTTTTTCCCTGTTGACCCGATTTCTCTGGGGGCCTACACTATCAATGACCTTCCATCTTAGTTGGCTGATTTGGTGCTCACTCCTTAAAAAATGTTTAGAGACATGGGCTTCTGTATTGTCACACCTTATGTAAGAGCGGTGTTGGCTCATCCTGTCCCTGACCATGCGGGTGGTCTCACCCACATAGATCAGGGAACAGGAACATTTAATTAGATAGACCACAAATGTGGACTCACATGTATAGTACTCTTTAATTTGATACTTTTCCCTTTTCTTGGATGAAAAAAGTTATTTCCCTTAATCATGGAGCTGCAGCTCATACATCCCAGACAGGGGTAGCAGCCTAAGTTCTTTTATTAAGAAATGTTTGTTTAGCTTTCTTTTTGGACCCTACATCAGTGCTAGTTAACTGGTCCCTTAGGTTATTTACCCTTCTATAGCCATTAGTGGGGGATTTATTAATTCTTCTACTTCCTTGTTGGCAGTCCTATAAAATTGTGGCCAAATGTTTCTTATGACACAGGCTATTCTCTCACTATGTGGACTATATTGTGTGACTAGTACAAGTCTATCCTTATTTTTGTTTTTATTATCAATTATTCTTGATGTATCATTAAGACCAACTATTTGTTTTGTTCATTAGGGGCTCTGATATCCTCTCTCCAAAAACTTTTGTTTCATTTCCTCCATTCTTTTCTTTTTTGTGTTTTTCATTACTCACAATTCTGTCTACTCTCAAGAGTTGGCTTTTAGTTAGCGAATTCACTAATCCCTTTGGGGGTGAAAACTGTCATAGTTGAGGAGAGTATTTCTGTCTGTTTTTTTTCTTATGAAGGTCAAAAGTTAATTAGGGCCTTCTTTTGGATACTTAAGTGTCCAGAAAAGTTATTGATTCTTCGCTATATTCCACTGAGAACTCTAGGCCCTTTACTGCTGAGTCCCTTAAACGAGATCAACTCAGCACTAAAGGGGCCTAGAGTTCTCAGTGGAATATAGCGAAGAATCAATAAACTTTTACTAAAGTATCCAATGAAGGCGCTAAGTTTGCGCATCCCATATCTTGGAGGCCTAAGTCTGTTTCTTTTGCTGCATCATCATTTCTGAAATGTTAATAAATGGTCTTCAAAACGGTCAACATTTAATATGATCGCTTTGCCCACAGCTGGATGTGTTTTAGAGCTGCATGATTTAAATCTGTTTATCCTTTTCTGATTTTACATCATGATAAGTAGGTGTGAGGGTATTTATCCTTGGGTTTAAAAGATTAAGAGCCAGATTACAAGTGAAGCTCTAAATATTGATTTCATGAAAGCGATATTTGGACTCCACTGTGTAATACCAGCGCACGCTAATGTGCTCTGGTATTACAAGTTACCAGCAATGTGAGAGCGAGAACTCGCTTCCATAGACTCCAATGGTAGCCTCTTTCAGATGCCGTCAGAGACGGCATCAGAACCTTGCACAGCGAAGGGGGTAAATAGTGCAGCGTTTGCAATATATTTTTTAAATATATATGTATATGACTATATACCAATATATAATATTACACATATTAGCACATACATATATATGTATATAGTCATATACATATATATATTTACTGGGAACACGCAGTTCCCATAGACGGCAATGTAAAGACACTTTTCAGGGCAGTTTTTTTATAAATAAAAATCTATAACACCCTCTAATTTTAAGGGCATTTTGGGCACTTTTAGAAAATTAACCAGAGATTGGATCTCTGGTTAATTTTCTGAGCGCTAATTGCTACCACAAGCTTACGGTAGCAATATCCAGCCACTTGTAATGGCTGAATAATTATTGCGTGCTTGCAAATGGGTAAATGTAGCGCTCCACTTGTAATCTGGCCCTAATTGCGAGATTCTTGTTCCACCATTTGAGCCCTAATTCTTAAAATGACCAAAGATGATCTGCTTCACAGGTTTGTGATCTGGACCATCCTAAGATCTATGTAATGTGTTTTCCTTCCCCACCTATATCTTCATATTGGGAGGTTTGTTAATGACCAAACCAATGCATGAATGTGAAACTAGGCTTCTATGTCAGAAAACAAGAGTTCTATGTACAGATAGATCTAAGTCTTTATAATCAAAATAGGGTCATATGAATAGTATGCATAATCCATATACTCCAATAGTTCCTGAACTGAGCATTTCTTGTTTTAAAATTGTCTGGTGTGTTTCTTTAAAAATTACATTCTTATGTTGACATTGTCTTTTTTTTCTCCCATATTCTTCCATCTTTTTCTCATTCTTCCATTCCGAGGACAAATCTAATAGCTTGTAGATTACTTATTATCTGTTTTATCTGAAATGTTTTGTTGATTCTTTTTTGTTCAATATTTTTTTAAAGCAAAATAAAATTAAATGAAAATTGTGAATCTTTGTTTAATAAACCTGTCTTCATTTTTTTTTATCTTTAAAGAATTTAACACATGGCGTTGGATTTAATGTTGTTCTTGATACAATTCCACCTTTGATGAACGCATTAAGAATGGTATGGATTATCTCCAGACATTATAATAAGGATGAAAGAATGGTGCCATTAATGGAGAGGATTGCATGGGAAATATCAGAAAGAGTTTGCAGAGTTCTTGATATACATTCTTTGTTTAAGTAAGTTATCCTTCAGTAATTATAAATGGAAGAGGTCACAACTGTGGGGCGGTTTATACAGCTACAATGATATGATGGATGAAGAATAGGGTATATATCATATATCAGCCATAATGAATATAACAGTTATGTAATGTAACCAAAAAAAAAAAAGCTGTTGATTTAAATGGTTCCTTCAAACTCCACAGATGCTGGACGATAACAGAGACTTTTTATGTCTGATTTTTAGTTTTAGTTCCAGTCATGAACACCGACTTTTTTTTGTGTGCAAAATTAGCAATTACAGGAATCTTGAATGTACGAGAAATTAAAGATCTTTGGGGTAATCAAAGGGTACAAAGCTGAAAGTTAATGAGGAAAAAGTAGATATTAAAACACTTATTATAAAAACCTTTTTTTTTTTTTTAATTGTTTTGTTAATTTTGTGTAAACCTTGTACACTTTTAGATACTGCCATTGCGTATGTCCTAATTATAGTTACACCTTCGGTAAACAGTTTGTCGCATAAAAACATTCCATAAATACAAACAAATATGTTTGAAACACTTGGACTTCTTTTATCTGTTAATGCAGAATCTTATATTGAGCTATATAGCTTGTTTTAAGTGTTGTTTCTCCAACATAGGTGTGTCCGGTCCACGGCGTCATTCCTTACTTGGGGGATATTCTCTTCCCCAACAGGAAATGGCAAAGAGCCCAGCAAAGCTGGGTCACATGATCCCTCCTAGGCTCCGCCTTCCCCAGTCATTCTCTTTGCCGTTGCACAGGCAACATCTCCACGGAGATGGCTCAGAGTTTTTTGGTGTTTAAATGTAGTTTTTATTCTTCTATCAAGAGTTTGTTATTTTAAAATAGTGCTGGTATGTACTATTTACTCTGAAACAGAAAAGAGATGAAGATTTCTGTTTGTAAGAGGAAAAATGATTTAGCAACCGTTACTAAAATCGATGGCTGTTTCCACACAGGACTGTTGAGAGGAATTAACTTCAGTTGGGGGAAACAGTGAGCAGACTTTGGCTGCTTGAGGTATGACACATTTCTAACAAGACTTGGTAATGCTGGAAGCTGTCATTTTCCCTATGGGATCCGGTAAGCCATTTTCTTAATTTCAATATAAGAATAAAAGGGCTTCACAAGGGCTTTAAAGACTGGTAGACAATTTTCTGGGCCAAAACGATTACTTTATAAGCATATTAATGGTTTATAACTTTGGAGAGGTTATTTTAATCTTGGGAATTTTATTAAAAAACGGCAGGCACTGTATTGGACACCTTTTTCACTGGGGGCCTTTTCTAGTCATAGGCAGAGCCTCATTTTCGCGCCACTAATGCGCAGTTATTTTTGAGAAGCAAGGCATGCAGATGCATGTGTGAGGAGCTCGGATCCACTGAAAAAGCTTATTGAAGGCGTCATTTGGGTATCGTATTCCCCTCTGGGCTTGGTTGGGTCTCAGCAAAGGCAGATACCCGGGACTGTATAGGGGTTAAATGTAAAAACGGCTCCGGTTCCGTTATTATTAAGAGTTAAAGCTTTCAAATTTGGTGTGCAATACTTTTAAGGCTTTATGACACTGTGGTGAACTTTTGGTGAATTTTGAACATTTCCTTCATACTTTTGCGTATATTCAGTAAAAAAGTGTGTTCAGTTTAAAATTTAAAGAGACAGTAACGGTTTTATTTTAAAACGTTTTTTGTGCTTTGTTATCAAGTTTATGCCTATTAACATGTCTGAACTATCAGATAGACGATGTTTCTGTATGTTCGGAAGCCAAGGTTCCTCTCCATTTAAATATATGTGATGAATGTGACAAACAAAGTAGGGACAATGATGCCACTGATAATAATGTTGCCCAAAATGATTCCTTAAGTGAGGGGAGTAAGCATGGGTACTGCATCATCTCCTTCTATGTCTACACCAGTCTTGCCCACTCAGGAGGTCCCTAGTGAATCTAGTGCGCCAATCCTCCTTACTATGCAACAATTAACGGCTGTAATGGATAATTCTATTAAAAACATTTAGCCAAAATGCCCACTTATCAGCGAAAGCGCGACTGCTCTGTTTTAGATACTGAAGAGCATGAGGACGCTGATGATAATGGTTCTGACATGCCCTTACACCAGTCTGAAGGGGCCAGGGAGGTTTTGTCTGAGGGAGAAATTTCAGATTCAGGAAAAATTTCTCAACAAGCTGAACCTGACGTTATTACATTTAAATTTAAATTGGAACATCTCCGCGCTCTGCTTAAGGAGGTGTTATCTACTCTGGATGATTGTGACAATTTGGTCATTCCAGAGAAATTATGTAAGATGGACAGGTTCCTAGAGGTCCCGGGGCCCCCCCCAAGCTTTTCCTATACCCAAGCGGGGTGGCGGACATTGTAAATAAAGAATGGGAAAGGCCCCGGCATACCTTTTGTCCCTCCCCCTATATTTAAGAAATTATTTCCTATGGTCGACCCCAGGAAGGACTTATGGCAGACAGTCCCCAAGGTCGAGGGGGCGGGTTTCTACTCTAAACAAACGCACCACTATCCCTATAGAAGATAGTTGTGCTTTCAAAGATCCTATGGATAAAAAATTAGAGGGTTTGCTTAAAAAGATGTTTGTTCAGCAAGGTTACCTTCTACAACCAATTTCATGCATTGTTCCTGTCACTACAGCAGCGTGTTTCTGGTTCGAGGAACTAGAAAAGTCGCTCAATCAAGCATCCTCTTATGAGGAGGTTATGGACAGAGTTCAAGCACTTAAGTTGGCTAACTCTTTTACCTTAGACGCCACTTTGCAATTAGCTAGATTAGCGGCGAAAAATTCAGGTTTTGCTATTGTGGCGCGCAGAGCGCTTTGGCTGAAGTCTTGGTCAGCGGATGTGTCCTCCAAGAACAGATTGCTTAACATCCCTTTCAAGGGGAAAACGCTGTTTGGCCCTGACTTGAAAGAGATTATTTCAGACATCACTGGGGGAAAGGGCCACGCCCTTCCTCAGGATAGGTCTTTTAAGGCTAAAAATAAAACAAATTTTCGTCCCTTTCGCAGAAACGGACCAGCCTCAAATTCTACATCCTCTAAGCAAGAGGGTAATTCTTCTCAACCAAGCCAGCCTGGAGACCGATGCAAGGCTGGGAACAAAGGTAAGCAGGCCAAGTAGCCCGCTACCCCGCTACCAAGACAGCATGAGATGCTGGCCCCCGATCCGGGACCGGATCTGGTGGGGGGCAGACTCTCTCTCTTCGCTCAGGCTTGGGCAAGAGATGTTCAGGATCCTTGGGCGCTAGAAATAGTCTCCCAAGGTTATCTCCTGGAATTCAAGGAACTACCCCCAAGGGGAAGGTTCCACAGGTCTCAATTGTCTTCAGACCAAATAAAAAGACAGGCATTCTTACATTGTGTAGAAGACCTGTTAAAAATGGAGTGGATTCATCCTGTTCCATTAGGAGAACAAGGGATGGGGTTTTACTCCAACCTGTTCATAGTTCCCAAAAAAGAGGGAACATTCAGGCCAATTTTGGATCTCAAGATCCTAAACAAATTTCTCAAGGTCCCATCGTTCAAGATGGAAACCATTCGGAACAATTCTTCCTACCATCCAGGAAGGTCAATTCATGACCACGGTGGATTTAAAGGATGCGTATCTACATATTCCTATCCACAAGGAACATCATCGGTTCCTAAGATTCGCCTTTCTGGACAAGCATTACCAGTTTGTGGCACTTCCATTCGGACTAGCCACTGCTCCAAGAATTTTCACAAAGGTACTAGGGTCCCTTCTAGCGGTGCTAAGGCCAAGGGCATTGCAGTAGTACCCTACTTGGACGACATACTGATTCAAGCGTCGTCTCTACCACAAGCAAAAGGCTCATACGGAAATTGTCCTAGCCTTTCTCAGATCTCACGGGTGGAAAGTGAACGTAGAAAAAAGTTCTCTATTCCCGTCAACAAGAGTTCCCTTCTTGGGAACAATAATAGACTCCTTGGAAATGAAGATTTTTCTGACAGAAGCCAGAAAATCAAAACTTCTAAGCTCTTGTCAAGTACTTCATTCTGTTCTTCTTCCTTCCATAGCGCAGTGCATGGAAGTAATAGGTTTGATGGTTGCGGCAATGGACATAGTTCCTTTTGCGCGAATTCATCTAAGACCATTACAACTGTGCATGCTCAGACAGTGGAATGGGGATTATACAGATTTGTCCCCGACGATCCCAAGTAGATCAGAGGACCAGAGATTCACTCCGTTGGTGGCTGACCCTGGACAACCTGTCCCAAGGGATGAGCTTCAGAAGACCAGAGTGGGTCATTGTAACGACCGACGCCAGCCTGGTGGGGCTGGGGCCGCGGTCCTGGAAAACACCTGAAGGCTCAGGGTCTATGGTCTCGGGAAGAATCTCTTCTCCCGATAAACATTCTGGAACTGAGAGCGATATTCAATGCTCTACAAGGCTTGGCCTCAACTAGCAAAGGCCAAATTCATAAGGTTTCAATCAGACAACATGACGACTGTTGCATATATCAACCATCAGGGGGGAACAAAGGAGTTCCCTGGCGATGGAAGAAGTGACCAAAGTAATTCAATGGGCGGAGCTTCACTCCTGCCACTTGTCTGCAATCCACATCCCAGGAGTGGAAAATTGGGAAGCGGATTTTCTGAGTCCGTCAGACCATTTCATCCGGGGGAGTGGGAACTCCATCCGGAAATCTTTGCCCAAATAACTCAATTATGGGCATTCCAGACATGGATCTGATGGCGTCTCGTCAGAACTTCAAGGTTCCTTGCTACGGGTCCAGATCCAGGGATCCCAAGGCGACTCTAGTAGATGCACTAGTAGCGCCCTGGACCTTCAACCTAGCTTATGTGTTCCCCACCGTTTCCTCTCATTCCCAGGCAGGTAGCCAGGATCAATCAAGAGAGGGCTTCGGTGATCTTGATAGCTCCTGCGTGGTCACGCAGAACTTGGTATGCAGACCTGGTGAATATGTCATCGGCTCCACCATGGAAGCTACCTTTGAGACGGGACCTTCTTGTTCAAGGTCCGTTCGAAACATCCGAATCTGGCATCACTCCAACTGACTGCTTGGAGATTGAACGCTTGATTTTATCAAAGCGTGGGTTCTCAGAATTCTGTCATTGATACTCTTATTCAGGCTAGAAAGCCTGTAACTAGAAAAATTTACCATAAAGTATGGAAGAAATATATATGTTGGTGCGAATCGAAAGGATTCCCATGGAACAGGGTAAAAATTCCTAAGATTCTATCCTTTCTACAAGAGGGTTTGGAGAAAGGATTATCTGCAAGTTCTTTGAAGGGACAGATTTCTGCTTTATCTGTTTTACTTCACAAGAAGCTGGCGGCTGTGCCAGATGTTCAGGCTTTTGTTCAGGCTCTGGTTAGAATCAAGCCTGTTTACAAACCTTTGACTCCTCCTTGGAGTCTCAATTTAGTTCTTTCAGTTCTTCAAGGGGTTCCGTTTGAACCCTTACATTCCTGTAGATATTAAGTTATTATATTGGAAAGTTTTGTTTTTGGTTGCAATTTCTTCTGCTAGAAGAGTTTCAGAGTTATCTGCTCTGCAGTGTTCTCCTCCTTATCTGGTGTTCCATGCAGATAAGGTGGTTTTGCGTACTAAAACCTGGTTTTCTTCCGAAAGTTGTTTCTAACAAAAATATTAACCAGGAGATAGTTGTGCCTTCTTTGTGTCCGAATCCAGTTTCAAAGAAGGAACGTTTGTTGCACAATTTGGATGTAGTTCAGGCTCTAAAATTCTATTTAGAGGCTACAAAGGATTTCAGACAAACATCTTCCTTGTTTGTTGTTTATTCTGGTAAAAGGAGAGGTCAAAAAGCAACTGCTACCTCTCTCTCTTTTTGGCTTAAAAGCATCATCAGATTGGCTTATGAGACTGCCGGACGGCAGCCTCCTGAAAGATCACAGCTCATTCCACTAGGGCTGTGGCTTCCACATGGGCCTTCAAGAACGAGGCTTCTGTTGATCAGATATGTAAGGCAGCGACTTGGTCTTCACTGCACACTTTTACCAAATTTTACAATTTGATACTTTTGCTTCTTCTGAGGCTATTTTTGGGAGAAAGGTTTTGCAAACCGTGGTGCCTTCCATCTAGGTGACCTGATTTGCTCCCTCCCATCATCCGTGTCCTAAAGCTTTGGTATTGGTTCCCACAAGTAAGGATGACGCCGTGGACCGGACACACCTATGTTGGAGAAAACAGAATTTATGTTTACCTGATAAATTACTTTCTCCAACGGTGTGTCCGGTCCACGGCCCGCCCTGGTTTTTTAATCAGGTCTGATGATTTAATTTCTCTAACTACAGTCACCACGGTATCATATGATTTCTCCTATGCAAATATTCCTCCTTTACGTCGGTCGAATGACTGGGGAAGGCGGAGCCTAGGAGGGATCATGTGACCAGCTTTGCTGGGCTCTTTGCCATTTCCTGTTGGGGAAGAGAATATCCCACAAGTAAGGATGACGCCGTGGACCGGACACACCGTTGGAGAAAGTAATTTATCAGGTAAACATAAATTCTGTTTTTTCTTAACTGCTTTATTGTGGCCAATTATAGACAGCTATAAATGAGGTCCTGCGCATATTAAAAATCACTTTGCAGCAGGTAGATGGCTCAGGGTTCTGAATTCTACAAAGTTTTTTAGAGTTGGATTACATGAAAATGCAAACTAAAGAAATAATGGAAGTGCCTTGCTAAGTTTTTTGTTTTTTCTTTAGCACTATGCATAATTATCTAATTTATGGGCAATGTTATGTCCCTTTTTATACAGTGATCTGAAATATTTAAATGGTATAAAGAAAAACATGCTTTGTTAAAGCTTTGCCTTTCTATACTTTAACACAATTGTGAGCCAGATTTCAAGTGGATTGCTATTTAATGCGCTAACCTGATGCATGCAAAAACCTAACTTAGAATATTGCACGTGCGTTAATGTTTATATATATATATATATATACATACACTTATAAATAAATCTGTACACACATATATATAAACACACACATATATATATATTATATATATATTTATATATACCACATACATATACATATTCTAGATGTGTGTATATATATATATATATATATATATACACAAATAAATAAATCTGTACACACATATAAATAAATATATATATATATATATATATAGTATATACATACATACATATTTAGATGTATATGTATGTATCTCTATGTATATCTTTGAGCCCTTATTTCTTTTTTGTGCAATAATTGTTTTTAATAATTTTTATCAGATAGTGTAATTATGAGTGTAACTGTACTTTGTATTGTATTTTTGGTGTGTTTTATGAAACATTTTACCAGAGCTCTTAGGATGCTCTTTCCCGACGAGCGTTAACCTCCAATTACGCTCAATGGATGTAATTACGAGCAAAAAACCTAACGCGCAAACCACAACTTCATTTCAATTACTAGTGGGATATTCAACTCCTGGCCAGCAGGAGGAGGCATACTCCTGTTCCGTTGTCTCCTACGTGTTCGTTCCCACCCATGCCTCCTGGTCCCGAGTCACCAGGTACTGCTGAGCCGATGCAGTTGGGATTCACGAGTCTCTCCGTGGCGGAGAGGGCCTTTAGGAGTAGGGAGGGGCTCTGCCTCTATTGTGGGTTACAGGGCCACCTTTTTAAGTCTTGTCCTACACGGCCGGGAAACGCTCACACCTAAGGTCCTGTTGGGGGCAGACCTTGGGTGGTTTATCCTCATCCCCGGAACCGCTTAAGGAGAAACCTTTGGTCACGGTTGTCCTTTCCTGGGTGGACTCCTCCATAGTCACTCAGGCTCTTGTTGACTCCGGTGCTGTGGGCTATTTCATTGACAGTGCTTTTGTATCAAAGCACTCCATTCCTGTTTTGCCTCGGTCCGTTCCACTTGCTATTGAGGCCATTGATGGCAGGCCCCTTCAGCCCGCACTCGTTACTCATGAAACTGCTCCATTGTCCATGGCTGTTGGGGCTCTCCATTTTGAAACCCTCCAGTTCCAGGTGATAAACTCTCCACATTTTCCGGTTGTTCTGGGTTATCCCTGTCTCGACTGGCGCAGGTCCGAAATTTTGTCGTGGTCCCCGCAATGTATTTCCACTTGTCTTCGGAAACCAGTTAAAGTCTTGTGCACTTCTTTGGTATCTCAATTGCCAGAGGAGTACCGAGAGTTACTAGACGTTTTTGACAAGGTGCGTGCTGGTACGTTGCCTCCTCACCGGTCTTACGATTGTGCCATAGACCTGCAACCCGGAGCCATTCCTCCTCGGGGCCGGGTTTACCCTCTGTTGCAGAGAATTGTGCTATGGAGGAGTATGTTGCCGATGCTCTGTCACGGGGGATCATCCGCAAATCCTGCTCTCCTGCAGGGGCTGGCTTTTTCTTTGTGAAGAAAAAGGGTGGCGAGTTACGACCATGCATCGATTATAGGGGTCTTAATCGTCTTACCATTAAGAATGCTTACCCTATTCCGCTCATTACAGAACTCTTTGACCGCCTCAAGGGAGCTACGGTCTTTACTAAACTTGATTTGAGAGGAGCGTACAATCTCGTTAGGATTAAGGAATGGAAAACCGCATTTAACACCAGGAGTGGGCATTATGAGCATCTTGTAATGCCCTTTGGCCTATGTAATGCTCCTGCTGTTTTTCAGGAATTTATTAATGATGTCCTACGAGATATGTTGCAACAGTGTGTTGTGGTGTACTTAGACGATATCCTCATACACTCACCCACACTTGAGGCTCATCGTTCTGATGTTACACGAGTTCTTCAGAGACTACGTGAGAATGGCCTGTTTTGTAAACTCGAGAAATGTGAGTTCCATCAGACTCAAGTAACCTTCCTAGGTTATGTTATCTCTGTTGCAGGGTTCTCCATGGATCCTGACAAGTTATCTGCAGTTCTGCAGTGGCCTCGCCCAGTTGGTCTTCGGTCTATTCAACGTTTTTTGGGGTTCGCCAATTACTATAGAAAGTTTATTAAAAACTTTTCTTCCTTGGTCAAACCTATCACAGACATGACCCATAAAGAGAATGATCCACTCCATTGGTCACCTACTGCCATTAAGGCCTTTGATAGTCTTAAGACTGCCTTTGCTGCCGCTCCAGTTCTGGCTCATCCTAACCCTGTCCTGCCTTTTGTTCTTGAGGTAGATGCGTCTGAGACTGGAGTAGGTGCCCTCTTGTCTCAACGTCCTACGCCTGACGGTTCCTTGCATCCGTGTGGTTTCTTCACTAAGAAATTGTCTCCAGCGGAGTGCAATTATGAAATTGGCGACAGGGAATTACTGGCCATAATTTTGGCACTCAAGGAATGGAGGCATCTTCTCGAGGGTACTAGCGTGCCAGTGCTCATTCTTTCTCACCACAAGAATTTAACTTATCTATCTGAAGCAAAACGTTTGTCGCCCCGACAGCCCAGATGGGCGCTATTTTTGTCTCAGTTTAATTATGTGGTCTCCTACCTGCCTGGTAGTAAGAATGTTAAGGCTGATGCCCTCTCTCAACAATTTTCGCCTCTGTCCAAGGAGGAGTCTGTACCTACTCCTGTTATACCTATTGACCATATTTTGGCTACCATACGTACTAATTTGACTTCTCCCTTTGGGAAGGAGATCATGGCTGCACAAACCAAAGCACCTCCTGAGAAACCTAGTGGTAAGTGTTTTGTTCCTGAGAATCACTTTTGCACACTTGCCACTATCCTAAAGCCGCAGGTCACCCAGGCAAGGACCAAATGATTTGGTCTGTCACTCGAGAATTCTGGTGGCCAGGTCTTCGTTCTGATGCTGCGTATGTTGCCTCCTGCTCAGTTTGTGCACAGAATAACCTATTGCTAATGGTGAGCGTCCTTGGACACATCCTTCCATGGACTTCATTGTCGAGCTCCCTGTTTCCAATGGCAATACCGTTATCCTTATGGTGGTTGACCATTTTTCTAAAATGTCACATTCCCTTGATTAAGCTGCCTACCGCTCAGGAGCTTGCTTCAATTTTTGCCCGGGAGGTCTTCCGTTTACATGGGTTACCCAAGGAGATAGTGTCGGACCGGGGTAGCCAGTTTGTCTCCAGATTTTGGCGTTCCTTTTGTGCTCAAATGGGGATCCAGCTTTCCTTCTCCTCGGCATATCACCCTCAATCCATTGGGGCTGCGGAACGGTCTAATCAAGCTCTGGAACAGTTTCTCTGTTGCTATGTCTCAGATCACCACAATAATTGGTCTGAACTGTTACCTTGGGCAGAGTTTCCTCGTAATAGTGCTATTAATGCTTCCTCCAAGTTATCCCCATTCGTGGCGAATTATGGCTTTCAACCATCCTTGTTGCCCGATTCATTCATGTCTCAGGGTATTCCGGCTTTGGAGGAGCATCTCCGGCAACTCCGTTCCACGTGGGTGCAGATTAAGGATTGCCTTCATCGTTCTATGCAGCGCCAAAAGTTCCAGGCTGATCGTAGGCATCTGTCCGCACCTTCCTACCAGGTTGGTGAGAGAGTTTGGCTGTCCTCCCGCAACTTGAACCTTTGTGTGCCTTCCAATAAATTGTCTCCCCGTTATGTTGGTCCTTTTCGAATACTCCGACGGGTTAATCCTGTGGCCTACGCTCTTGACCTTCCTCCTGCTACGCGCATCTCCAATGTTTTTCATGTCTCCCTCTTGAAACCATTGGTTTGCAATCGGTTTACCACTGTGTTGCCTCGTCCCCGTCCTATCTTTGTTGACAACCATGAGGAGTATGAGGTCAGCAGCATTATTGACTCTCGTATGTCCAGGGGCTGTGTACAGTATTTGCTTCACTGGAGGGGCTACGGTCCGGAGGAGCGTTCTTGGGTTCCCTCCTCTGATGTTCATGCTCCCGCCCTCCTCCGTGCCTTCCATGCCCGTTTCCCCAATAAGCCTTTTGTCCTCCCGCAGTTTTGTTTGCCATGTGCTGCTGGCAGCAATTTTACTCACCTCTCTTCCTGACTATGGTGCATTGTGGGGGATGCTGCTCATTTCATGCACTTCCTTTTGTGGCCAGACTGGTGTGCATCATCCATGTGAGACAGGATGCAGTCTCAGAATTGTGATGCCATCATTTATTATTTAAAGGGCCTCTGTTCAGTATGTTTTGCCTTTGCATTGTCTCAGACCTGTTTGTGAGAGCTCCTGTGTATTACCTGGCTGCCTGACATCCTTCCTGGTTCCTGATCCCTGGCTTGTTCCTGACTCTGCTGTTTTCCTTGTTCCTGATTCCGACTCGTCTGACTATTCTCTTTGGCTCCTGACTCGGCTCGTCTGACTACCAGCTCTGGTTTTGACTCCTGGCTTATGTGGACTTTTTATTATTTTTTGCTATTAATAAAGGTGTGATTATTTTTGCACTTCTCGTCTCAGTCTGATTCCTGGCACCCTGACACCTTACCTATAATCCCCAGTCATTCTCTTTGCCTCTGTCAATAGTGGATGTGCAGAGTTGGTGTCGGAAGATATTTAATTATTTTATGGGTACTTTTCCCTGCAAGCAAGGATTGGGGGTCTAGCTGTGTCCACGTCAATCTCTTTAGTAAGAGAAGTGGTGGCTTTTAGCAGTTAAAAGTCGGCGAGGTAGTCTTTGCTTTACCCCTAACACCTTTGCTACCCCTTTGGAGAAATCCAGGGTTGGTTACTCTGTTCTTTCTTTTCCTACAGGTTCCTGACAGGGAGTGGAGTGTTTGTCACACCTAAGTAGCTGTTATCTGCCCGCAGCTGGATCCACAGGTAAGTGCCTTTGCCTTCTAGGTATTGAAGGTTAACCCTTTTTGGTTAAGGGTACATTTATGGGCAGCATTACTGGCACTTTATATGGTGATTGAGAGAAACTAAAGGGGTTAATGAAGCGCTATGCTCAGAATTTTCCTATATTTACTCGGCTGAATGGTTGTTAAGTTTTTTTTTTTATATTTCCCCCTCATTTATGGAGCCCGGATATGGGTAAAGAAATAATAGTTGATTTACTTTCACTTTAAGCCGTTAGACTTGCACGCTATTTAACTTCAGATTTGTGGCGCAGTTTATTTTCTCTAGCCCGCTCATGTGACTCTCCGCTCTTCCGTGTTGTGCAGAGCTTAGTGAGTCTTGGACTGTCAGCTTTGCATTTATTCTTTGACGATCGTCTATCAAGAGGAGAGGAACTCTGTAGGAGAGTCTCATTCCTCTTACTAGTGGGTTTTTCAATCCTGTCAAGGTAGGAGCCTCAGGCTGTCTGAGGTTGTTTTAAGTGTGACAGATTCTTTTGCCCAAATTATAATTAACTTTCTAGCTTCTAAAGTTCGTTTTTTTGTGTGTACATTAATGTTCTGTGGGAACAGTGTATTTAAAATTTTGATTTAAATTCTAATTTAGTGGGTTTGATTTCTGTAGCTATGGACACAGAACAGGATCCGTCTATTTCAATGGATAAATGCTTACTATGTTTAGAGTCCCAAATTGTTCTGCCTATGCAATTTTGTTTCTCATGTTTAGCTAAAACTTTAAAGTTTAAGGACAAATTACTCCCTTCTGAGCCAAGTAGATAATGCTGTGCGTGACATGCCTCAGCTTTCTCCACAAACTTCCCAAGCCTTAATTGTTTCACATTCAGTGCCTTCTGTTTCCTCTCAACCTCCTGGGTGTGTTTATTTACCAGGGGATTTTGCTGAACAGATAACTTCTGCTGTATCTGCAGCTTTATATGCTTTTCCTTCTTCGGGAAAGCGTAAGAGGAAATAAAATGTTTCTGCTAGTAAGGGTTCTGACCCCTCCAGATCTGCGCTGGTCAACCTCTCCCCTAGGTCTGATGAGGAGGATACCTCAGGAACAACTGAGGGGGAAATTTCAGACTCTGACATGAGGGGGAAGATTCTGCAGAGTCTGAAGAAGTTAACTTCAGAATTAAGCTTGAACACCTCCGGTTACTTCTAAAGGAGGTTCTAGCTACTTTGGACGACTCCGAACCTTCTGGCGTTATCAACCCTAAAAAGTCATGTAAACTTAATAGAGTTTATGATTCTCCTTCTTCTGTGGAAATTTATCCTGTTCCAGATAAGATGTCAGAGATTATAGCTCAGTAATGGGATAAGCCAGGGGTTCCATTTTCTCTGTCCCCTGCTTTTAAAAAGATGTTTCCTGTTGCCGACTCCATTCGCGACTTATGGCGCACAGTGCCTAAGATAGAAGGAGCTAAAAAAAACTACTATTCCTATATAGTATAGTTGTTCTTTTAAGGATCTTATGGATAAGAACCTAGAGGCTTACTTAAAAAACATGTACATCCATCAAGGATTACAGTGGCAACCTGCGGCAAGTATTGCTATGGTTGCGGGTGCAGCATCTTATTGGTGCAATGCCCTGTCTGATCTGATATCAGAAGAGACTAAGATAGAGGAGATCCAAGATACGATCAAGGCTCTTAAACTAGCCAATACCTTTATCTGCGATGCCAACATGCAGGTAATTAGATTGGGAGCTAAGATATCTAGCTTCACTGTTCTAGCTTGCAGAGCTCTCTGGTTAAAGTCTTAGTCGGCTGATGTATCTTCAAAGGCCAAGCTTTTGGCTTTACCTTATAAAGGTAAAACCCTATTTGGTCCTGGTCTGGCGGAAATCATTTCTGAAATTACAGGTGGAAAGGGATCTTTTCTACCTCAGGACAAAAAGAATAGACCTAAAGGTCAACAGAATTCTAATTTTCGTTCCTTTCGCAACTTTAAAGGACAGAAGTCTTTCTCCTCTTATTCCAAACCAGACCAATTCAGGTCCTCTTGGAAGTACAGTCAGCCTTGGAATAAAGGAAAGCAAAACCAGAAGCATTCCACTGATTCTAAATCAGCATGAAGGGTCCGTTCCGATTCAATTTTGGATCAAGTGGGGGGCAGGCTCTCTCTTTTTCAGCAAGCTTGGATATGCGATATTCCAGACCCGTGGGCTGTGGACATAGTATCCCAGGGTTACAGAATAGGATTCAAGTCTTGCCCTCCAAGGGGCAGATTTCTCCTGTCAAGACTATCCTCAAACCAAGTAAAGAGGGAGGCCTTCTTAAACTACGTAGAGGACCTATCCTCCCTGGGAGTAATTGTTCCAGTTCCTGAAGAGGAACAGGGACAAGGATTCTATTGAAATCTCTTTGTGGTTCCAAAAAAGAAGGGAACTTTCCGTCCCATCCTAGACCTAAAGTGCCTTAACAAATTTCTCAGGGTTCCGTCCTTCAAGATGGAAACTATTCGTTCCATCCTTCCATTGGTTCAGGAAGCATTTCCAGTTTGTTGCACTTCTCTTTGGTCTTGCAACGACTCCCAGAATATTCACAAAGGTTCTGGGGGCTCTTTTGGCAGTGGCCAAATCCCAGGGAATTGCTGTGGCGCTATACCTAGACGACATCTTGGTTCAGTGGTCATCTTTTCAACTAGCAAAATCTCATAGAGAGATGTTGTTGTCTTTTCTACGTTCCCACGGATGGAAAGTTAATCTGGAAAAGCGTTCCCTTGTTCCAGCTACAAGGGTGTATTTCTTGGAAACAATCATAGATTCCGTGTCCATGAAAATTTTCTTAACGGATGTTAAAAAATCCAAGCTTCTTCATGCCAATCTCTCCAGTCTGCTATTCGTCCATCATTGGCCCAATGCATGGAGGGGATTAGTCTGGTGGCTTCCATGCACATCATTCCTTTTGCTCGGTTCCATCTGACACCTCTGCAACTATGCATGCTCAGTCAGTGGAACGGAGACCATTCAGATTTATTGCAGAGGATATCTCTGGATCCCCTAACAAGAGACTCTCTCTCGTGGTGGATTTCACAGGAAAATCTGTCTCGGGGAGCTTGCTTCCTGAGACCTTCCTGGGTGATTGTGACTACGGATCCCAGCCTGTTAGGCTGGGGAGCAGTTTGAGGCTCTCTAAAAGCTCAGGGCCTGTGGACTCGGGAGGAGTCTTCTCTTCCCATAAGCATCTTGGAGTTGAGAGCAATCTTCAATGCCTTGATTGCTTGGCCTCAGTTATCTTTAGTCCGGTTTATCATATTCCAGTCGGACAACATCACCTCAGTGGCTTACATCAACCACCAGGGAGGAACTCAGAGTTCCTTGGCCATGAAGGAGGTGACTCGCATTCTGCAATTGGCGGAAGCTCACAATTGTCTTCTATCTGCCATCCACATTCCAGGAATGGACAACTGGTAGGCAGATTTTCTCAGCAAACAGACTTTTCATCCCGGGGAGTGGGCTCTCCATCCGGATGTGTTCTCAATGATAAACCTCAGGTGGGGGGTTCCGGAGTTGGATCTGATGGCGTCTCGTCAAAACGCCAAACATCCAAGGTACGGCTAAAGGTCAAGAGATCCTCAGGCCCCTCTGATAGACACTCTAGCGGTTCCTTGGATCTTTTCTCTGGCTTCCCTGTTTCCTCCGTTTGCTCTTCTTCCATGAGTTATTGCTCATATCAAACAGGAGAGAGCATCTGTAATTCTAATAGCTCCTGCGTGGCCTTGCAGGATCTGGTTTGTGAATCTGGTGAAGATGTCTTCTCTTCCACCTTGGAGATTACCTCTGAGGAAGGACCTTCTACTTCAGGGTCCATTCCTCCATCCAAACCTGGATTCTCTGAAGCTGACTGCTTGGAGATTGAACACCTAGTTCTGTCTAGACGTGGTTTTTCTGATGCGGTGATTGATACTATGCTTCAGGCTCGTAAAACCAGTTACTCGCAGGATTAACCATAAGGTATGGCGTAAATACCTTTTTATTGGTGCAAATCTAAGGGTTTCTCCTGGAGCCGGGTAAGGATTCCCCGCATTTTATCTTTTCTTTAATATGGCTTGAAGAAAGGTTTGTCAGTCAGTACTCTGAAGGGTCAGATTTCTGCACTGTCTATTCTTTTGCACAAACGTCTGGCAGATTTGACAGATGTTCAAGCTTTTGTTCAGGCCCTGGTCAGAATCAGGCCTGTGTTTAAACCTGTTGCTTCTCCTTGGAGCCTTAACCTCATTCTTAAGGTTTTGCAGCAGGCTCCGTTTAAGCCGATGCATGTTGTTGATATTAAATTGTTATCTTGGAAGGTTTTGTTTCTTCTTGCTTTTTCTTCTGCTCACAGAGTTTCTGAGCTTTCGGCTCTGCAGTGTGATTCCCCATACCTTATTTTTAATGCAGATAAGGCGGTCCTTCGTACTAAGTTGAGTTTTCTCCCTATGGTTGTATCAGATCGAAACATTAATCAGGAAATAGTTGTTCCTTCTTTTTGTCCTAATCCTTCTTCCCATAAGGAATGTCTTTTGCATAACCTTGATGTTTTGCATGCTCTAAAATTTTACCTTCAAGCAACTAAAGATTTTCGGCAATCTTCTGCCCTTTTTGTTGTTTTCTCTGTAAAGCGTAAAGGTCAGAAGGCCACTTCTACTACCCTTTCTCTATGGTTAAGAATTGTTATTCGTTTAGCTTATGAGACAGCTTGACAGCAGCCTCCTGAGAGAATTACGGCTCATACAACTTGGGCTGTCTCCTCTTCCTGGGCTTTCAAAAATGAAGCTTCTGTGGAGCAGATTTGCAAGGCGGCAACATGGTCTTCTTTGCATACTTTTTTCAAATTCTACAAATTTGATACTTTTGCCTCGGCTGAGGCTTCTTTTGGGAGAAAGGTCCTTCAAGTGGTGGTGCCTTCTGTTTAGGTCTGCCTGCGTTGTTCTCCCTCCCTTTTCATTTTGTGTCCTCTAGCTTCGGTATTGGGTCCCACTAGTAATTTGAATTAAGTCGTGGACTCTCCATGCCATAGGAAAGAAAACAAAATTAATGCTTACCTGATAAATGTATTTCTTTACGGGCATGGAGAGTCCATGACCCCACCCTCTTCTCAATTTCAATTCAGCAGTTTTCTTTCATGTAATTAACAAGAGTCCATGAGCTAGTGACGTATGGGATATACATTCCTACCAGGAGGGGCAAAGTTTCCCAAACCTTAAAATGCCTATAAATACACCCCTCACCACACCCACAAATCAGTTTTACAAACTTTGCCTCCAAGGGAGGTGGTGAAGTAAGTTTGTGCTAGATTCTACGTTGATATGCGCTCCGCAGCAAGTTGGAGCCCGGTTTTCCTCTCAGCGTGCAGTGAATGTCAGAGGGATGTGAGGAGAGTATTGCCTATTGAATGCAGTGATCTCCTTCTACGGGGTCTATTTCATAAGGTTCTCTGTTATCGGTCGTAGAGATTCATCTCTTACCTCCCTTTTCAGATCGACGATATACTCTTATATTTACCATTTCCTCTACTGATTCTCGTTTCAGTACTGGTTTGGCTTTCTACAAACATGTAGATGAGTGTCCTGGGGTAAGTAAGTCTTATTTTCTGTGACACTCTAAGCTATGGTTGGGCACTTTATTTATAAAGTTCTAAATATATGTATTCAAACATTTATTTGCCTTGACTCAGAATGTTCAACTTTCCTTATTTCCAGACAGTCAGTTTCATATTTGGGATTATGCTTTAAATTATCATATTTTGTCTTACCTCAAAAATTTGACTTTTTTCCCTGTGGGCTGTTAGGCTCGCGGGGGCTGAAAATGCTTCATTTTATTGCGTCATTTTTGGCGCAGATTTTTTTGGCGCAAAAATTCATTTCCGTTTCCGGCGTCATACGTGTCGCCGGAAGTTGCGTCATTTTTTGACGTTATTTTGCGCCAAAAATGTCGGCGTTCCGGATGTGGCGTCATTTTTGGCGCCAAAAGCATTTAGGCGCCAAATAATGTGGGCGTCTTATTTGGCGCCAAAAAATATGGGCGTCGCTTTTGTCTCCACATTATTTCAGTCTCATTTTCATTTGCTTCTGGTTGCTAGAAGCTTGATGTTTGGCATTTTTTTCCCATTCCTGAAACTGTCTTATAAGGAATTTGATTTATTTTGCTTTATATGTTGTTTTTTCTCTTACATATTGCAAGATGTCTCACGTTGCATCTGAGCCAGAAGATACTACAGGAAAACCACTGCCTGCTGGATCTACCAAAGCTAAGTGTATCTGCTGTAAACTTTTGGTAGCTATTTCTCCAGCTGTTGTTTGTAATAATTGTCATGACAAACTTGTTAAAGCAGATAATATTTCCTTTAGTGATGTACCATTGCCTGTTGCAGTTCCCTCAACATCTAAGGTGCAGAATGTTCCTGATAACATAAGAGATTTTGTTTCTGAATCCATAAAGAAGGCTTTGTCTGTTATTTCTCCTTCTAGTAAACGTAAAAAGTCTTTTAAATCTTCTCTCTCTACAGATGAATTTTTAAATGAACACCATCATTCTGATTCTTTGGACTCTTCTAGTTCAGAGGATTCTGTCTCAGAGATTGATGCTGATAAATCTTCATATTTATTTAAGATGGAATTTATTCGCTCTTTACTTAAAGAAGTACTAATTGCTTTAGAAATAGAGGATTCTAGTCCTCTTGATACTAATTCTATACGTTTGGATAAGGTTTTTAAAGCTCCTGCGGTTATTCCAGAAGTCTTTCCTGTTCCTAATGCTATTTCTGCAGTAATTGCTAAGGAATGGGATAAATTGGGTAATTCATTTACTCCTTCTAAACGTTTTTAAGCAATTATATCCTGTTTCGCCTGACAGGTTAGAATTTTGGGACAAAATCCCTAAAGTTGATGGGGCTATTTCTACCCTTGCTAAACGTACTACCATTCCTACGTCAGATGGTACCTCGTTTAAGGATCCTTTAGATAGAAAAATTGAATCTTTTCTAAGAAAAGCTTATCTATGTTCAGGTAATCTTCTTAGACCTGCTATATCATTGGCTGATGTTGCTGCAGCTTCAACTTTTTGGTTGGAAACTCTAGCGCAACAAGTAACAAATCGTGATTCTCATGATATTATTATTCTTCTCCAGCATGCTAATAATTTCATCTGTGATGCCATTTTTGATATTATTAGAGTTGATGTTAGATTTATGTCTCTGGCTATCTTAGCCAGAAGAGCTTTATGGCTTAAGACTTGGAATGCTGATATGGCTTCTAAATCAACTCTACTTTCCATTTCTTTCCAGGGAAACAAATTATTTGGTTCTCAGTTGGATTCTATTATTTCAACTGTTACTGGTGGGAAAGGAACTTTTTTACCACAGGATAAAAAGTCTAAAGGTAAAAACAGGGCTAACAATCGTTTTCGTTCCTTTCGTTTCAACAAAGAACAAAAGCCTGATCCTTCGTCCTCAGGAGCAGTTTCAGTTTGGAAACCATCTCCAGTCTGGAATAAATCCAAGCCTGCTAGAAAGGCAAAGCCTGCTTCTAAGTTCACATGAAGGTACGGCCCTCATTCCAGTTCAGCTGGTAGGGGGCAGGTTACGTTTTTTCAAAGAAATTTGGATCAAATCTGTTCACAATCTTTGGATTCAGAACATTGTTTCAGAAGGGTACAGAATTGGTTTCAAGATGAGACCTCCTGCAAAGAGATTTTTTTCTTTCCCATGTCCCAGTAAATCCAGTGAAAGCTCAAGCATTTCTGAATTGTGTTTCAGATCTAGAGTTGGCTGGAGTAATTATGTCAGTTCCAGTTCCGGAACAGGGGATGGGGTTTTATTCAAATCTCTTCATTGTACCAAAGAAGGAGAATTCCTTCAGACCAGTTCTGGATCTAAAATTATTGAATCGTTATGTAAGGATACCAACGTTCAAGATGGTAACTGTAAGGACTATATTGCCTTTTGTTCAGCAAGGGAATTATATGTCCACAATAGATTTACAGGATGCATATCTGCATATTCCGATTCATCCAGATCATTATCAGTTCCTGAGATTCTCTTTTCTAGACAAGCATTACCAATTTGTGGCTCTACCGTTTGGCCTTGCTACAGCTCCAAGAATTTTCACAAAGATTCTCGGTGCCCTTCTGTCTGTAATCAGAGAACAGGGTATTGTGGTATTTCCTTATTTGGACGATATCTTGGTACTTGCTCCGTCTTTACATTTAGCAGAGTCTCATACGAATCGACTTGTGTTGTTTCTTCAAGATCATGGTTGGAGAATCAATTTACCAAAAAGTTCTTTGATTCCTCAAACAAGGGTAACCTTTCTGGGTTTCCAGATAGATTCAGTGTCCATGACTCTGTCTTTAACAGACAAGAGACGTCTAAAATTGATTACAGCTTGTCGAAACCTTCAGTCACAATCATTCCCTTCGGTAGCCTTATGCATGGAAATTCTAGGTCTTATGACTGCTGCATCGGACGCGATCCCCTTTGCTCGTTTTCACATGCGACCTCTTCAGCTCTGTATGCTGAACCAATGGTGCAGGGATTACACGAAGATATCTCAATTAATATCTTTAAAACCGATTGTTCGACACTCTCTAACGTGGTGGACAAATCACCATCGTTTAATTCAGGGGGCTTCTTTTGTTCTTCCGACCTGGACTGTAATTTCAACAGATGCAAGTCTCACAGGTTGGGGAGCTGTGTGGGGATCTCTGACGGCACAAGGAGTTTGGGAATCTCAGGAGGTGAGATTACCGATCAATATTTTGGAACTCCGTGCAATTTTCAGAGCTCTTCAGTTTTGGCCTCTTCTGAAGAGAGAATCGTTCATTTGTTTTCAGACAGACAATGTCACAACTGTGGCATACATCAATCATCAAGGAGGGACTCACAGTCCTCTGGCTATGAAAGAAGTATCTCGAATTTTGGTTTGGGCGGAATCCAGCTCCTGTCTAATCTCTGCGGTTCATATCCCAGGTGTAGACAATTGGGAAGCGGATTATCTCAGTCACCAAACGTTGCATCCGGGCGAATGGTCTCTTCACCCAGAGGTATTTCTTCAGATTGTTCAATTGTGGGGGCTCCCAGAGATAGATCTGATGGCCTCTCATCTAAACAAGAAACTTCCCAGGTATCTGTCCAGATCCCGGGATCCTCAGGCGGAGGCAGTGGATGCATTATCACTTCCTTGGAAGTATCATCCTGCCTATATCTTTCCGCCTCTAGTTCTTCTTCCAAGAGTAATCTCCAAGATTCTGAGGGAATGCTCGTTTGTTCTGCTAATAGCTCCGGCATGGCCTCACAGGTTTTGGTATGCGGATCTTGTCCGGATGGCATCTTGCCAGCCATGGACTCTTCCGTTAAGACCAGACCTTCTGTCACAAGGTCCTTTTTTCCATCCGGATCTGAAATCCTTAAATTTAAAGGTATGGAGATTGAACGCTTGATTCTTGGTCATAGAGGTTTCTCTGACTCCGTGATTAATACTATGTTACAGGCTCGTAAATCTGTATCTCGAGAGATATATTATAGAGTCTGGAAGACTTATATTTCATGGTGTCTTTCTCATCATTTTTCTTGGCATTCTTTTAGAATACCGAGAATTTTACAATTTCTTCAGGATGGTTTGGATAAGGGTTTGTCCGCAAGTTCTTTGAAAGGACAAATCTCTGCTCTTTCTGTTCTTTTTCACAGAAAGATTGCTATTCTTCCTGATATTCATTGTTTTGTACAAGCTTTGGTTCGTATAAAACCTGTCATTAAGTCAATTTCTCCTCCTTGGAGTTTGAATTTGGTTCTGGGAGCTCTTCAAGCTCCTCCGTTTGAACCTATGCATTCATTGGACATTAAATTACTTTCTTGGAAAGTTTTGTTCCTTTTGGCCATCTCTTCTGCTAGAAGAGTTTCTGAATTATCTGCTCTTTCGTGTGAGTCTCCTTTTCTGATTTTTCATCAGGATAAGGCGGTGTTGCGAACTTCTTTTGAATTTTTACCTAAAGTTGTGAATTCCAACAACATTAGTAGAGAAATTGTGGTTCCTTCATTATGTCCTAATCCTAAGAATTCTAAGGAGAAATCATTGCATTCTTTGGATGTTGTTAGAGCTTTGAAATATTATGTTGAAGCTACGAAATCTTTCCGTAAGACTTCTAGTCTATTTGTTATCTTTTCCGGTTCTAGGAAAGGCCAGAAAGCTTCTGCCATTTCTTTGGCATCTTGGTTGAAATCTTTAATTCATCTTGCCTATGTTGAGTCGGGTAAAACTCCGCCTCAAAGAATTACAGCTCATTCTACTAGGTCAGTATCTACTTCCTGGGCGTTTAGGAATGAAGCTTCGGTTGACCAGATCTGCAAAGCAGCAACTTGGTCTTCTTTGCATACTTTTACTAAATTCTACCATTTTGATGTATTTTCTTCTTCTGAAGCAGTTTTTGGTAGAAAAGTTCTTCAGGCAGCGGTTTCAGTTTGAATCTTCTGCTTATGTTTTTTGTTAAACTTTATTTTGGGTGTGGATTATTTTCAGCAGGAATTGGCTGTCTTTATTTTATCCCTCCCTCTCTAGTGACTCTTGTGTGGAAAGATCCACATCTTGGGTAGTCATTATCCCATACGTCACTAGCTCATGGACTCTTGTTAATTACATGAAAGAAAACATAATTTATGTAAGAACTTACCTGATAAATTCATTTCTTTCATATTAACAAGAGTCCATGAGGCCCACCCTTTTTTGTGGTGGTTATGATTTTTTTGTATAAAGCACAATTATTCCAATTCCTTATTTTATATGCTTCGCACTTTTTCTTATCACCCCACTTCTTGGCTATTCGTTAAACTGATTTGTGGGTGTGGTGAGGGGTGTATTTATAGGCATTTTAAGGTTTGGGAAACTTTGCCCCTCCTGGTAGGAATGTATATCCCATACGTCACTAGCTCATGGACTCTTGTTAATATGAAAGAAATGAATTTATCAGGTATGTTCTTACATAAATTATGTTTTTTTGTGTAAACCTCAGGCACCTCCATACCCTTGGGGTTTTTCTTTTTCCATTTTCCTTTGGCTGAATGACGGGATTATGGTAAGAGAAGTTACACTTAACATCTTTGCTGAGGTGCTCTTTGCCTCCTCCTGCTGGCCAGGATTTGAATATCCCACTAGTAATTTGAATGAAGTTGTGGACTCCCCATGTCCGGAAAGAAATGTATCAGGTAAGCATAAATTTTGTTTTTACTTGCACATAACTGTTAGCGCTCCACTCGTAATCTGGCTCTGTATGAGATGCTGATATACATTTTTTTACAGAGAAAACAGAGAAATTGCCAAAAAGAAGTCTTTAGAAGCCAAACGCTGCCTTGAGTTATGGAAATCAACATATTTTGAAGTACGTGCCAAGATCGAGGCATCAGGGAGAGACCAGCGATGGGAGTTTGACAGGAAACGCTTGTTTGAAAAAACAGACTATTTGGCTGGTATCTGCCAGGATCTGTTTGATATTCTTCAGGTACTTACCTGCTAGTTATGCTCAGAGATACATAAAAAGTGACATTTAGCAAGCTAAAAATGATAGCATTAATTAATTCAGCTGTTATGAATAGTACAGCTGGGATGCAAGAACATTAAAGACAAGAAACAAAATATCCGTTAAGTGCAAAATAAAATATACTATTAGTAATATGTCCTTATAATAAAATAATGTAAACTGCTAACATAGATGCATAGATTTTGATTGCAAATAGTTAGTTGTGCCTTCCTATCGATGTGTCGATATTTTTATATAACTGCATGTAATAGACACTACTATAAAGAAGAATATGCACAGATACTGACCTAAACATCCAGTATAAAACCTTTTAAAAACTTACTTAGAAGCTCCCAGTTTAGCACTGTTGATGAGGTTAGGCTGGGACACCCAGTGAAAGGGACTGGAAAAGCAGGAAGAGCAGACACTCCACTCTCCTTCACTTCCATGCATATAAAAAGACAGATTACACAAATAGGAACAAGCAGGAATCTGTAGACTAAAGTCTACATCTGATACTTTGGGGCTTGGTTAGGAATCTTAAAATCAGCACAATGTTATTAAAAAAAAAAATAAGCAAAACTATACATTGTTACAAAAACTCACCCAGATGGGTTATATAATTGGATCATATACAAAACATTTATGCAAAGAAATATTTAGTGGACAATGTGCCTTTAAAGGGATAGAAAAGTCAAAATTGAAATATGCACAGGTACATTTATAACTTTAAATAAAAGCATTTTTGGAATATCCTTCCCGCAGCCAAAATGCTTTTTGTAAATATTCTTACTGTTTCAGTGGCATACACACATATGCTACATGTGACTAGCGGCTCAGGATTCAAACACTGTCTGCTAAGAGAGCTAGCAGTGTATTGCATCAGTAAAGATGTAAAAAGCCACTGCTTACTCTCTGAGAAGGTGTGGTGCTTTAATACTCGTAAAACTGTAATAACTTTTATTTGAAGCGTTTTGCTAATGAAAGTATATTGCAATGATTTAAACTATAAATGCACCTATGCAGATTTCAACTTTTGACTTTTCTATTCCTGTAATGAGTCCTTTATTCATATTCCAGACATCCTCTAATTCTATTAAATGGATATTGAAGTGGTACATTAACACAAGTGTGCCTGTGTGTGTGGCTAGCATTTACTCGTGTTTACCGAACAGCCACAGTTTACCTAACAAGTGGCTGTTTTAAATTAAAAAAAAACAGTGAGTGCTAGCATTCCTCCTTTTATATACAGTGTATGTGTGTGTGTGTGTGTGTGTATATATATATATATATATATATATATAAAAATCAGCAAAGTAAGGGAGTCACTCACAGGGTCTTGTAGTGAAGAACAAAGTCTTAATATAAATAAAGACTTTGTTCTTCACTACAAGACCCTGTGAGTGACTCCCTTACTTTGCTGATTTGTATTTCACTTGGAGTGCACCCGGTTTTGGGCCTTTACAATTTACCAGGAGTGCTTCTACCATCCTATTTTGCTATATATATATATATATATATATATATATATATATATTTAATTAAATTAAATTATTGTGTATGTAAACAGCAGTACCTTTTCTTTGTGACCAGATGTTCTATTTTTGATATTTTTGTTTTCTTAAATTAAGTTTGGGTTGACAAATCAGCCTATATTAAATGAGCAATGATTGGACTGTATAGCTTAATAAAGATACAAAGTTGGATAAATTAATTGTGAAAATGAGAGTAGTGATACATTTAAGTTTTTTGTGTTTTTTAATTGAGCAGGTTTTGGAAGAGTTTTACAACATTTTTGGTTCTGAGCTGAAAGCAGTTACAGGAGATCCCAAGAGAATTGATGATGTTGTGAGGAGAGTTGATGGTTTGGTGAAGCCAATGGAATCATTGAACTTCAATCCCTTTGACATAAAATGCTCCCAGCAATGGAGGATTATCATAGAAGACTTTAAAAATGAAGTCCAGGTATGACAGCTCTTTTGCAAATGAACTATTTACAGCAATGGAAGGCAAAAAAGGGCCCTCACACATATTCTTAATTTTCTTTACAAAACAGCTACAGCGCCTCTTTATTACTCTTCCCTTTCTTTCATAAAACACTCACCAAAAACATATAATGGGTAACATGGAGTTAAGAGAAAAAGGAAAAGATGTACTAAAACAAATCTCCTGTAGGGGATGCTTCCTAACCAATATCATATATACCAAAATACACAATATATAGCAAACCAACTAAACCAAAACAAAAGTCCATAATCAATCCTGATAAAAGGCAGCACTCTGTCAGAGGATGGTCAAATCCTGATGGTGAAGGTAATCTGAAAAAGGAAAGAAACAGAGGCACTGTGCAGCCCATTTGAGAATTTGAGGTCAAAAATGCAAAACTTGGATATAAATTAATTTACTTACTCTGATTTAAAGCAACAGAAGAAAATAATTACAAATAGAATGGTTCTATTTCAGTATTTTAGAGCTTACTGTGAAAAAAACAGCTATTTCAGTTTGGAACATCTGTCTCGGCTTGGTATGTTGTAAATGTCTTACCAACGTTATTCCAGTCCATTAGAGATGCATCTTGTTGAGTTAGCCTGTCTAAGTTATGTATATGATAATTCTTCAACATTTGAATTTTTTTTGTACAAAATCATTTGGGAACCAAGTTTTCTTATGAATTGAAATGGTTTCTGATTTGAAAACAGCTTGTCACACTTAGTAAACCCGTTGGAAGAGTTATTTTAACCAATTGGATACAAAGTTGGATACATTTACTTTGCCATAGTCTTATGAGACCACACAAGCCAAGAGACTATTTCATAATCAAATTATGTTTTTTGTTTCTTTTTAAATTAGGCTATTGAAGGAGAAGCTATTAACTTCATAGATGAATCATTTAAAGCTCTTCGATCGGCTGAAGCTGCATTTGACATGTTGTTGAAATTCCAACACATACGTTCCCGAGATGCCATCAACAAACAGTTGATGATGAAGTTTAATGATATTCTTGAGCAGTATTGTAAAGAGGTACATTTTTGAGGTCTCATTGTAAGGAATTAGTTGCAAAAGGAACAGAGATGGATATTGTAATTTGTAAAAGTAATATTAAGATAGTGTTCTTAAAAAATGTTATTGAAGCTTAGCAATGATTTTTCTGAAACTTTTTGATTTATTCTTAAGTGATCACAGCAATAACTTTTCACTTTGCATTTTTTTCCATTTAAACTCTAGATTGATATAGTGAACAAACTTTTTTTGGAAAATATTTCTAACCCTCCTCTTTACAAGAACCACCCTCCAGTAGCTGGATCCATTTATTGGGAGAGGTCTCTTTTTCACCGTATCAAGTGCACAATAGTACGATTTTTGGAAATGGAGGAGATGCTATCTTGTGAACAAGGGAAAGCAGTAAGTGTTTATATTTGTTATTATTTTAATCTAAATTGGTACATATGCTCCAAAGCTTGTCAGGTATATATATATATATATATATATATATATATATATATATATGTTTGTTTTTTTAAATTTATCACAATAAGACAAAAAACACAAGATAGACAAACTAGCAGAAAATTAATTGATATTTAAACAATAACAAAAACATAATTTATACTTATCTGATAAATTATTTTCTTTCCTGGCATGGAGACTCCACAAATCCATTCAATTACTAGTGGGAATTCTTCAACTCCTGGCCACCAGGTGGAGGCAAAGAACACCCCAGCAAAGTTTCAAGTATCCTCCCCCTACCCACAATCCCCAGTCATTCAGCCGAGGAATTATGGAAAGAGAAGAAGACACAAAGGGTATAGAGGTGCCTGAGGTTTAGAAAAATGACAAAAAGCCATCTTAAAAATAAGGGCGGGTTGTGGACTCTCCATGCCAGGAAAGAAAAGAGTCCACAAATCCATTCATTTACTAGTGGGAACCAATACCAAAGCTAGAGAGTCCACAGAATGGAGAGGAGGGATTCACAAGACAGGGGAACCTAAACAGAAGGCACCACCGCTTGAAGAACTTTCCTCCCAAAAGAAGCCTCAGCTAAGGCAAAAACATCACATTTTTAAAATTTGGAAAAAGTATGCAATGATGACCAAGTGGCCGCCTTGCAAATCTGTTCCAGATAATTTTTAAAGGCCCAAGAGGAAACGACAGCCCTAGTGGAGTGAGCTGTAATTTTCTCTGGAGGCTGCTGTCCAGCTGTCTCATAAGCCAATCGAATAACACTTCTCCAGAAGGAGAGAGTAGAAGAAGTGGCCTTCTGACCCCTCCGTTTACCAGAAAAGACAACAAAAAGAGCAGAAGATTGAGGAAAATCTTTCATAGCCTGTAAATAGAACTTTAAAGCACGCACAACATCCAGATTGTGCAACAACCGCTCCTTCTTAGAAGAAGGATTAGGGCAAAATGAAGAACAACAATTTCTTGGTTAATATTGGGTTTCAAAATCCTAATTTAGTACGGAGAACTGCCTTATCCACATGAAGAATAAGATAAGGAGAATCACACTGTAGAGCTCTCAGATGGAAGCGAGCAAACGGAATAATGCCCATGGATGCCACCATGAGACCAATTACTTCCATGCATACAGCCACTGATGGACCAACAGGACTGAAGAAAACAACAAGCCTCCAGAAGCTTGAATTTTCAGACCTCTGTCAAAAAAGTCTTCATAGATACTGACTCTATGATTGTCCCCAGAAAACATACACTGGTACTTGACACCAAGGAACTTTTCCCTAGATTCACCTCCCACCCGTGAGAGTGGAGAATAGCTAACAAAGAATCTGTATGGGATCTTGCTAACTGAAAAGATGGCGCCTGGACCAAGATATCGTCCAGGTAAGAAGCCTCCGCAATCCCTAGAGATCTGGCCACAGCCAAAAGAGCCCCTAGAACATTTGTAAAGATTTGAGGAAGCTTACAAATTGGAAATGTTGATACAAAAAAGCGAGCCTCAGGAACCTGAAATGTTCCCTGTGGATAGGCACATGAAGATACACATCATTTATGTCTATGGTGGTCATAAACTGACACTCCTGAACTAGAGGGAGAATAGAACGAATAGTCTCCATTCTGAAGGACGGGACTCTGAGAAATTTGTTGAGACTTGAGGTCTAGAATTGGTCGAAAAGTTCCCTCCTTCTTGGGAATGACAAAAAGATTTGAATAAAATCCCTGACCCTGTTCTGCTAGAGGAACTGGGATAAGCACCCTAAGAGAGGACAAATCCCTTACTCAATTTAAGAAGGCCTCTCTTTTTACCTGGTTTACAGATTATTTTGATCATAGGAATCTGTCCCTGGGGGGACAAAACTTAAATCCTATCCTGAATCCCTGGGAGACTACATCCAAGCCTGCTGTAAGAATGTAAGCATGCCCCTTACCTGATCCAGAACTGGATTGGGGCCGGACCCCTCATGCTGACTTAACATCAGCGGAAGGCTTTCTGGATTGCTTGCCCTTGTTCCAGGGCTGGCTAGCTCTCCAAGAAGTCTTGGCTTGCTCAGATTTAGAAGACAAGGAAGATATCTGTCCGTTGAAGTTACGAAAGGAACGAAAATTAGAAGTCTAACGACCCCTGGGTCTATTCTTCTTATCCTGTGGTAAAAAAAACTCTCTTTCCACCAGTAACCGTGGAAATTATCTCTGCCAGACCAAGACCAAATAAAGTCTTACCATTAAAAGGTAGAGACAGAAGCTTGGATTTGGAAGTCACATCCGCAGACCAAGACTTTAACTAAAGTGCTCTTCGAGCTAGTGTCGCAAACCTGGAAATCTTGACTCCCAACCTAACAACTTGCATACTGGCATCACAGATAAAAGTATTAGCCAGCTTTAGAGCCTTGATCCTATCCTGGATCTCCTCTATAGTAGTTTCCTCTGAAATTAGATCAGACTAAGTCACACCAATAAGAGGTTTACAAAAAATGAGATCAGACTAAGTCACACCAATAAGAGGTTGCACCAGCAACTGTCGCAATACTAGCAACTGGTTGCCACTGCAAACCCTGAACACCTTCTTTGCACGTCCACCTACAATGTTACACAGGCAAAGAATGACTGGGGATTGTGGGTAGGGGGAGGATACTTGAAGCTTTGCTGGGGTGTTTTTTGCCTCCACCTGGTGGCCAGGAGTTGAATTTCTACTAGTAATTGAATGGATTTGTGGACTCTCCCTGCCATTGGAAAGAAATGGTATGTAGGGCACTGCACACAATTAATTTACAAAGTAATATCACTTATATTACCTATGATATTCAATTGAAATAAGGGATATTCCTAACTGCAATAAGAAAGTATAGTTTCCTTGTAGATCTTCAAAATAAAAATGTGAAATAAACAGTGTGTACAAAATAAGTAAATAAATAATAACCGTAATGACATGGCATAACTGGAAAAAAATATCCTCTCTTCCATCACAGGAGTAAGAAAGAACAGCAAAGTGTTACAAGGTTAAATATATTCTTAGGTAGGAATCATTCTTCAGAGCTACTATAGCTCTAAGGGTTGCATTTAATATATATAACTCAGGGTTTGCACTTTGCAGGAACTTGTTTTAAACAATTTTTATTCTAAACTTACATATAAAAATATGCCAAAATGAGTTATCACTCTGTATTTCAAAGATCCTATAGCAAACACTTTATTCCCATATATAGTTTTTAATAGCAAACTGTCCCAAAACCTAATGGTGATATCTACAGCATTTCTGATAGGTTCACATGTCCCAGTGATGTCACTCCATAGACTGCTCCAATGTACATTTATTTATTTAGTTAATTCGTTGTAGCTATAATGGGGCTTCTGTCACACACATACCTAACAGTTTAATTCAATATATAGGGCTGATAAATTTTAAAAAAGCATCCAAATTAAGGGTAATGTAATGTGTTAACATTGCATTGTTGAGAGAATCGCTAAAATTCACCAGCATGAAATAAAATATGACAGTGACCTTCGTATGGGCCAACTTTACTAATTTCTCTAAAAAATAGGGGCTGAACCTTGAGTGGCGAATTGCCTCCCATAGAAAGTAATGGAGCTATCTGGAGTAGAGATTCCCACAGAAGAGAGAATTAACAGGGAGCACCCAGCACTAATAACAAACATTTTCAAAAAGAAATACAAAAGTATTTTAAGTAGTTTAAATTGCATTCACTTCTGGTTTTGTATATACTAGTATTTTCTGCCAGTGGAATAAGTGCATTGTATATTTTAAGACAAACTTACCAAGTTAGATATTTTTGGTGAGATAAAACAGGAAGAACTGCAGGGGTAAAAAATGTAAGACTTTCAGACCCCAATTAGCCCAGTCGCACAATAGAAAAAATAAAGTATGCTTTTAGTTTTGGTATTTCTTTCTAATGGCATGGAGAGTCCACAATTCCATTCATTACTGTTGGGAATTCATCTCCTGGCCACCAGGAGGAGGCAAAGACACCCCAGCAAAGTTTAAGTATCCCTCCCACTTCCCATACTCCCCAGTCATTCTTTGCCTTTGTAACAAGGAGGAAGCGAAGATAGTGCTCTGGAGAAAAATGAATCTTAAGTCCTTTAATGGGTAGTTTCTCTGTTTTTTTTACAATTTTTTTTTTTTTTTTTGGAAAGTACATTATACTGTTGTTACTATGTACTAGGGATGTGCATTCTGATCCTTTATTAGGATCCGAATGCGGAAGAAGGCGGCCACTAGTGGCATTCGTCTCTTTTTAGAGCCGGATTTATTCTTGTGAAAGTTCAACACGAAGATCTTAATTTGCACAGATCTTAGTGTGTTTTGCAGTATTTTAGGTTGCCATAACTTTATAATAATAATAATACATGTTATTGTTTTTTTTTATATTCTGATTGCTTTAATAATTTTAATTAATAACAACTAACAAAAATAATAATATTTATAAATATATGATTCTTGAAAAGTTTGTTCATTCTTTTTTATTAAGTTAAATGCCACTTGATTTATTTTTCAGGCAAGAGCTAAATATTTGGAAGTAGCCAGAAAAATGAAGGAATATGAAGATAAAAAATATGAAGCCTGGAAAGAAAACACAGAGCAGATACTTCCCTCACTGTTGAAAAGAAGTTTGCTTCTTAAAGTTTATTCATCTGGTTCTGTTGTTCATGGCGGTACACCTACTGCTGAAACTGTAAGAAAATGCCATTTTATCTTTTTAATAAATGTCGAAATGCATTTGCTTTATATTTAAACTATGAGGCATGATTGTAGTCACTGATTTTAAAACGGTTACGGACCTCATATGTGTCCATTTACTATAGAAACTACATTCAGCATTGTTACATTCAAAATGTGTCATATGACATGCTGCATGATGATATTGCCTTTACCTAACCCTAACACAGGTGTTTTTTTTCCCACTAACTCCATGTTAATGACTCCCTATGACTGCTCACAAAAAAGAAGTTAGGTGGAGCCGCTATTATTGAGAACTGGTAGTGTTACCATGACAACATTTACTTAGTAACAGGATGCTAATACGTGTAAAGGAGTGACTTGATATTACAAATATTATTTTGTGACTCCCATAGAAAGTAATAATTGTTGCTGTTAATTGTATTGGTATGTGTCCATAAATCCTTTGTCACTAGAATATTGACAGAATGCAAAAGGGTTGTCAGTATTTACTGGCTCTATCACAGAAAATGATAATGGGGCCCTTACTGTTTAGAGACAGCTCAGAACTTGACAATATTGCAATATAATAAATTAATTTAGCCAGGCCCCTTAGCCCAAAAAAATAATTATTTTTTTTACAGGTTAATTTCTCAGTTCTAGCTACAAAGTAATGATTTTTTTCTATCTTCCGGGAGAAGTGGCATATTTAGGTTTTGTGATGCCCTAAGCACTCAAACTTCTGCTATGCCCACCCATAACGTTTTAGGCCTTTTTTAGCAATAATATTTTTTGGTCACGAGGTACCGTGTTTGTTGTTTTTTTAATGGCAAGGGAGGGAGGGAGAAAAAAAAAGGGAGAGAGAGGCATTTGGGATGAGTAAAGTTAAATTATTTGTGAGAAAGATTTTTAATAATGAAAGACTGCCTAATATGTTAAAATTATGTACACAGTCTCTATAATTTATCCAGGACACCCCTGTAGGGAGAGACTGTGTACGTAATTGTAACACGTTATGGAGTTAAACACCCTGGTGATAGGTTCTCCTACTTGTGTTGTTAGTAGTATGTATTTATTTAATTTATATAAGGACAGTGCAGCCAGCTTCTCATATTGCTGTACATTTATTGCATATTTTCTAGACACATCCCAGGAAACATTGCTGCTGTTACCTGTTTCCTTGTCCAGTGCAGCATTTCAATAGCTCACCGTACTCCCAGCTATGTACAACTGCAAGGTGTAGTTTTCTGCCTTAGTGCTAGGAGATATTATGGAGAGTGGTTGTGGACATGTGGGGTTAAGTAGTGTGAGAAGCGCTGCTCTGTGACATGGCACCAACAAGGCAGAAACGCATTATGAGCAGAGCAGGCACCTGTGCACAAAGAGCCGTTTAACAATCCAAACGTCCAGATAATCATGCAAAAGCTCCAAGTGTGTCTAAATGTTAACGTACAAAAGCTAACCCTTTTAAAAACATATTGATATAGTGTATCCGAAGACTCATTTAACTTCATATACTTTCATTAATATGAGACAGAGAGCGACTAAAACATATAATGTCCATTTAAAACATAGTCCCCATATTCAAGTACTAGGTAAAGTTTGTCTCATGGTCACATAAATCTATAGCTTGTTAACAGGAGCACATGCCAGGCACTTACTGATTCGGGTTACTGCTTATAACATCACCAAAGCAGCCCAGGTCTTATTTAGCAGACACACCATTAATCTGGCTGTTCTTAAACATCCTCCTGGTTCCTAAGGAACAAAATGAGTGTTGTTTAAAGAGCACAGAGCATCATTTACATAGATTGGGCTCTAACAGCTGTCCCTGTGACCACTTGTCCCTGTGACCACTTGTCCCTCACTGGCTGAGTAGCATTCTGTATGTTGTAGTTCCCAGCCTGCACCAGGCTAAATTTGTGGTGCGGCTGGTGTCGGTTCAAAGCAGCTGGCATGGTCGAAGGGGGTGGGGGGATACCCTTTGGGAGTCTTTGGGGTTTGTCATGGCCTGTCTTACAGAGAGCAGTACGTGCTGCCCCCCAATTTCTGCCACCCTAGGCACACAGGCATTGTTAGCCTAGGCCTAAATATGCCCCTGATCTGAAGTCTAGGCGAAAAAGAGAACTGTGTTCGCAAAACAAGATGGAGGAGCATTAATGAGGCCAAGGAAGCAAGAAAAAGCAATACATTAATGATTAGTAATTCAAACTTGTCTATTTCCTTTTGCAGAATATGGATCAATTAGAGGGTGATGTTGATGAGAGAAGTTTCCATTATGTTGTAAACTTTGCTCCTGAACTGCAAGAAATTATTACAGAAACAAAACTCATGGAACAACTGGGATTTACTATTGGAGAATTACCCAGAAATGTTGCACTACAGGAAGACAAGTTCTTAAGGTATTTTAGTGCGCATAGCATATACTAAATGTACTAAAGAATTGTAGCGGCTTTTTTTTTTTAAAAGAACATTCTAGTTCTGAAAAATGTAAGGTCCATTTAATAAAAAAAGGGTATGATTTAGATTAAAACAACATTTTTTAAAAACAAAAAGGCATTTCTGCATCCTGCTGTTTCCACTGTTTACAGAAACACATTTTTGTGAAATGCATCTAAATCTGGTCTGGATTTTGCTGTGAACGAATTTGGGTCTATTTTATTGTAATCCAAATTTGGAGAACTATGAAAAGATCCACAGGCAGAAGTTCTTATGGCATTTTCAGTTTTGCGGTTTTTCAGATTACCATAACTGTTTAAATTTAACTTTTAACCTGAATTTTTGCCATGTAATTTACCTTGTGCAATCTATGAGAAATAAAAATGTTCTAGACTGCTTGGAACTAAGGGCACTCAAGCAAAGAACTTTCTATATAAGCCATTCACCTGAACACCTTATCGGTTTTCTCACGATCTATTTAGTGGGCAAACAACCCGGCCAAAATTTAAGCTAAAATAAGCTAATATTTCATTTTTTTCAATGTATTTTTGCACTAAATATCATTAAATCAATTTATGTTCTGAACAAATATATATAATCACTAAAAAACTAAAATATGATAAACTATAGTGATGTTTATGCAATTAATGTATGCTTTGGATAGTGTAAATTTAGAAATAACAGATAATGTTATAAAATTGCAAAGGATTAATCATAATGCCACCTGGCTGGCAAAATGTAAATAAATATATATATTTCATATGAGGCAATAGAATAGCAAAAATAGGGAAATATGTATGTGATTTTTTTTGTAATACACAGTGAATCTGTGTGTTCATTGTTAGTTCACCACAATAACTGGATGTTTTGTAGGTACACAGATGGTATACGACAAACTGTAAATGCTTATGAGAAACTTATGGAGTCACTAAATGAGGCTGAAGCCCAGCTCCTTGATGACCATATCCGAGAACTTTGGAAAGTGTTTCGCTCGGGATATAGAAGACTAAACTGGAACTCCTTAGGTAAAACATTATGTGTATGCAACTTGCTACTTTGTATGAATGACATCCAGCAGCAGCAATGCAAATTGTTTTGCTCTCCTATGTAATATTCCTATTTACACACTTTCATAGATTAATTACAACTATTTACCTTAAAGGACCACTAAATAAAGTATAATCAAATTCAAAATAAAAAGGCAATGCAATAGCGCTTAGATTTAGATTACGAGTAGGCATGCTAACTGTTGCATGTGAGCGATAACGGGTATATTACAGCTGTTTAGAAGTAGCGTTTTACGAGTTGAAAGTAAACGCGTTTGTTTGAGTTCAGTTGAATTTAACCTGCATTAGGTTAGCACAACTTCAGCGCTCTGGTTAAATGTTACATGAGACAAAAAAGTGGCACAAAACACATCAAAAATACATTGTACAGTACAGTTACACTCATAATAACACTATCTAATAAAACTGATTTTAAAATTGCATTAAAAAAGTTATAAGAGCTCTCAGGTGTTAGAAAAAAGGTCTGCAGTGGGCTTTAACATAGAGATACATACACATCTAAATATGTATATGTATGGATATATGTTTATATGTGTGTACATATGTATTTATATGTATGTATATATATATATATGTATTTGCAGACATAAATACATATATACACTTATAAAGGCATATATATATATATACTGTGTGTATGTGTGTATATATATATATATACTGTGTGTGTGTGTATATATATATATATATATATATATATATATAAAAATGCATTAGAGCCCTTTGCAATCAAGTAGCTAAAAACATAGAAAATCATATCTTATATCATATTCCTATTTAATCAAGGCCTAGATTAGGAGTGGAGCGCAAATTGCATTTTCGCAAATGCGATATTTGCGCTCCACTCAGTAATACCAGCGTACGCCAAAGTTAGGCGCAATGCGAACGCAATTTCACGTTCACATTGCCTGAAAGCCTTGTGCTCAAGAGAACGCGCTTTCATAGGCTCCGATGGGAGCCTTGTTCGGATGCGTGAGACACGGCAAAGCACCTATATATAGGTATAGATGCATATTTTACAAGAAAAACATCAAATATAGAAATATTTATTTAAGAATAAATAGAACATATTCTGCTATGTGAAGAACATTGGAATGTGAAATATTCATTTTGGGTTTGCGCACTTGGTTAAACGCGATTGGGTTTGTGCACGAGTATGGTTTTTAGTTTTCCCCCCACTTTTCGTGCCGTTTTGAAGTCTATGGGGGAATACGTTAATGCGATCACTTTTTTGCACACAACGGGTTACCGCTAGTGCACAAACTTTTTACTTTCAACTCATAATATCAACGCAACCCAAAGCGTGCAAAAAGCCTCCGTCTATTGAGGTTAACTTGGGAGCAATAATTTGCTCTTCACTTGTAATCTAGCCCTTAGTTTGATAATGAAATGAGCAGTTTTTTCTGGCAAATTTCAAAGTTAATCCAATTTTCCCTCCCCCTGTATACAGTGCCAGTCAATAGCCAATAACAAAATGCATATACATAAATACTGTTCACTCTTGCACATGCTCAGTAGGAGCTGAGCCTCAGAAAGTGTGCTTATAAAAAAAAAGTGCACGTTTTGATAATGGAAGTGTATTGGAAAGTTGTTGTTATTGCTTCCTTCATCAGAATCATGAAACTTTTATTTTGACTTTATTGACCCTTTAAAGCATGAGCTCTGGTAGTTCTGTGCACTTTTGATGTATTCTTTACCTAACACCAAACTGTAGTGATTGAGCTGCTGTTTATACAAATACATTCTCTACTTCTCTTTCCTCTTTAATAAACTGCTCGGAGCCAGGAATGTATTGCCCATGACTAGGGCAGCATTATTCACTGATCTGGTCACGTGTTGCCACATTGTACGGCTGTACTAAACAGGAAGAGTACTGAGGCTGTATGCAAGAATAGTACCATGTGCTTATCTACTTACAGGGGCACTGATTAGTAGGTATGCTTTACGTACTGTGTGCACGTGCTGCTGATCATATGTTAGTAGTATACTGAGGCTGTATGCATGAATAGTACCATGTGCTTATCTACTTACAGGGGCACTGATTAGTAGGTATGCTTTACGTACTGTGTGCACGTGCTGCTGATCATATGTTAGTAGTATACTGAGGCTGTATGCATGAATAGTACCATGTGCATATCTGCTTACAGGGACACTGATTAGTAGGTATGCTTTACGTACTGTGTGCACGTGCTGCTGATCATATGTTAGTTGTATACTGAGGCTGTATGCAAGAATAGTACCATGTGCATATCCGCTTACAGGGACACTGATTGGTAGGTATGCTTTACGTACTGTCTGCACGTGCTGCTGATCATATGTTAGTAGTATACTGAGGCTGTATGCATGAATAGTACCATGTGCATATCCGCTTACAGGGGCACTGATTAGTAGGTATGCTTTATGTACTGTGTGCACGTGCTGCTGATCATATGTTAGTAGTATACTGAGGCTGTATGCATGAATAGTACCATGTGCATATCCGCTTACAGGGGCACTGATTAGTAGGTATGCTTTACATACTGTGTGCATGTGCTGCTGATCATATGTTAGTAGTATACTGAGGCTGTATGCATGAATAGTACCATGTGCATATCTGCTTACAGGGACACTGATTGGTTATGCTTTACGTACTGTCTGCACGTGCTGCTGATCATATGTTAGTAGTATACTGAGGCTGTATGCATGAATAGTACCATGTGCATATCCGCTTACAGGGGCACTGATTAGTAGGTATGCTTTATGTACTGTGTGCACGTGCTGCTGATCATATGTTAGTAGTATACTGAGGCTGTATGCATGAATAGTACCATGTGCATATCCGCTTACAGGGGCACTGATTAGTAGGTATGCTTTACATACTGTGTGCATGTGCTGCTGATCATATGTTAGTAGTATACTGAGGCTGTATGCATGAATAGTACCATGTGCATATCTGCTTACAGGGACACTGATTGGTTATGCTTTACGTACTGTGTGCACGTGCTGCTGATCATATGTTAGTAGTATACTGAGGCTGTATGCAAGAATAGTACCATGTGCATATCTGCTTACAGGGACACTGATTAGTAGGTATGCTTTACGTACTGTGTGCACGTGCTGCTGATCATATGTTAGTAGTATACTGAGGCTGTATGCATGAATAGTACCATGTGCATATCTGCTTACAGGGACACTGATTAGTAGGTATGCTTTATGTACTGTGTGCACGTGCTGCTGATCATATGTTAGTAGTATACTGAGACTGTATGCAATATGCATGAATAGTACCATGTGCATATCTGCTTACAGGGACTCTGATTGGTTATGCTTTACTTACTGTGTGCACGTGCTGCTGATCATATGTTAGTATACTGAAGCGGTATGCATGAATAGTACCATGTGCACATCTGCTTACAGGGACACTGATTGGTAGATATGCTTTACGTACTGTGTGCACATGCTGCTGATCATATGTTAGTATACTGAGGCTGTATGCAAGAATAGTACCATGTGCACATCTGCTTACAGGGACACTGATTGCTTATGCTTTATGTACTGTGTGCACGTGCTGCTGATCATATGTTAGTAGTATACTGAGGCTGTATACAAGAATAATACCATGTGCATATCTGCTTACAGGGACACTGATTAGTAGGTATGCTTTACGTACTGTGTGCACGTGCTGCTGATCATATGTTAGTAGTATACTGAGGCTGTATGCATGAATAGTACCATGTGCATATCTGCTTACAGGGACACTGATTAGTAGGTATGCTTTATGTACTGTGTGCACGTGCTGCTGATCATATGTTAGTAGTATACTGAGACTGTATGCAATATGCATGAATAGTACCATGTGCATATCTGCTTACAGGGACTCTGATTGGTTATGCTTTACTTACTGTGTGCACGTGCTGCTGATCATATGTTAGTATACTGAAGCGGTATGCATGAATAGTACCATGTGCACATCTGCTTACAGGGACACTGATTGGTAGATATGCTTTACGTACTGTGTGCACATGCTGCTGATCATATGTTAGTATACTGAGGCTGTATGCATGCATAGTACCATGTGCACATCTGCTTACAGGGACACTGATTGGTAGGTATACTTTATTTACTGTGTGCACGTGCTGCTGATCATATGTTAGTAGTATACTGAGACTGTATGCAATATGCATGAATAGTACCATGTGCACATCTGCTTACAGGGACTCTGATTGGTAGGTATGCTTTGTGTACTGTGTGCACGTGCTGCTGATCAGATATGTTAGTAGTATACTGAGACTGTATGCATGAATAGTACCATGTGCACATCTGCTTACTGGGACTCTGATTGGTAGGTATGCTTTGTGTACTGTGTGCACGTGCTGCTGATCATATGTTAGTAGTATACTGAGGCTGTATGCAAGAATAGTACCATGTGCACATCTGCTTACAGGGACACTGATTGGTTATGCTTTATGTACTGTGTGCACGTGCTGCTGATCATATGTTAGTAGTATACTGAGGCTGTATACAAGAATAATACCATGTGCATATCTGCTTACAGGGACACTGATTGATAGGTATGCTTTTTGTACAGTGTGCACGTGCTGCTGATCAATTGTTAAAATAAAGCCCATAAAGCATTTTTTCCAAACGTAATTTTCCTTTTTGCGTGTATAAGCCATTATAACACATTCATTAGTATCATGAGTTAAAGGGATATAAAACCCAATTTTTTTCTTTCATGATTCAGATAGAGCATGCAATCTTAAGCAACTTTCTAATTTACTTCTATTATAATTTTTTCTTAATTCTCTTGGTATCTTTATTTTAAAAAGCAGGAATGTAAGCTTAGGAGCCGGCCCATTTTTGGTTCAGCACTTGGGTAGCGCTTGCTGATTGGTTGCTAAATGTAAATCCCTTTAAATACACATAACGTGGGCACAAAGGGCATAAAGAACCTGTCCTGGGTTTCATCGCTAAGTGAACAAATGTTATTTGCCCAATGAGTCCATAGCTGCATGACATGGAGACGTAAAACTCCCTCTGTTAGCTCACTCCAATAAATCAAACCTTTTTTTAACTCTCTAGGGTCAGGCATGAAAAACAAAACTTTTCTTTCACGATTCAGATAGAGTTTACAATTTGAAACCACTTTCCAATGTATTTCTATTATGACATTTACATTGTTCACTTTGTATCCTTTGTTGAAAAGCAGATAGGTAAGCTCAGGAGTGTGCATGTGTTTGGAGCACTATATGGCAGTAGTTTTGTAAGAATTATTTTAACTATGTAATACATTTGGAAGAGCACTAGATGGCGGTAGAGTTTGCAAAGCCTGATTCCTTACAGTGGTCCAGACACATGCACACTACCTACATAGGTTTGTTCTTCAACAAAGAATAACATAAGAATGAAGCAAATTTGATAATAGAAGTAAATTTGAAACTTTTTTTAAAACTGTATGCTTTATCTAAATACTGATTAGTGTAATGCATTAGGGTATTGCAATTCATTTTAGTAAACAATAGACTCCCATATGCTCTCACCCCAACCACCCTTCACTCTGAACCCCAGCTCTGTTTTTTCCCTGTGTCTGAAATATAAGGAACACACTCCTACTACCTCCACTGTGAACCCATCACGGCTTACAATAAAGGATCAGTGAAGGCAGTGGTAGTGTGCACCATCTTTCTTTTTAAAGACACGATGAGTCCACGGATTTCATCCTTGTGGGATATTCACCTCATTGTCAGCAGGAGGAGGCAAAGAGCAGCAGAGCTGAGCTGCTATATATATCTCCTCCCTTCCCTCCCACTCCAGTCATTCTCTTTGCCTACGTTAGTGATAGGAAGAGGTAAAGTGAGGTGTTAGTATAGATTCTTCAATCAAGAGTTTATTATTTTTAAAGTAGTGCCAGAGAGTGCTACTTTGTCCTGGGGTGTAGCCATAGTCCATATCAGTCTCTACAGGAGAGGTTTTGGTGGCTTTAAAGCAATGGGAACTTGTGGGACATAATTCTCACTGCCCCTCCCATACATGGTTTGCTGCCCTGCTTGTAAAGTCTGAGGGAAGAGAAAAACTCAGTACTTTTTCTTTCAACAGGCCAATGTGAGGAGAAATTGAGGACCTCGCAAGCCAGGTGGGCTGCCTTACTGCCGGGCAGCAAGTTAAGGTAAGTGCTGATTTTTATTTCTGGGGACACGCTCACAGAACGATTGGCACTTTTTCTATACTGGGGGACACTAGATAACATTATCCCTAGGTGGGAGGACATGTTATTGGTCAGTAATTGCTGGCACTGGGCATGGAGAAATGGCTCTAATTTATTAGTAACATCTGACAATGGCTTTGTTTTACTCTTAACAAGCCGTCTGGAGGGTTAGTTTTATTCTCATGTTCGACCGCATGTATGGTGTGTCGCATGATAGATGTCTTGTTTACTCTACTGGACGTTTTATTATGCATAACTGATGGGAGGCTTATTTATTCCTTATTAGGATAGGCATTAGTTCTCCCGGTGGCTCCACTTTTACAATTTAGCCGCCCAGGAGGTTTAGCTTGTTACACCCACGATGGGCAGAGCTATGCTGTGCGGCATGTTTAAGCACCATTGTTTTGGGGTAATCTGTACTCTCATCGCCTTTATATAGGTTTTCTAGCCGACTGGGAGTTTTGTTTTTTGATTACCAAAGATTGTTTGGGGCAAGTTTTTCATCCGGCGCCATTTTTTTTTTAAGGTATATATTGAGAGCATTTAGTTAGACAATTTTAACAGACATAACAGAAATATGGCAGTTAATGTCAAAATATATGTCAGGAAAACAGGAGCAGCATCCACATTGAAAACAAATACATATTGTGATAGGAGATTGTGGTGATAATAAACAAAAACAAAGACCAAGTAGAGAAGGGTGAGCTGAATGTAATAGAGATACGTAAGCTAATGCTGCACATTAAATAATTTTACAGTAATGGATATAGTCATGCAGTGATAGAAAACTATCTGGGTGGTATGTGACAGCTGGGAACAAACCAAACAAGTCCACAGAGACGTTTGAAATCCTGCAATGGTGTGCAGCGTTCTGCAGATTTCTCTGACCCCAGAGCATCTAAATGCCATATTAGGATTATAGCTACCGAGGTCAAGGACTGGGCCAGTTAACTACAGAAGGAAAGAACAGTTTAAAGACGTTACTATTATAAATTTATCGGTAATGTCTAGTAATGGCATCAGGAATAGTGGAGCGCTTCCAAAAAAACACAGTTACCGCTTTCACAAATAAAACCCCTCAAAGGTCTGTTAGTTGAGCATGTTAACCGGCTTTTGTATATTACAGAAAGGAATAGTTCAGCCGATACCTGTTTTAAAGGCTTTGATAATACCCCAAAGTTCTGCCCTCGCTGCCGAGTAAAACCAAGATCTGGTGGACACATTTCCGGGGAGTCTTGGCCCCGCCGATAGCCACAACAAAGCTTCTGTTATGCGGATTACCGGGAAGGCGTTGACTTTCGGGGGTCTGGCTAGATTAAGAGGGTTACCTCGGTTAGACATACCGGCTGGTATTTCCACAGGTAAAGGTGGTGGGTCCTCAGTGGGGGTGTAGCGGAGCTGGACATATGCACATACAGATCTCGGGCCGCATGTGTCAGGATCAAGCATCTTAGTTGTGGTGATCAGCATAGGTCTCCGTGGGACTAGTCCGTCGCTCCCGGACTGCTGTGACATCGGCGGCACTGCACTTTCTTGTGATGAGGTGTTAAGGTATGGAGGTGCCCCTGTCAAAGTAATATCGATCCTGGGCTTAGAACTTTGTTGGCTGGGGATAGGAAGCAGCTGCAACCCAGAGGGTCTCACTCCACTAGCCATGACTGATCATTGTTGCAATCCTGGGGCTAGGATGTTAGGGGGACTCAGTGACAATTTACTTCGTATTGGGGTAAGTGTGAGTGAAGGGGCTGACGGCACAGTTGTGCCAGCGTGGGACCCTGATCGCTCCTGAACCTGGCTCATGTCTCTCTCTAATGGGAGCCAGCCGGACCCCCCTGGGCAGTGTAAAGTGAGATGTGTATGCCCCCATCTTGCTTGGAAGGGTTGCCTGGCAAGTGCTGCTGCAGGTCTATGCATTCAGCCTGCTCAGTTTCTCCTGTCTTGTCTGCAGGATCAGCGGGTGTGCCTTTATTTATAGGTCGGGCTAGCCTGGAGAATGAGTCAAATCTTTCAGCCATCATCTCCTCAAATTCTTTTAACAGAGCTTGAATAGTGACGCTGAAGTCTTCCATTATAACGCCCTCGCTATTTTCCCTCAACGGTTAATGGATGCGGTTGGTCTATAGTGATTTAGGAAAGTCTTGAAAATGTTAGGTTATTGCAACCCAACCACGGCGTTGTAAAACGGCAGAGCCCTGAGGGATCTCTGCCGGGGGGTTTAGTCAGAGGCCGCAACCTCAAAGTATGCTCCGGTGCTCTGGTGCTGGCAGTAATATTGATGAAACTAGGATCACTAGGCAGAGAATGATTAGCTTAAATGCCGAAAGTTTAGTTTCTTGCCAGAGGGCTACTATTTCCAGTTCTTTTTCAAGCCAAATTTCTTAATGCTGGAGCAGCACACAAAACTGCAACCTATCATGGCCGCCACCCGGAAGTTCCCCCCCCCCACCCCCCCCGGCACCTTTATTTTAATACTAGTCGGATGGGATTATGCCCACCTTGATTCTCCCGGTTTTTGTTTCTAATAAAGATTTAGCCGCCCATGATGGGCAGAGCTATACTGCGCGTCTTTGTGCGTTTTTTTGCTCTTATCTGTTGTATCGGACAACTCTGGAAAAACAAGAGACACAGTATGGGTCTTCTCTGCTGCATTTTTGATCACGCAGCAGAGGGACTTTACTCTAGTTTTAGAAGTCTTATTTCATAGATACTATACAGTTGCCTTATATTTCTTAGGTAATCTGGTGTCAAGTTTCCTCAGATTCTCTGAGGTTTGGGGATTGTTGTTCATTTTTATGTTAAATTATTACATAATAATACAGTTGTTTTTTAAAACAAGAGACACAGTAATCCTCCTTTTCAGTCCCAGTAACATTTTTATGTGTTCTTATTTATTAAAAAGATCCAACTGTTTAGTTGAGAGATCTTTCATTGATAAGAATAACCTTGTTCTGATCCTACTCCTTTTTTTAAGCACATGCTGCTTAGAAGTCTATTAATAAGGGTCAAGTTATGCCACAAATTTCTCCTAAGGTGTCCCAAAAAAATTATAGCCCACATGCAGTGCCCTGCGTTTCCGCTCACACTCCTCCTGGAGTTATTTTGTATTTAATGCCTTTCCCACACTGTAAAAGGGAAAAAGGGGCTAGAAGACTTATTTTCAATCAATGAATAGTGTGATTGATGCGGTTGTATCTGTTCTGAATGTTTATTTCCTGTAACTGAAGGAGGATAATACTTCGGTAGTATCTGATGAGGAATTCTCAGACTCAGATGGGGTAATACCTTTATCTGATCCTAAGCTTGTTGTCCTTCTGTCTTAGCTTGGATACCTACATTTGCTACTTAAAGAGTTTTTAACTACCCTAGGTGATCCCGACACTACTGGCGAAGTCTAGTCGTGAGAGTCCCGTAGGTTACACTAATATTGTGATGTGTCCTTCAGGGTGGAAGCATTTCTTGTACCAGATAGGACTATAGAATTTTTGTTAAGGCATGGGAGATGTCCTTTTTTCTCCTTCCATTACAAGGAATACGATATCTCGGGTGGATAAGATTCCACTCTAGCCTAGGGAGATACTATTCGCATGGAGGATAGTGGTTCTAAGGACTCTATGCAGGAGAAAGACCCTATTGATTGGGTTTACATTGTCAACCTGCGGCTGGTATGACTACTGTCTCTAGGGCGGCGGCGTACTGGTTTGCTGCGTTGTCTGTTTCTATTGGACGGACATCCCTCTCGCATGATAGGTTAAGATCATCTAAGTTTGCAGTCTCCTTAATACAGTGGTTTATTACATTGGGAGCTATGATGCAGGCTTTGCAATATTGACCGCAGAGTTCTATGGTAAGATTTTTGTCTGCGGATGTTTCATCTACAGGATAAGAAAAATAGCGTAAAGGGATGTCAGTTAATTTTGTTCCTTTCGGGATTCCTAGGGAAATCATTCCATTTCTCCCATGCAAAAGCAGTTTTAGCTTTCCTGGAGACCCTATCAGACTTAGAATAGGGGAAGACAGTCCGAGAAGCCTGCTGTTGTAACAGAGACAGCATGAGGGGCGTGCACCTGATTCGTCAGGGGGCAGGTTTTCTTTTTTCTATCAGACTTGGTTTTGTGATCTTACTCCCGGGGGGGTGTACATTGTGTCCCAGGGATACAAATTGGAGTTCATGATTTTTCTCCCAGTGGCAGGTTTCTGCTTTCAAGACATAGGGAGAGGCGTTCTTACACTGTGTACGGATCCTCTCCGACCTGGGGGTGACGATTCCTGGTCCAATGCAGGAATGAGGTTGGGGATACTATTCCTATCTGTCCGTGGTTCCCAAAGAGGTGGAAATCTTCAGACCTATTTTTAAAATCCACTCAGGGTTCTTAGGGTGCCGTATTTCAAGAGGGAAACTATTTTTCCATTCTTTCTTTGGTCCAAGGGGGTCAATTAAGACCACGGGGTGATTGAAGGATGCATTATAAATGCATGTTCTCTTCAACAAGGACTATCTTAATTTTCTAAGGTTTGTTTCTTCAAACATTTCTATGCGTGACCTTTTTTCGGTCTGGTCACAGTTCTCGGAATTTTCTTGTGGGTTCCCTGTTGGTGGTACACCGATTGCGGAAATTCTGCAGTAACAACATTCTGGTTTAGACGCCTTCCTTTCAATAATGAGGATTATCCACGATTTTTCCTGCGGTCTAAGGTTAATTGGACAACTATATTGGTTTTTCATTAATGAAGCTGACAGTAGTCAGGTATTCAAGAATCTTTTCTTTCGATTCTTGTTTAACTCGTCAGTCACATCTGTGGCTCAGTACAGCATTTAAGAATTCTTTGCTGGTTATCTCTGGATATTTGCTCCCAGGGAACCTGTTTTCAAAGTTCTTCTGGGTGAGTGGGCCAACAGTTAACCAGCCTGTGAACTGGGGAACTGTTTGCAGTATTCTAAGAGCAGGGAACATGGACTCGGCCGGAGTTTGTTCTTCCCATAAGCATTTTCAAGTTACGAGTGATCTTTGTTCCTCTCTTAGCCTGATCTCCGTTATTAGACGGGGTTTATCAAGGTTAAGTTAGATTTTACTTCACCCATGGTGGGAACTAGGGCTGGTAGTGCTTACAGCCTGTTTCTCCTTGGGATAAGTTGCAATTCTATTTCATGACTTCTCGTCAAAATGTTAAGCGCCTGAGGTGCGGATTGAGGTAAAAAATCCCTCAGGCTGTTATAATAGAATTGATTCTCTAGCTTAGCTTAGTGGTTAGCATGCCTGGCTACAAAGCAGTAGGTTGAGGGATCAAATCTACCCATAGGCTCTGCTACTTTGTGGCTGGAAAAAGCTGTCTTTGGAACTAGAAGTTTAAGGGGACACTGAACTCAAGTTCTTTCTTTACGACTTGGCTTTAACATGGGTTTTCAATAATGGCATATTTAATTCCTCCATTTGTTTTTTCTCCTGGAGCCTTTGCTCAGACTAAGCAGGAGAGGGTGTCGGTGGTCCTCATTTCACCGGCGTGGTTCGCAGGATTGGTGTGCAGTCCTGGGGGACATGTCACATTTTCCACCTGGGACTTTCCGTGGAGGAAGGACTTTCTATGTCAGGGACCTTCTTTAACCAAAAATATTTTCCCTGAAGTTATATACTGGAAGATGGAAGCTTTACTTTGTGCAAGAGTAAATTAGTAATTGGTCATTGAGACTATGATTCAGGCTCGTAAGCCTGTGTCTAGAAAGATTCACCATAAGATATGGCGTAAATATATTTTTTGGTGTGAATCCAAGGGCTACTCATGGAGTAGAGTTTAGGATTCCCAGAATTTTGTCCTTTCTCCAAGAGGGATTTTAGAAGGGTTTATCGGCAAGTTCCCTAAAGGGTCAGATCTCTGCCTTATCCATTTTGTTACACAAATGTCTGGCGGTTGTTTCAGACGTTCAATCCTTTTGTCAGGCTTTGGTTAGAATCATGCCTGTGTTTAAGCCAATTACTCCTCCAGGGAGTCTGAATTTGGTTCTCAAAGTTCTTCAAGGGGTTCAGTTTGAGTCTATGCATTCCTTTGATATTAAGTTGTTATCATGGAAATTTTTATTTCTTGTTGCCATTTCTTCAGCTCGAAGAGTGTCTGAACTTTCGGCATTACAATACAATTCTCCTTACCTTATTTTTCATTCAGATAAGGTAGTTTTGCGTACTATACTAGGGTTACTTCCTATGGTTGTTTCAAGCAGGAACTTTGATCTAGAGATTGTTGTTCCTTTCCTGTGTCCTAATCCTTTTTCTCAAAAGAAACGACTTTTGCACAATTTGGAAGTTGTCCGTGCTCTGAAATTTTACTTACAAGCGACTAAGGACTTTCGTCAGTCATCTTCTTTGTTTGTTGTTTTCTCTGGAAAGTGTAAGGGTCCGAAAGGTACGGCTACCTCTTTCTTTTTGGCTGAAGAGTATCATCCGTTTTGCATATGAGACTGCTGGACAGCAGCCTCCTGAAAGAGTTACGGCTCATTCCATTAGGGCCTCATGGGCATTCAAAAATGAAACTTCTGTGGAACAGATTTGCAAGGCTGCAACTTGGTCTTCTCTTTACATTTTTTCTAAATTTTACAAATTTGATACTTTTGCCTCGGCTGAGGCTGTTTTTGGGAGAAAGGTTCTTCAAGTAGTGGTGTCTTCCGTTTAGGTTCCCTGTCTTGTCCCTCCCTTATCATCCGTGTACTCTAGCTTTGGTATTGTTTCCCACAAGTAAGGATGAAATCCGTGGACTCATCGTGTCTTTAAAAAGAAAAGGAAATTTATGCTTACCTGATAAATTTGTTTCTTTTTAGACACGCCCTGTTCTTTTAAGACAGGTTGTTATTTTTTGTAAACTTCAGACACCTCTGCATCTTGGCTTTTCCTTTCTCTTCCTAACTTTGGTCGAATGACTGGAGTGGGAGGGAGGGGAGGAGCTATATATAGCAGCTCTGCTGTGGTGCTCTTTGCCTCCTCCTGCTGACCAGGAGGTGAATATCCCACAAGTAAGGATGAAATCCGTGGACTCATCGTGTCTACAAAGAAATTTATAAGGTAAGCATAAATTTCCTTTTTTCATAAATAGTGATTACTGCAGCTTCTGATTGGCTGTATAGCTGCATTAGACATAAGTAAAAAAAACAGGGATTGGGGTTAAGGGCTGATACGATAAGTGTGGATATACAAGGGGGGGGGTATTTTTAATTAAAAATAAATTGCTTGACCCCATGGGAACCTCTTTGTTATACTTCTATAATAATCTGCATTATACAAATAGACACTTGCTAGATAATGACTTTTGTGTCCCTTTAGTCTTTGTATTCAAATCCTAAAACCTGACTTAAAGGGACATGAAACCCAAATAGTTTCTTTCATGATTCAGATAGAGCATGTCATTTTAAACAATTTTCTAATTTACATGTATTACCAAATTTTCTTTGTTCCCTTGGTATTATTTATTGAAAAGCAGGGAAGTAATCTTAGGAACATGGAAACATTATATGGCAGCAGTTTTGCTAGAATGTTTGCAAGAGCACTAGATGACAGCACAGTCTCCTGCCATGTACTGCTTCAGACAGCTACCTAGGTATATAAACAAAGAATACCATGGGAACTAAGCAAATTTGATTCATTTGATATTGCTATTAATTTTGTTATTGTTGTTTTTAAGGCATAGGAGATTACATTGTTCGCTGCAGCCAAGCAGTTTCAAAGTTTGAGTCGTTGGTCAACCAAATCCATAAGAATGCAAATGACATTGAATCTAAGCTGGATGCTATTGAGTCTGCAAACTTGTTTAAACTGATGCCCAAGAAGCAGGGTTCAGAGCTTCCAGGTATGATAATTTAGTACTGCAGAAATGTATGAAAATAGGTGGTATCTGACACTGAATAAATTGAACACATGTTCCAAAACGCTAGCAATAAGTGCTGGAGAGGGTGTAATCAAGATGGTACAATGTTTCATATATGGTGGAAATGCAATATTCTATCTACATACAGCGATTAGTGAGGTTATAGGCCTAACACCTACATTTACACCAGAATTTTATTTGTTTAATGTACTTTCGGAAATTATTTGCAAACTCAGATGTAGCATAACCCAGATTATGATAAACGCAGCTAAACAACTAATTCCTAAATTTTGGAAAGTAATGCAAATTCCAACTCTGGAAAAATGTGAAATGCAAATAGAACATATGTTGAGAATGGAGAGATATTGTTATTGTACCACAGGGAAATGTAAACACATATCATGATATCATTTTTCTTTGGGAACAATACAAATATAGAAAGGCAACCTAAAATATACTTTTGTTATTTAATTTCTCTGATTACGATGCCAGTATATACATCTTTATGGTGTAGAGGAATTCCAGGTGTCAATCTACATACTTAGATGTTGGACGGTCATGACAGCAGATTACATACATAGCGCGATTCTAAAATAAATCTAAATCCTTGGGCTTCAATGTTTTTTTCTCTTGTTTTATGTTCATTTAACCCATTATAACCCAGTTTCCCCATTACCCTCCTCTACCCCTACTTATATCATCCTTTCTTGAATGTTGATTAAGGATATGAGCAATACTGGAAAATGATTAGACAGTGTTTCAAATGAATATGACTGGTAAAAATACCAATTATATTATGGTTAATGTTGTACTATTAAGTGGAAAAGAGATATGTTTCGCTGTTCTAGGAAAAAATGACTGCAAAATGGAAGTAAAGCCACACATCAGGAGAGACTTCTTAAAGACAATTTATTATAAGATTGTACAACATTTGTGTTATATGCATCTTTTGAAACACAGTATTGTATGTTCTGTGAATTTGTTCAATAAAGAAATAATAAATATAAATGATTTTGCATTAAAAGGACACTGTACTCGATGATGTCCACAACTGATCCTATTGTATTCATTTTAATTCAAATGCAAATATTGTATACTTTAAATATAATTAGAGTGTACATTTAAGTAACACCACTCTGCTTTAATTGCAATTGCTCTAAATAGATAACGTGCTTGTTTCTGCAGGAGTGAAGGAATTTTTTGAGTACATTGAAAAAGAACGAACTAAGGACGTTGAGATTATGGTTAGGAAATATTCTGCCATTGGACCATTGCTAACCAAAATGGAAGGCCTGGTTGTACATACAAACACTGGAAAAGATCCCAAAATGTCTCAATATTACTCATACTGGGAGCGCAGAATTTATAACTCCTTGACAAAAATGATTATAAAGTAAGATACATTTTTAAAGTAAATGCCTAGATTATAAGTATACTGCATAATGCCTGACAAACATATTTTCTTTCCTACTTGACAAAATTTGCTATATTTTAAACTAATATTCTGTTAGAACATAAGAAACTATTGAAAAGTTTTGTAACTATGTTCCTTAGTTTGCACAAAGGAAACGGAACAAATGCCCAATAACCCAATTGCAAAGTGCCACATTATTACAAATCTGTACATTGTTTAATATATTTTTATGTATTTATTTATTTTTTGCATTGAATTTTTATTTAATCTACCACTGTGTATGTGTGTGTGTGTGTGTATATGTATGTATGTATGTATATATATATATGTGTGTGTGTGTGTATGTATGTATATGTATATATGTGTGTGTGTGTGTGTGTGTGTATGTATGTATATATATATATATATATATATATGTATGTATGTATATGTGAGAGCCAGAGGGGAGATTGGAGTATGGGGTAGTGACACAATTACTCCCGATGAGGAGTTGGTCGCAAGCCTGCCACAGGTGGCATGGAGACCAGTCCCTTAGCCTCCTCCTGTTGGGTCCTCTGCTGTAATGTTCTCTGCGCTGGTTTGGCTATCAACTGGAAGCAGTCATTTCTGCAGCTGGTATGCACAGTAGACTGGGTGCTTGACAAATAAGTATGATTATTTGGCACTCAGATAGCCAACAGGCTATTATCAGTAAATTTTTTTAATGTTACATCATATCCAGGAGACTTAAATAAAGCAGACATTATCACACTAGAATGTATGTGTCATTATTGTCTATGTGGTACTAGATACTAGTAGGGAACAGAAAGGACCTTTGTTTGGTGTGCACTTTATTATGAATTTGTAACACATTTAGGGCTAGATTACAAGTGGAGCGCTAAATTATTGCACGCCCACAAACGGGCAAATTTGCCTGTCTGTGGGCACGCGATAATTAATCAGCCATTACAAGTGGCTTGTTATTGCTACCATGAACTTGCGGTAGCAATTAGCGCTCAGAAAATGTTATAAATGTGCCCCAAACGCCCCCAAAATACAGTCTAGTGTATTAAAAAGAAGGATTGCAGCATCTTTATTTATTTATTTTTTTTAAAGTCTCTAGGCAGTATTTTGGGGCTAACGTTGGCGGGAGTACGGTCTATGGGAACTGTGTGTTCCCAGTAAAATTGCTAAACGGGTTGCAACAGATATCACTGTCTTTTTCAAGGTCATAAAAAATACAGAGCTGCTGTTTTTATGCTCTTGAAAAAGACAGTGATATCTGTTGAAACGCGTTGAGCAATATTTATGGATTAACATTTTGTCAGTAAACTTTGTTTTTATGGAACAGTAGTTTGATGCTTTATTTCTTCAATAAAAATCAGAAGGCTTATTTAACAGTTTTAATTGTGAGTATATTCCTTTTAGTAGCCATCATCACCTGTATGTTCTACACCATTTGTGGACCTTTCTAGTTTAAGGCCAGCTGCGAGGTAAATACTTGGGAGGATACATACTTTTCCCTTGAAGCTGTCAGCGCCGCCATTTCTACACAATACGTTAATACACAGCTAAAAGAAGAAGCTGAGGTCGGCTGCGATTTCTATCCGAAAGGAAGTTATTTTTAATTATAACCTTTTCCTTTTCCAAAATGTACTCCTACTTCTTTTTAAGACTTCCTTCAAGAGGGTTACTTGTTTAAACCAGCTATTGGTATTGCTTGCGTGGCAGCAGCTTTGTCTCTTTGGTGGGATGTTTTATCTAAACAGATTTTATTTGGACCGAGTATAGATGCTATAATTTCTACTGTCTGGAGGTAAAGGGTCTTTTCTCCCTCAGGACAAGAAGTCTAAGGTAAAGCACAGACCTTCTAATTGTTTTCATTTCTTTTTTCAGTCAAGGTATCAAAGGTCATCTTCAGAAAAACAGGATTCTTCCAGACCTTTCTGGAAATCTAATCTTTCCTGGAACAAGGCTAAACAGTCAAAAAGCCTTTTTCCACTTCTAAGGCCGTATGAAGGTGCGGACCTCAAACATATTCTCTTCTGGTAGGGGGTAAATTTTACACTTTTCAGAAGGCCTGGTCTTAGTCTGTTGAGGATCCTTGGGTATTATCAATAGTTTCTCAAAGGTACAGAATAGGTTTCAGATCAAGGCCTCACAGAAGAAGGTTTCTTCTGTCCCTTGTCCCAAAGAACTCTGTGAACGCTTAAGCCTTTTCTCCAACATTGGTGTGTCCGGTCCACGGTGTCATCCATTACTTGTGGGATATTCTCCTCCCCCACAGGGAAAGGCAAGGAGAGCACACAGCAAGAGCTGTCCATATAGTCCCTCCCAGGCTCCGCCCCCCCAGTCATTCTCCTTGCCGCTCTGAACAAGTAGCATCTCCTCGGGGATGGTGAGGAGTTTGTGGTGTTTAGTTGTAGTTTTTTATTCTTCTATCAAGAGTTTGTTATTTTAAAATAGTGCTGGTATGTACTATTTACTCTGAAACAGAAAGAGATGAAGATTTCTGTTTGTGAGAGGAAGATGATTTTAGCAGCAGTTACTAAAATCGATTGCTGTTTCCCACATAGGACTGTTGAGATGAGATAACTTCAGTTGGGGGAAACAGTTAGCAGGCTCTTCTGCTTAAGGTATGACTAGCCATATTTCTAACAAGACTGTGTAATGCTGGAAGGCTGTCATTTCCCCTCATGGGGACCGGTAAGCCATTTTCTTAGTCTCAAACAGAATAAAGGGCTTATTATGGGCTATAAACTGGTAGACACTTTTAGGGGCTAAATCGATTGCTTTATTTAAGGATTATATGCAGTTTGAAGTTGTATTTCACACTTTTATAACATTGGGGAACGTTTTTAGCACCAGGCACTTGTTAAGACACCTTCCCAGTCAGGAAGGGCCTTTCTCTGTAGTAGGCAGAGCCTCATTTTCGTGCCATTATTGCACAGTTACTTTTGAGTACAGTGCATGCAGCTGCATGTGTGAGGGTCTGGAATCCACTAAAAACGTTCCTAGAAGGCTTCATTTGGTATCTTATACCCCCCTGGGATTGGTGAAGTTGCAGCAAAGGCTGTGGCTGGGACTGTAAGGGGGTTAAAATTAAAAACGGCTCCGGTTTCCACATTTTAAGGGTTAACAGCTTGAAAATTGGGGTGCAATACTTTGAATGTATTAAGACACTGTGGTGAAAATTTGGTAAAGATTGGATAATTCCTTCATAGTTTTTCACATATTCAGTAATAAAGTGTGCCCTGTTTAACATTTAAAGAGACAGTAACGGTTTTGTTTTAAAACGGTTTTTGTGCTTTATTAACCAGTTTAAGCCTGTTTAACATGTCTGAACCTTCAGATAGATCATGTTCTGTATGTATGGTAGCCAATGTGGTTCCCCATTCAAATATAGTGTGATAATTGTGCCATTGCGTCCAAACAAAGTAAGGACAGAACTGTCACAAATTGTAAAGTTGCCCAGGATGATTCCTCAGATGAAGGGAGTAGACATAGTTCTACATCATCTCCTTCTGTGTCTATACCAGTTATGCCCGCGCAGGCGACCCCTAGTACTTCTAGCGCGCCAATGCTTGTTACTATGCAGTAATTGACGGCAGTAATGGATAACTCCATAGCTAATATTTTATCCAAAATGCCAGCATTTCAGAGAAAGCGCGATTGCTCTGTTTTAAACACTGTAGAGCAGGAGGGCGCTGATGATAATTTTTCTGTCATACCCTCACACCAATCTGAAGTGGCAGTGAAGGAGGGTTTGTCAGATGGGGAAATTTCTGATACAGGAAGAATTTCTCAGCAGGCAGAACCTGATGTTGTGACATTTAAATTTAAATTAGAGCATCTCCGCGCATTACTTAAGGAGGTACTATCTACTCTGGATGATTGTGACAATCTGGTCAACCCAGAAAAATTGTGCAAGATGGACAGTTCCTTGAGGTCCCGGTGCACCCTGATGCTTTTCCGATACCTAAACGGGTGGCGGACATAGTGAATAAGGAGTGGGAGAAGCCAGGAATACCTTTTGTCCCTCCTCCTATATTTAAGAAATTGTTCCCTATGGTCGACCCCAGGAAGGACACATGGCAAACAGTCCCTAAGGTCGAGGGGGAGTTTTCTACTCTAGCCAAGCGCACGACCATTCCTATTGAGGACAATTGTGCTTTCAAAGATCCTATGGATAAAAAATTGGAGGGTTTGCTTAAAAAGATTTTTGTACAGCAAGGTTACCTCCTTCAACCTATTTCGTGCATTATTCCTGTCACTACAGCGGCGTGGTTCTGGTTCGAGGAACTGGAAAAGTCGCTCAGTAGGGAGACTCCGTATGAGGAAGTCATGGACAGAATTTACGCACTTAAGTTAGCTAATTCCTTTATTTTAGACGCCGCTTTGCAGTTAGCGAGGTTAGCGGCAAAAAATTCAGGGTTTACAATTGTGGCGCGCAGAGCGCTCTGGCTAAAGTCTTGGTCGGCGGATGTATCTTCCAAGACAAAATTGCTTAATACCCCTTTCAAAGGTAAGACCCCTTTTGGGCCAGAATTGAAAGAGATTATTTCAGTCATCACTGGGGGAAAGGGCCATGCCCTCCCACAAGATAAACCTTTCAAGGCTAAGAATAAGTCCAATTTTCGTTCCTTTCGCAATTTCAGGAACGGACCGGCTTCAAACTCGGCAGCCTCTAGACAAGAGGGTAACGCTTCCCAGACTAAACCAGCTTGGAAATCAATGCAAGGCTGGAACAAGGGTAAACAGGCCAAGAAACCTGCTGCTGCTACCAAGACAGCATGAAGAGGTAGCCCCCGATCCGGAACCGGATCTAGTAGGGGGCAGACTCTCTCTCTTTGCTCAGGCTTGGGCAAGAGATGTTCAGGATCCCTGGGCACTAGAAATAGTCTCTCAGGGTTATCTTCTAGAATTCAAGGAACTACCCCCAAGGGGAAGGTTCCACATGTCTCACTTATCTTCAAACCAAGTAAAGAGACAGGCATTCTTACATTGTGTAGAAGACCTGTTAAAGATGGGAGTGATACTCCCAGTTCCAACTGTGGAACAAGGTCAGGGGTTTTACTCAAATCTGTTTGTAGTTCCCAAAAAAAAAAAAAAAAGAGGGAACTTTCAGACCAATTCTGGATTTAAAAATTCTAAACAAATTTCTCAGAGTGCCATCGTTCAAAATGGAAACTATTCGAACAATTTTACCTACAATCCAGGAGGGTCAATTTATGACTACCGTGGATCTAGAGGATGGGTATCTGCATATTCCTATCCACAAAGATCATCATCAGTTCCTAAGGTTCGCCTTTCTGGACAAACATTACCTATTGTGGCTCTCCCATTCGGACTAGCCACTGCTCCAAGGATTTTCACAAAGGTGCTCGGGTCCCTTCTAGCGGTTCTAAGACCCAGGGGCATTGCAGTGGCACCTTACTTGGACGACATCCTAATTCAAGCGTCGTCTCTTTCAAAGACAAAGGCTCACACATTGTTCTAGCCTTTCTCAGATCTCACGGGTGGTAGGTGAACATAGAAAAATGTTCCCCGTCTCCGTCAACAAGAGTCCCTTTCTTGGGAACAATAATAGATTCTTTAGAAATGAAGATTTTCCTGACAGATGTCAGAGAGTCAAAGCTTCTAAACGCTTGTCAAGTTCTTCACTCTGTTCTACGGCCTTCCATAGCTCAGTGCATGGAAGTAGTAGGGTTGATGGTTGCAGCAATGGACATAGTTCCTTTTGCGCGAATTCATCTAAGACCATTACAACTGTGCATGCTCAAACAGTGGAATGGGGATTATACATACTTGTCTCCAGTGATTCAAGTAGATCAGAAGACCAGAGACTCACTCCGTTGGTGGCTGACTCAGGATCACCTGTCCCAGGGAATGAGCTTCCGCAGACCAGAGTGGGTCATTGTCACGACCGACGCCAGTCTATTAGGCTGGGGCGCGGTCTGGGATTCCCTGAAAGCTCAGGGTCTATGGTCTCGGGGAAGAGTCTCTTCTCCCGATAAACATCCTGGAACTGAGAGCGATATTCAATGCTCTCCGGGCTTGGCCTCAAAGGCCAGATTCATAAGATTCCAATCAGACAACATGACAACTGTTGCTTACTTCAACCATCAGGGGGGAACAAGGAGTTCCCTGTCGATGAGAGAGGTGACCAAGATCATCAAATGGGCGGAGGATCACTCCTACCACCTGTCTGCGATCCACATCCCAGGAGTGGAAAACTGGGAGGCGGATTATCTGAGTCGTCAGACCTTTCATCCGGGGGAGTGGGAACTCCACCTGGAGGTGTTTGCCCAGTTGACCCAATTATGGGGCATTCCAGACATGGATCTGATGGTGTCTCGTCAGAACTTCAAGGTTCCTTGCTATGGGTCCAGATCCAGGGATCCCAAGGCGACTCTAGTGGATGCATTAGTGGCGCCTTGGACTTTCAACCTAGCTTATGCGTTTCCACCGTTCCTTCTCATTCCCAGGCTGGTAGCCAGGATCAAACAGGAGAAGGCCTCGGTGATTTTGATAGCTCCTGCGTGGCCACGCAGGACTTGGTATGCAGACCTGGTGAATATGTCATTGGCTCCACCATGGAAGCTACCTTTGAGACAGGATCTTCTAGTACAAGGTCCATTCGAACATCCAAATCTAGTTTCTCTCCAGCTGACTGCTTGGAAATTGAACGCTTGATTTTGTCTAAGCGTGGGTTTTCGGATTCTGTGATAGATACTCTGGTACAAGCCAGAAAACCTGTGACTAGAAAGATTACCATAAAATATGGAAAAGATATATCTGTTGGTGTGAATCCAAGGGATTCTCATGGAGTAAGATTAAAATTCCTAGGATCCTTTCCTTTCTCCAAGAAGATTTGGATAAGGGATTATCAGCGAGTTCTCTAAAAGGACAGATTTCTACTTTATCTGTCTTGTTACACAAACGACTGGCAGCTGTGCCAGATGTTCAAGCTTTTGTTCAGGCTTTGGTCAGGATCAAGCCTATTTACAGACCCTTGACTCCTCCCTGGAGTCTAAATTTGGTTCTTTCAGTTCTTCAAGGGGTTCCGTTTGAACCCTTACATTCCATAGATATCAAGTTGTTATCTTGGAAAGTTCTGTTTTTGGTTGCTATTCTTCTGCTAGAAGAGTTTCTGCATTATCTGCTCTGCAGTGTAATCCGCCCTATCTGGTGTTCCATTCAGATAAGGTTGTTTTGCGTACTAAACCTGGTTTCCTTCCAAAGGTTGTTTCCAACAAGAATATTAACCAGGAAATAGTTGTGCCTTCTTTGTGTCCGAATCCAGTTTCAAAGAAGGAACGCTTGTTACACAATTTAGATGTAGTCCGTGCTTTAAAGTTCTATTTAGAAGCAACAAAGGATTTCAGACAAACGTCTTCTCTGTTTGTAGTTTATTCTGGCAAGAGGAGAGGTCAAAAAAGCTACTGCTACCTCTCTTTCCTTTTGGCTGAAAAGCATCATACGATTGGCTTACGAGACTGCCGGACGGCAGCCTCCTGAACGAATCACAGCTCACTCTACTAGGGCTGTGGCTTCCACATGGGCCTTCAAGAACGAGGCTTCTGTTCATCAGATATGTAAGGCAGCGACCTGGTCTTCTCTGCACACTTTGTCCAAATTCTACAAATTTGATACTTTTGCTTCTTCGGAGGCTATTTTTGGGAGAAAGGTTTTGCAAGCCGTGGTGCCTTCTGTTTAGGTAACCTGATTTGCTCCCTCCCTTCATCCGTGTCCTAAAGCTTTGGTATTGGTTCCCACAAGTAATGGATGACACCGTGGACCGGACACACCAATGTTGGAGAAAACAGAATTTATGCTTACCTGATAAATTACTTTCTCCAACGGTGTGTCCGGTCCACGGCCCGCCCTTGTTTTTTAATCAGGTTTGAAGAATTTCTTTCTCTATACACTACAGTCACCACGGCACACTATAGTTTCTCCTTTTTTTCTCCTAACCGTCGGTCGAATGACTGGGGGGGCGGAGCCTGGGAGGGACTATATGGACAGCTCTTGCTGTGTGCTCTCCTTGCCTTTCCCTGTGGGGGAGGAGAATATCCCACAAGTAATGGATGACACCGTGGACCGGACACACCGTTGGAGAAAGTAATTTATCAGGTAAGCATAAATTCTGTTTTTTCATTGTGTGAAGCATCTAGAACTTCTAGGAATAATAGTTCCAGTTCCAATTCCAGAACAAGCCCCGGAACTTTATTCCAACCTTTTCTTATTCCCAAGTATTAGGGAACTTTAAGGCCGATTCTAGATTTTAAAACTCTAAACAAATTTCTCAGGGTTCTTACCTTCAAAATGGAAACAATCCGAACTATTCTTACCCCTGTTCAACAGGTGCAGTTTATGTCTACAATAGGTTTGAAGGATGCTTACCTTACCTTATCCACAAGGATCATCATCAGTTCATTTGTTTTGCCTTCCAGGACATACATTTTCAGTTTGTTGCTTTTTCTATTTGGTCTGGCTACTGCTCCCAGACTTTTTACAAAAGTTCTGGGAATGCTCTTGTCCATAATACAAGCTCAAAGTGGCTCCTTACCTGGACGATATGTTGGTCTCTTTTATAGCGGTCATTATAGACCCTATATCAGTAAGGATTTCCTTGATAGATCAGAAAGGAACAAAGTTAAAGGGACAGTCAAGTCAAAATTAATTTTTCATGATTCAGATAGGGCATGCGATTTTAAACAACTTTCCAATTGACTTTTATCATTAAATTTGCTTTGTTCCCTTGGTGGTATTTTTGAAAAGCTAAACCTAGCTAGGCTCAAACTGATTTCTAAACCGTTGAAAACCGCCTCCTAGCTCAGAACATTTTGAAAGTTTTTCACAGTTAGACAGTACTAGTTCATGTGTGCCACAATATAGATAACATTGTGCTCACTCCCGTGGAGTTATTTAGGAGTCTGCACTGATTGGCTAAACTGTATGTCTGTCAAAAGCACTGAGATAAGGAGGCAGTCTGCAGAGGCTTAGATACAAGGTAATCAAAGAGGTAAAACATATATTAAAATAACAGTGCTGGTTATGCAAAACTGGGGGATGAGTAATAAAGGGATTATCTATCTTTTTAAACAATAAAAATTCTGGTGTAGACTGTCCCTTTAATGACAACATGTATACGGCTTCATTCTCTGACCAATCCTGCTGTAGCTTTAAGCATGGAAGTTCAGTGTCTAATGATTGCATCATTAGATGCTATTCTGTTTGCTTGGTTTCACATGAGACCTCTACAGTTATGCATGCTACATCAGTGGGGCAAGGACTGCAATCAACTTTCTCAAAGGATCCATTTGGATCCCAGAACAAGGAATTCTAATGATGCTAATGTGGTGAATAGAGAACCAGTTAATCTATCAAGGAGCATCCTTTGTCTGCCCATCCTGGACAATAATCTCTACAAATGCAAATTTCTTGGGTTTGGGTGCAGTTTGGGGGACTAGGAGAGCAGAAGGAGTTTGATCTCCTTTGGAGTCTAGGTTACCAATAAATAGCCTAAAACTCTGTGATATCTTCAGGTCTCTTCAAAACTGGCCTCTCCTAATAGAGGAGTCCATTTTGCATTTTCAGTCAGGTGGCATATATCAATCACCAAGGGGGAACACTCAGTTCCCTAGCAGAAATCAATCTTTGCTCAATATCTGCGATTCATATCCTGGGTTTGACAATTTGGGAAGCAGATTATCTCAGTTGTTTTTCCTTCAATAGTTCTTCTGCCCAGGATGATATCTCAAATCAAACAAGAGCAATCGTCTGTAATTTTGATGGCTCCAGCTTGGCCATGCAGAACTTGGTACGTAGATCTGATTCAGATGTCCAGTTGTCCTTCGTGGCCTCTTCCATTAACACACAACCTTCTATCTCAAGGTCCTTTCTATCATCAAGATCTTGAGTCTCTCAACTCAAAGGTTTGGAGATTGAATGCCTAATTTTGAAACAGAGGCTTTTTGAATTAGGTTATAGAGATCTTAATTCAGGCTAGAAAGCCTGTTACTAGAAAAATATATGATAACATTTGTCAAGTTTTTTTCTTTTCTGGTGTGAAAAGAAAGGCTTTTAATTGGTGTTCTTTTAGGATTCTTCAATTTTTGCAAGAGGGATTGGATAAGGGTTTGTCTGCAAGCTCTTTAAAAGGTCAAATTTCAGCTCTTGTTTGTATTATTCCATAAACAGATTTCAAAACTTTATGACATTTACTTTTTCTCAGGCTTTAGTCAGGTTTAGACCAGTAATAAATCTAATCTGTACTCCATGGAATTTTGCACTCCAAAATGTTTATTGTTTAAAAAGATAGATAATCCCTTTATTACCCATTCCCCAATTTTGCCTACCCAACATGGTTATATTAATACAATTTTATCCTCTGTGATTACCTTGTATCTAAGATTATTTTGACAGCCCCCTGATCACATGGCTATTTATTTATTATTTATTGACTTGCATTTTAGCCAATTAGTGCAGTGTCATTCACAACCCATGGGCGTGAGCACAATGTTATCAATATGGCCCACATGAACTAGCTGTCTCCTGTTGTGACAAGCTAATAAAAAAGCATGTGATAAGAGGCTGTCTGTAGTGGCTTAGAAACAGGCAGAAATGTTGAGGTTTAAATGTTAAAAAGTATATTAATATAACAATGTTGGTTGTGCAAAGCTGGGGAATTGATAGTAAAGGCGTTATCCATCTTTTTAAACAAAAACAATTTTGGTGTCCTTTCCTACCTTTTTCTTTGCTGTTTCTCTTTGCTTGGCTATACATACGACTGGTATATCAGGGAAGTGGAAGGGATGAGGTGGTCTTGAAAGTTTTGGGAATCTTTGCCTCCTCCTAGTGGCCAGGAATTAAATCCCATGCGTAATGGACCATGGACTCTCACCACCATGAAATAAATGAATTTATCAGGGAAGGATCAAAAAAATTATGGAAAAAATTGGAATAAGTCTAAAGTAAAAAAAAAGTATGAATGTGTATCAGCTTAACTTGCCTTGTTTAAGTGTACTCTCCTTGCATAGTCTGCACACATCGATTTTTTTAAAATCTGCCAATAGGATAAAGCTTATTCCAGTGGCTCCACTAGAATGGGCGTTTCATGAGATCAGTGTCTACTTGTCTTGCTGGCATTCTTTCACACAAAGTTGTAGATGTTCAGTATATTTTTTTGCCCCATATTTCTTCAAGATAATCGTATTTTAAAAACTTGGATAGGTGATAAAAACGTATGCTTAATGGATCCTCCAAATACCTGATTGAGGGCTAGATTACAAGTTGAGCTCTATAATTAATCAGCTATTACATGTGGCTGGTTATTGCTACAGTGAGCTTGCGGTAGCAATTAGCTCTTATAAAATTAACCAGAGATCAGATCTCTGGTTAATTTTATAAATATGCCCCAAATGCCTACAAAATACTGTCTAGTGTAGTGTATTAAAAAATTAAGATGACAGCATCTTTATTTTTTAATAATATTACTGTACTAGGCAGTATTTTGGCTTAAAGTTGGTGGGAGTGGGGTGTTAGAAAAAACCCGTCACTGATAAGTGACTTTATATTGCGATCTATGAGGAACTGTGTGTTCCCAGTAAATATAAATGTATTTGCTTATATACATACATATTTATGTGTAACTATTTGTATATACACATATATATATATATATCAGCATATACATATATATTTATATTTGCTGCCATTGCTGCGCGACTTACCCCCTTCTCTGATGCTGAAGTTCTGATGCCATCTCTGACAGCATCAGAATGAGGCTCCAATAGAAACCATTGGAAGTGAGCTCTAGTGAGTGCAGTGCTTCCCAGCGATGCTAATGCAAGGTCTCGTTTGCATTGCTGAAACTTGTAATACCAGCACACATTAGCATGCGCTGGTATTATACAGTAGAGCGCTAATATCGATTTCATCGGTGATATTTAGCATTCCACTTGTAATCTGGCCCTAAGGCTTTTGTGTATTTCACATTTATCATGGTGTCAGGGTGTGGGTGCAGAGTTGATGTCAGAGTTCTTAACACATAAAAGGGACGAGATAACTAGCTTCCCTGAGAGTTTACCTCTTTTAGACATACTAGGGAATTTCTGAAATATGGTGCTGATATATACGTACGGAGGTACTTTTATTACAACTAGGTGAAAACAGACATTAGGCAGGGGTTAAACAGAGTGCAACTTAACTAACGAGTGAAGGCAGTTAAAGGCAGTGACAAGAGCAGTACTGGTAAAGGGATAAGAGGATGATAGACTAAACTGTGGCTGGCAGTTTAAGATACAGCTTGTACAGTTTGTGGCTATCCTGCAGCTGGCACAGGAACTTAAAGGGACAGTCTAGTCAAAATTAAACTTTAAAGTGTCAGTAAACCTAAAAAATAATGTTATATAATTCTGCACATAGTGCAGAATTATATAACATTATATTAGTGTTATCGTTATAAAACCTTATTTCCCCTTCAAATTTTTTTACATTATGACAGGTTTTCAGACCCGCTCTCTGCACTCTTCTGAGCAGGTCTGTTTTTATTACACAGTGCATCGGGCCAGCTGTATAGTCACAGACCGACCCGACCGCGCCATAACACTAAGTGCAGCTCGCTCCTGCTCTGTCGCTAAGATGTAAGATAGGAGACCCAGATTAGGCAAAGCCTTCTAGTGATGCATGGTAAAGTCGCTGAGCAGTAAGATAGGAGACCCAGATTAGGCAAAGTCCTCTAGTGATGCATGGTAAAGTCGCTGAGCAGTAAGATAGGAGACCCAGATTAGGCAAAGCCCTCTAGTGATGCATGGTAAAGTCACTGAGCAGTAAGATAGGAGACCCAGATTAGGCAAAGTCCTCTAGTGATGCATGGTAAAGTCGCTGAGCAGTAAGATAGGAGACCCAGATTAGGCAAAGCCCTCTAGTGATGCATAGTAAAGTCGCTGAGCAGTAAGATAGGAGACCCAGATTAGGCAAAGCCCTCTAGTGATGCATGGTAAAGTCGCTGAGCAGTAAGATAGGAGACCCAGATTAGGCAAAATCCTCTAGTGATGCATAGTAAAGTCGCTGAGCAGTAAAATAGGAGACCCAGATTAGGCAAAGTCCTCTAGTGATGCATAGTAAAGTCGCTGAGCAGTAAGATAGGAGACCCAGATTAGGCAAAGCCCTCTAGTGATGCATGGTAAAGTCACTGAGCAGTAAGATAGGAGACCCAGATTAGGCAAAGTCCTCTAGTGATGCATAGTAAAGTCGCTGAGCAGTAAGATAGGAGACCCAGATTAGGCAAAGTCCTCTAGTGATGCATGGTAAAGTCACTGAGCAGTAAGATAGGAGACCCAGATTAGGCAAAGCCCTCTAGTGATGCATGGTAAAGTCGCTGAGCAGTAAGATAGGAGACCCAGATTAGGCAAAGTCCTCTAGTGATGCATAGTAAAGTCGCTGAGCAGTAAAATAGGAGACCCAGATTAGGCAAAGTCCTCTAGTGATGCATGGTAAAGTCGCTGAGCAGTAAGATAGGAGACCCAGATTAGGCAAAGCCCTCTAGTGATGCATGGTAAAGTCGCTGAGCAGTAAGATAGGAGACCCAGATTAGGCAAAGTCCTCTAGTGATGCATGGTAAAGTCGCTGAGCAGTAAGATAGGAGACCCAGATTAGGCAAAGCCATCTAGTAATGCATGGTAAAATCGTTGAGCTGTAAGATAGGAGACCCAGATTAGGCAAAGCCATCTAGTGATGCATGGTAAAATCGTTGAGCTGTAAGATAGGTGACCCAGGTTTAAGTCCCTCCAGGGCATGGTTGTCAGATTTTCAGATAGATTGCAAAATAGGGTGTTTCTTGACCTAATGTTAAAGGGACAATTTGCTGGGGAAAGTAGCTGATAAGACTGTATTGTTTTCAGAAATGCTGCAGGAACACCCTTTCAAATAGGCTGAGCTCCCACTCCCATCCCCTAATGGAAGATTGCTTTCCCTGCTACCTCATGTTTACATAACTTTTTATAGCCATTACTGCAGTATTGACATTTTCAGTATAGGTGGTAATTTCAATAGGCAAAAGCAGCTATTTGAAAAAGGTAAAATAAAGGTAAATAAGCTATTTGTAAAAAAACATATTACGCTCTAGCAAGTATAGCAAATTATTTGGAAAACAATAAAGGCTAGTTTTACAGTACATTGTCCCTTTAAGCATCTCACATATTATCATAATCCATAGTCATCTGAAAAATATTGAACATGTTATTTAACATAATTATTGTGATGGTTCAGAACTCCTTACTAGGTCATAAAAAAACCTCCTAAAATTATTGTCAAGTTTGGGATGTATACCAGTGCATGTTGAGTTAATTGTATAAAAGTTTAAAGGGACAGTCTAGTCAAAATTAAACTGCCATGATTCAGATAAGGAATGCAATTCTAAACAACTTTCTAATTTACTTTTATCATCAAATTTGCTTTGTTCTCTTGGTATTCTTTATTGAAAGCTAAACCTAGGTAGGCTTATATGCTAATTTCTAAGCCCTTGAAGGCCGCCTCTTATCTCAGTGCATTTTTATTGTTTTTCACAGCTAGATAGGGCTAGTTCATGTATGCAGTATAGATAACATTGTGTTCACTCCCGTGGAGTTACTAAGGATTCAGCACTAATTGGCTAAAATGCAATTTGTCAAAAGAACTTAAACATGGAGCAGTCTGCAGAGGCTTAGATACAAGGTAATCACAGAAGTAAAAAAGTGTTTTAATATAACCGTGTTGGTTATGCAAAACTGGGGAATGGGTAATTAAGGGATTATATGTCATGTTAAACAATGAAAATTGTGTAGTAGACTATCCCTTTAACTCTATTATTTAAATGTATAATCATTGAAATGCGCTATCTACAATTAGTGTAAGAGAGCTTATTTCTTTATTAAAAATAGCCATTTAGTTTAAATGATATTTTAGGAAAAGTACTTGAGACAATATTACTTTTGTAAGGCTCACCATACTATATTTTTCTTTTATACTTTGTACAGAAATTTCCAGAATTTCAACAGTGCTATTGTCAGTAACACTCCTATCTTTCAAACTGAGGCAATTCTGACTGCTCCCGATGTAGTACTTCATCCTAGTGCAAATGAAATCTACAAACTGAACATACAGTGCGTACGTGGATGTGTGGAAATTACCAAGGTAATCCTATATATTAAACACATATAGAACTGTTTTCCCCCCCAAATTCATTATTATGACTCTGTTTAAATCCTGCACTATACAATGTAAATTTGTTATATGACACAGTGGGGTCTATTGCAATCCAACAAAAGAACCGTGCAAATTGTTTTACACAGGGTTTTTGTGGAGCTGCGAGATTGGACGTAAAGGGTCAAAATGTCCTTTACGACTAGTATTACCAAGTGGGAAACATTCGGCTAGATTACGAGTTGTTCGTTAAGGTAAAAAAGCAGCGTTAAGAGGTCCTAACGCTGCTTTTTACGCCCCGCTGCTATTACGAGTCTTGCAGGTATAGGTGTACCGCACACTTCTTTGGCCTTACCGCAAAACAACTTACGTAAACTTTGTAAAGTATTTTTTCTATGGGACTTCCATAGTGCCGGTATTACGAGTCTATCCTGGGAGGCCAACAAGTAAGCGGTACACCCTACCCTGTCAAGAGTCCTAACGCATTTAAAAGTCAGTAGTTATGAGTTTTATGGTACAACGCCGTAACATAAAACTCATAACTAAAGTGCTAAAAAGTACACTAACACCCATAAACTAACTATTAACCCCTAAACCGAGGCCCTCCCGCATCGCAACCACTAAAATAAAATTTTTAACCCCTAATCTGCCGCTCCGGACACCTACATTATATTTATGAACCCCTAATCTGCTGCCCTCAAAATCGCCGACACCTACTTTATATTTATTAAGTGTAGTGTTAGTGGTTATTGTAACTTAGGTTAGGTTTTATTTTACAGGTACTTTTCTATTTATTTTAGCTAGGTAGTTATTAAATAGTTAATAACTATTTAATAACTATTCTACCTAGTTAAAATAAATACAAACTTGCCTGTAAAATAAAAATAAACCCTAAGATAGCTACAATGTAACTATTAGTTATATTGTAGCTATTTTAGGGTTTATTTTATAGGTAAGTATTTAGTTTTAAATAGGAATAATTTAGTAAATTATAGTAATTTTATTTAGATTTATTGTCATTATATTTAAGTTAGGGGGTGTTAGGGTTAGACTTAGGTTTAGGGGTTAATACATTTAGTATAGTAGCGGTGATGTTGGGGGCGGCAGATTAGGGGTTAATAAATGTAGTTAGGTGGTGGCGATTTTAGGGACGGCAGATTAGGGGTTAATAATATTTAACTAATGTTTGCGAGGCTGGAGTGCGTCGGTTTATTGGTTAATATGTTTATTATAGTGGTGGCGACGTTGGGGGCGGCAGATTAGGGGTTAATAAGTGTAGGTAGGTGGTGGCGACATTGGGGGCGGCAGATTAGGGGTTAATAAATATAATGTAGGTGGCTGCGATGTTGGGGGCAGCAGATTAGGGGTTCATAAGTATAATATAGGTGGCAGTGATGTCCGGAGCGATAGATTAGGGGTTAATAAATATAATGTAGGTGTCGGCGATGTCGTGGGTGGCAGATTAGGGGTTAATAAGTGTAAGATTAGGGGTGTTTAGACTCCGGGTTCATTTTAGGGTGTTAGGTGTAGACATACATTTATTTCCCCATAGGAATCAATGGGGCTGCGTTAAGGAGTTTTACGCTGCTTTTTTGCAGGTGTTAAACTTTTTCTCAGCCGGGTCTCCCCGTTGATTCCTATGGGGAAATCGTGCACGTACGACCAGCTCACCGCTGACTTAAGCAGCGCTGGTATTGGAGTGCGGTAAGGAGCAAAATTTTGTTTAACGCTCAATTCTTGCCTTATAATTCTTGCCTTATAACGCCAGGTTCGTAAAAACCCGTAATACCAGCGCTGTAGGTAAGTGAGCGGTGAGCAAAAACTGCTCGTTAGCACCGCATAGCTCCTAACGCAAAACTCGTAATCTAGCCGACTGTTTTTTAAAACCTGTAAAACATCTATTCAATAAATTTGTATGAATATTTAAGAATGATAAATTATATGTATAGAAAGTACCTTTACATTTTTTTTTTTTTTTTTATAAAGCCGTCTTTTATTGGGTAGAAATGCTTAATACAACAATAAAAATGGGGGCTACATGCCCAACAATCATGGTCAATACAGGTCACATTTCTCTGCATATATATAATATATCAAGAGACGGCAATTACTAAACCTTAAGATAATCAAACATTTAGAACAACATAAATAACAATTCTGGTCAGTTGCTAAATATAGATACTTCTCTGTAATTAGCTGAATTAGTGACTAAGATGGGTGGGCTGTAACCTTGAGGGATTCGTCCCATAAAAATCTCATATCATGGAAGAACTCTAGTTTATTTCTTTTCATAAAACCATATTCCTCCAGCACAAGCATCTCCTCCACCTTTGCCAACCACATCTGTCCTGTCAGTGATGTCGGCGTTTTCCATTGTGCCGCTATTAGTGATTTTGCACTGTTTATTCCTATTTGCAACAGCTGTCTCCGAAGTTTACAAGGTATTTTTGGGTGTTGGTTGAATAATACTAAATGGGGAGTGAGGTTGAAATCTGGGATCAGTCCATTTCTGAAGTGGACTTCTATAAAATTCCAAAGCTGGGTCAGAGAACTACAGCCCCACCACATGTAAGTAACTACCTTTTAGTCTACAACCTCTCCAGCATCTGACGGAGGAGGAAGGGTAAATTGAATGTAGCCTTGCTGGGGTCAAGTACCATCTGGTCAAAACTTTGAAATTAAGTTCGAGTATTTTGGGTGCTGTTGAGGTTTTTTTTGTGTGCTGAAAAATCCTGCCCCAGGATCTATCACTTAATGTCTCGTTCAGTTCTCTGTGCCATTTATCAGTGTATATTGGGAGTTCAAACTCCATTTGAGATTGTAGTATTGAACGCATCTTAGAGAGAGAGTGTGGTATTTGCGTGTTGGCATTGCAAATCTTTTCAAAGGGGGTCAGTTGTCTTAGATAGTCAGCTTTATGTGGGGACGTGTTGATAAAGTGATCGAGTTGCATGTATTTTAACCATGGGTAGTAAACACCATTAGCTACTTATTTTATGGCCTCTCTATGTAGTAATTTGCCCTCTCGTAAGAATTCCCATAGGGGTATTGTGTGTCCCCATTCCACTGCTCTTTGGTAATTTTTGTCTAGTCCTCCTGTAAGTTTTGCATTTAATGGGATCGGAAAGAGTGGAGATCTAGGACCTGAGATATAACTATTCTTCTGAACTAATAGGTCCCATTCTCTAAAGAAGTGGTAATGTATAGGTAGTATTGAGCATTGTGGGGGTCTCAGCGATTTAGGAACCCAACAGAGGGCTCCTACCGACGGGACTTTCAATATATGGGAATCAATCGCAGTCCAGGCTTTTTGGCCTGACGGCGTATGCCAGTCTAGGACTCTTTGCAAAGTTATTGCATCTATATAAATTTGTATCTCAGGTAGACCAAGTCCCCCTAGTGTCGTAGGTCTGTGCATAGTAGCTTTGTTTACTCGAGGTTTGCATTTGCCCCATATGAATGTATTGATATGTTTTTGCATCTGTGTGAGGAACCATTTCGGTATAGCTATTGGTAGGGCTTGGAGAACGTATAGTATTCTAGGTAGTGTTGTCATCTTAATACATTGCACTCTACCCCACCAAGATATGGGTTTACCCGACCATCTATTCAAGTCTTTCTGTAGTGCTTGTTGTAAAGGTTCATAATTTTTTTTGAAAAGGATTTTCTGGGATGGGGAGAGATATATACCTAAATATTTAAGAGCGTCTAATTGGAGCTTTAATGGACAAACTTCTGTTAATCTCATGAATGTGTCTTGGCTAAGGGAGATGTTTAGTAGTTCTGACTTGGAGGCGTTAACCGCGAAATTGGAGCATTTACCAAACTTGTCTAATTCTCTCATGATCTCTGCTATGGATTGAGACGGGTCAGTTATTGTAAAAAGAACATCATCGGCGTACAGCGATATTTTAAAGCTATGGGGGCCAATTTCTATACCTTTTATTAAGTGTTTTTTACGGACGTGCGATGCAAACACCTCCATTGTCAGAACAAATAGCAAGGGGGACAAGGAGCAGCCCTGCCTAGTTCTGTTTCCTATCGAACATGAGTTAGATAGAGTTCCGTTGGCTTTAACCCTTGCTGTTGGATGTGCATAGAGGCTAAAAATTCTATTGAGCATGTGGGGGCCTATTCCTATTTCTATTAGTGTTTCTCTGAGGAATTGCCAATCGAGCCTATCGAAGGCCTTCTCGGCATCTGTTGCCATGAAGACCATCGGGATTTTGTAGTGTTTTACATAAGATATAAGGGTCAGGGCTCTAATGGTGTTATCCCTTGCCTCTCTATGGGGGATAAAACCCACCTGGTCTGTATGAATAATGTCTATAAGTAATTTGTTTAGTCTTTTTGCTAAAATTTTGCCCAGAATTTTTAAATCTGCATTCAAGAGAGATATGGGTCTAAAATTTTTGGGGTTAGTGGGAACTTTATCCGGTTTCAAAATTACTGAGATATGTGCTTGTTGCATTGTGGCGGGTAAGGGAGTGCCTCTGTCTATGGTCTGGAATAAAGTAAGGAGGTGAGGGGCCAATGAGGACCTGAACATTTTATAATACATATTAGTGAACCCGTCTGGGCCTGGACTTTTCCCTGCTGGTAAGTCCTTTATAACGGAGAGAACCTCCGCTAATGTGATAGGTGTCTCAAATTCTTCCTTCAAAGATGTTTGGATTTTAGGTAGATTTGCTTTTTTTATATAATTTTTAATATCATTTAACCTATTTGTGGATTGGCTAGTTCGGATATTATATAGGTCGTTGTAGTATGTACTAAAATGGTCTGCAATTTCTTTGCTATCTATTAATGTATGACCCAGTGGCGTTATCAATTTGTGGATATTGGATTGCATTTTCTGTTCGTTAAGTAGTCTGGCTAGTTTTGGTCCTGCTCTGTTACTTTCATAAAAGTAGATTTTTTTAATTGCTAGGGCTTTTCTTTGTGCTTCTTTAGTTAGTATTTTATTAATATCCTCTCTTAGTTTAGTTATCTGTGAAAGAAGAGATGTGTCATTGGGGGTATTTTTGTGTTTTAATTCCAATTCAGTCAGTTGGGTTGTTAATGTCTGTATAGAGGAGTTGTACTGTTTTCTCATGATAGCCTTTTGTTTCAGGCATTCCCCCCTGATATATGCCTTATGTGCCTCCCAGATAAAACCTGGTTGAGTCTCATTATTATTATTAAATAGGAAATATTCCGAGATTGCCTTTTGTAACACAGTCTGTACCGGGGGATAATGAAGAAGTGAATTGTCCATTCTCCATATGAAGGGATTTATAGGTGTTTCCGGCCACTCCAGGTCCATAATAACCGCGGAGTGGTCAGACCACGCCATAGTATTAATCTCTGTGTCTTTTAAAAGGGATAGGTGGTTCCTATCCACAAAAATGTAGTCGATGCGTGTGTACGTGGACCATGGGTGTGAAGAAAGTACCTTTACATTTGAATATAAAATATATTAAATCTTAAAACAACATATAATAAAGTAGAAAAGAATGAATGATTATATAAATCAGATATTGTGTGAGACTATGAGAAAAAAATATATGAATTAAGCATAGGAGTCTGCCATATACTGTATATAAATGAAATAGCTTTATAAGCATTTTAAAATATATTTGCAAATTTTATTGCTGCTGAGTCCATCACACATAAAGGGTAATATGAAAATAAATTATTTTATATAATGAATTTTGTTACAGTTGCCAACCAACATTCTCTGAGACGCAGAGGCCAGATTACAAGTGGGGCGGTATTTAACGCTCCCGCTTGCACGCTAACTCTTCTAGAAGTAAGCTTTTTGCGCGCGTCTGGTAGCGCTCGTATTACAAAATGAAAGTAAAAAGTTTTGGATCACGCACTAACCCGATGCACGCAAAAGCCGAAGTTAGAATATCGCTTTAACATATTCCCCTATAGTAGTCAATGGAGCAAAAAAGTGGGAAAAAACACCCTACTCATGCGCAAACCTGACCACATATTCTTAAGTGTGCTAACCCACATGAAAATATGTATATTTTACATTCCAATGTTCTTCACATAGCAGAAATGTTCTATTTATTTATCAAATCCTATTTCTGCATATATTTGATAGTTTTTTTGCTAAAATATATATCTATACCTATATCTGTCTATCTATCTATATGTATGTATGTGTAGGGCGTGTATATACTCCTTGCCCAGTGTGCTTACAAGAATATGGCTCCACCTCACTGACGAGGCCCACCAAAGGCCGAAACAATCGTCTGGGGTTGCGATGTTCATTGTTCAAAAGATAATTGCTTGGTATTTCGGGACTGGACTAACCTTACACAGCGCGGTCAGACTGATATACTTCAGGAAAGTTTACTTTGCAAAAGTCTTAGGCCCCCTTTAGATTTTTTGTTTTAGCAAAGTTTTATTGACCATTCTGTGATCTTTGGCATTTTGAATGGAATGATGTGATTGAAAGTTGGTCTTATTAGCAAGCTTACAATTAATTAAACTCATACCACATGTGTATGTAATGCTCAAGCATGTCTTGCACAAACTGGTGTAATAGACCTTTTTCACAGCAGTAATTTTGACATGAAATAGTCAAATACAGGTGTTAGCAATGACATTTAATTAGGGTTCCATTCCATTTATGTTTACAAGAGCCAGGTCCCTGCTCAAGTGTAATAAGAGTTCACACTAAATACTTGTCACTTTATCCTATAGAAGCATTTCTTTCATGTAATTAGCAAGAGTCCATGAGCTAGTGACGTATGGGATATACATTCCTACCAGGAGGGGCAAAGTTTCCCAAACCTCTAAATGCCTATAAATACACCCCTCACCACACCCACAAATCAGTTTTACAAACTTTGCCTCCTGTGGAGGTGGTGAAGTAAGTTTGTGCTAGATTCTACGTTGATATGCGCTCCGCAGCAGGTTGGAGCCCGGTTTTCCTCTCAGTGTGCAGTGAATGTCAGAGGGATGTGAAGAGAGTATTGCCTATTTGAATTCAATGATCTCCTTCTACGGGGTCTATTTCATAGGTTCTCTGTTTTCGGTCGTAGAGATTCATCTCTTACCTCCCTTTTCAGATCGACGATATACTCTTATATATACCATTACCTCTACTGATTCTCGTTTCAGTACTGGTTTGGCTTTCTACTACATGTAGATGAGTGTCCTGGGGTAAGTAAGTCTTATTTTTTGTGACACTCTAAGCTATGGTTGGGCACTTTTATATAAAGTTCTAAATATATGTGTTTAAACATTTATTTGCCTTGATTCAGGATGTTCAACGTTCCTTATTTTCAGACAGTCAGTTTCATATTTGGGATAATGCATATGAATAATTCAATTTTTTCTTACCTTAAAATTTGACTTTTTTCCTGTGGGCTGTTAGGCTCGCGGGGGGCTGAAAATGCTTCATTTTATTGCGTCATTCTTGGCGCGGACTTTCTTGGCGCAAAATTTTTTTCTTGTCATTTCCGGCGTCATACGTGTCGCCGGAAGTTGCGTCATTTTTTTGACATTTTTGCGCCAAAAAAATGTCGGCGTTACCGGATGTGGCGCCAAAAAAGCATTTAGGTGCCAAATAATGTGGGCGGCTTTTTTGGCGCTAAAAAATTTGAGCGTCATTGTTGTCTCCACAATATTTTAGTCTCATTATTTATTGCTTCTGGTTGCTAGAAGCTTGTTCATTGGCATTTTTTTCCCATTCCTGAAACTGTCATTTAAGGAATTTGATAAATTTTGCTTTATATGTTGTTTTTTCTATTACATATTGCAAGATGTCTCAGATTGACTCTGAATCAGAAGCCACTTCTGGAAAAACGCTTAACTGAGTTTCAGTTCTACCAAAGCTAAGTTCATTTTTTTTTTTTTTTTGGTTTTCAAAGCTTTATTGAAGAGTAAACAGAAAATACACAAAATCCGTACATCAAAAGTCATGGGATACAGGAATACTTGTACAGGTGACTCCATGGAGTTCAATTGGTTGCATAAAGATAAAGTAACAATGAGTGGGTTAGGTATAACAAAGAGTCCATATAAGAGTCTGAAAGCCCATTCATGTTCCTTTCGATGTACTATAGCAATATTATAATTATATAACAATTTTTAGTCAGAAAAGATAATTGAACTTCGGTCATGGGGCAACTGGCAGGCCCATGTCCGAGAAGAAAGAAAAGGAAGAGAATAATGTAGAAAAGGAAGGAGGAGAAAAAAAAAAAAAAAAAAAAAAAACCCGGGGGGGGGGGGGGGAGGGGTGGGTTGGAGAGAAGGGGAGAGGGGTAAGTGGGAGGCGGGGGGAGAGGGGGGGCAGGAGGTAAGGAAGTTAAATCAGATACGTCTCTTAGAAGGAGGAGGGGATTCTATACCAGACCATGTTGTAGACAGCAGGTCTGTTGTGCCTCCTTTGTCCATAAGGGTTTAGGCCATCAAATTGCAATCCGGCCTACCCTGTTTCCACCTTTGCAGCATATATTCATGGATTTCTATCCTGTCGTCTCTCATGAATCTAAATCTCTCTAGTAGGAGGTATCTATCTACTTGGTCGGCCCAGTCACTCAATGTAGGCACGTTCGTACTCTTCCAATTTTTGGGGATAAGGGATTTCGCGCTGTTGAGCATTAAGTAGAAAAGGTATTTTGTGGCCTTGTCTTTAAATTTGGGAAGGTCATGGTACAAAAGGATGCTAGGCGCTCTAGGCAGTGAGGTCCCGACCACCCTTTCCATGGCAGCCATCACTGAGTGCCAATATGATCTTACAACGTCACAACCCCACCAAATGTGTAGAAGGGTACCTGATTCCCCACACCCCCGCCAACATCTTCCATCTGTCTGTTTATAGATTTTTTGTAATCTGGCAGGGGTGAGATACCATCCTGACAAGTATTTGAAGTTAGACTCCAGTACTTTTGCTGAGACTGATGTCTTTACATGCGCTCTGAATATTTTCCCCCAGTCTTTATCTGTCAGGGGTAGGTTAAGTTCTCTGTTCCATTGTCGTGTGTAAGTAGGCAGTGGGGTGTCAGTGTGTGAAGAAAGCAAGCGGTAGGCAATGGAGATCATATGTTTCGGTGTGTGCGGGAGTAGGCACAGGGACTCGAAGGTAGTTGGGTTCCTAGTGATGTAGTGCGGTTTTTTATGTGTCGTCAGATAATGTTGAAGTTGAGTGTGAAAGTACCAGGAAAGAGCAAGGCCGGAATTTTCCAGCTCAGTCCGAGTTCTAAGTTTTTGATCTGTGATGAGCCGATGGAAGGATACTTGTGACACCTGTGTTTTATCCGCCATTACTCTCTGCGTACAGGTAAAGGGTATGTCTGGGTTGTTTAAGAAGGATGTGAGAGGCGAAGGGTTTGTGGAGATGTGTGGGTGTTCTATTAGCAATCTATCCCAGCATGTGAAAAACTCCCTGATGAAGGGGTAGCCGGTGATAAGTTTCGGTCTGGACTTAGGTGAGATCCACCCCAACAGTCCAATGTTCTGCCTACCTAAGATTACTCTGCAGATTTGGACCCAAGTTTTATCATGAAGATTATGACACCACTCCGCTTGATGTTGCAAGAGGATGGTGAGGCCCCCCCAGCCCCCCCCTGTCTTTCGACAGGTACAGGGTCTTTCGTGCAATTCTCGGTCTCCCCCCCCTCCATATAAATTCCTCCAACACATTTTGTAGTTTGTGTAAAAAATGGGACGGGAGGGGGATTGGAAGGGTCTGGAGATAGTACAATATTCTGGGCAGAATATTCATTTTGATAATGCCTATTCTCCCAAGCCAGGAGATGGGTTTGTTTCTCCATGAGGAGAGATCACCCGTAATCACAGTGAGCAAGTTTGTATAATTTGCCTCAAAAAGACCCTCCGCAGATGGGGTAAGGTTTATCCCTAAATACTTTAGTTTGCGGGTCTGGATGCGTAAGGGGCACAAGGAAGACAGTTGACTAAGTTCTTCAGGGGGGAGGTTAATATTTAGAATTTCGGATTTGGTTTTGTTTAAATGGAAGTTCGAGTGTCTACCATATTCCTCGAATTCTCGTAGTGCTTCGGGTAATGACCTGCAAGGGTCCGATAATGATAGCAGGACATCGTCTGCATACATGGACAGCTTGTGTTCTTGTTCCCCAATTTTAATTCCCCCGATCTTAGTATTGATTCTAATTCTTTGGGCCAGAACCTCCATCACCAGCACAAACAGCAGTGGCGACAGAGGACACCCCTGTCTGGTACCATTTGTTATGCTAAATGGATCAGAGAGGATATTGTTGACCCTGACTTGTGCTGAAGGGGCTGTATAAAGTGAAAAGACTCTGTGTATGAAGGCTTGGCCAAACCCCATCTTCGACAGGACCGCCTTCAGAAACTTCCAGCTGATCCTGTCGAAGGCTTTCTCGGCGTCAGTTGATACAAAGATCGCCGGGATCTCATTCAGTTGGGCATAATTTCCAAGTAGGGTAGCTTTTATGGTGTTGTCCCTTGCCTCACGGCCCGGGACAAAACCCACTTGGTCAGGTGATACTAAATTGGGTAGGAATTTATTTAACCTAGTTGAGAGGATTTTCGCGAATATCTTTATATCCACGTTGAGGAGGGAAATTGGGCGGAAGTTTTCTGGTTTATTAGTTGGTTTGCCCGGCTTGGGGATAGTCGCTATGTGAGCTAAAAGCATGGAGGGGGGAAAGCCCTGGGAGGTGTCTATAGAATTGAATAAACGGGCCAAGTGAGGGGCCAATACAATTTTGTAGATTTTATAATACTTGGCACTAAAGCCATCTGGGCCTGGGCTTTTGCCAGAAGGCAAGCCCTCAATGGTATGTAAGACTTCCTCAGGAGAAATGGGGGCATCCAAAACCTCTGCCTCTGTCTGTGACAGAGTAGGTAAGGTGACCGAGTTCAGATATAGGCTCATATCGGGGGAAGGTTGTGCATTGTCATCCTCCAGAGAGAGGCCAGGAGAGCCTTTCAGGTTATAAAGGCCAGAGTAATATGTCCTTAGAGTTTCAGCTATACCAGGACTGCTGGTATGGGTATTGTTTAACTTGTCCACTAGGGAATGAATGTGTGATTTCAGGGTCTTCCTCTTAATGGCTCGTGCCAACAATTTCCCCGGTTTGTCACCAAACTCATAGTATTTTTGTTGGGTCTTCAATGCCATTTTCTGGTGTTCTATTGTGTGGATGTCTTGAATGTCTTTTCTAGCTTGTGTCAGTGCAGAAAGGGTAGTACTGTCTTTTGGGTCTTTTTTGTGTTTGATTTCTAATTCTCTTATGTTAGATAGAAGGGAAGAATATCTAACGCTGGTCTGTTTCGCCAGAATGGCTTTTTGTTTGATCAGTTCCCCTCTCAGGACGCATTTATGTGCTTCCCATATTGTGTGTTTAGGGATTTCAGGTGTATCATTCAAAGTGAAATAGTCAGTCAAAGTGTTTTCAATCTTACTTCTGATTAGCTGATTGTTAAGCATGAAATCATCAAGTTTCCAAATAAAGGGCCGGTCAGGTACTGTGGGCCATTTCAGTCTACAAAGAACCGGGGCATGGTCTGACCAGGTCATGGGCAGAATTTGAGTGTTCAACACTGATGCCAGTGTAGACTGGTCAGTGAATATGTAATCTATTCTGGTATATACGTCGTGGGGATGTGAAAAGAATGTATAGTCTCGTCTTGTAGGGTGTAGGGTGCGCCATGTGTCGTGAACTGCAAGTTCCTCCAATCTACTGTTGCATTGTTTAATAATTCGCTGTGGAGCGGAGGCCACTCCCCTGGAGGTATCCAGTTGAGGGTCTAGTGGCAGATTGAAGTCTCCTGCGAGGAGCAGAGCTCCTTTCAGTAGGTCCAATATTTTGTTGGTAAGTATTGACATAAATTTGTGTTGGTTTTGGTTGGGGAAGTAGGCGTTAGCCAGAGTGACTGGGCGGCCATGCAGAGTGCCCACCACTATTAAATAGCGGCCTTCTGGGTCTTTATCTATCTGCTGTGCAATAAAAGGCGTCGAGTGGCGGATAAGTATCCCCACTCCATTTCTTTTAGAGGGGCCGGATGCAAAAAAGGTCTGAGGAAATTTGGAGTGTAACCAACTCGGCTCTCTGCCTCTTTTGAAGTGAGTCTCCTGCAGGAATAATATATCGCAATTTAGCCTAGTCGCATCTCTAAGGAGATGGGACCTCTTCTCTGGTATATTAATACCCTTGACATTTAGGGACATGATGGAAAGATTATGAGCTGTTTGGGAAGCCATTTTGTGCTTTAAGTGTTTATTGGTGCTGAGGGTTCAATGAGCAAGGGAGAAGTGAGGGAGTGGGTAAAAAAAAAAAAAAAGTTCATTTATTTTAAATGTTATAAATGTTTATCTTTAGCTATGGTTTGTAATAAGTTATTATGTTATACTTTTACATGCGGAATCCATTAGTATTTATGCTTTATATATTTCCTTTCTTACAAGAAATATTTAGAAGATTTATAAGAAATATTTTTCTGATTCTATGTTAAAGGCTTTGTCTGACTTCGTGCCTTCTAATAAAATTTTGAGGTCTTTTTCACTTCTTTTTTAATTATTGAAGTTTCAAATGACCAACAACATACTGATTTATCCTTCTCTGATGATGTTTTGTTCTTTTTTTCAGAAATTTTCTTCATCAGATATTGACACTAACAAATCTACTTTTTTTTATTATTTTTCTATTATTAAAGTACATTTGTTCTTTGTTGAAAAGGTGTTGATTATTTTGGATATTAAGGTAACTAGTTCTTTAAGACTAGCTGACATTATTTCTGCCTATTTATTTCTTCTGTGTTTTCAGAGGTTATCTTTCCAATTCCCTATACTAGGGAATGGAATAGGCTGAGAATTTTCTTTTATTCCTTCTTCAAAGGTTTTAAACTATATTCTTTGCCAGCAGTTAAACTCAATTTGGAGGGTTCTCCAATTTATTGGGGCTATCTCTAATTCTACTAATTATGCTATTGTTTCTATAGCAAAATAGTATTTATTTTCCTTTAGATAGTTGTATCTTATTTATGGAAAATTATTTAGTTTCAGGTACTTTTCTTGGTCCTGTGATTTATTTGGATATTGCAATTGCTTCATTTTCTCTGTTTACTTTAAGATCAAGTATCAGATTATGATTTATTTTAGCATTGTTAAAGGGACAACATTTACTAGACTAGGTGCTGTTTCATTTGTCTTATTGTTTTGCATTTATTGATTATGCAAGTCCACTGTATTGGCTGGTCCTTTAAACTGGACTATCATGCTAATAATTTCATTTGTGTCTTCATTTTATTGAATATTTTCGCAAATGAGGGTTAATCTATGTCTTTAGCTTTTTTAGCTAGAAGAATTTTGTAATTTTTTTGAAAAAAAAAATAAAAATAAATAAATCCATATTTCTTTGATTTTATTCCAGTAAGGCTAACACTTTCTTTAACTGTGTTTCTGTCCTATATATTTTGGGTACTGTTGAAGCATGGCTGGGCACCCATGGGGTTCAAGCGCTGCTCAGACCTGGAATCTTCTGGGGTATTTCTTCCAGTTCCTTTTGAGGAACCGGGTTTTGGAGTTTTATTCAAACTATTTTGCCTTTTTATGGTCATTGATAGCATTATTTGTTTTCATTAGATACAATAAATGCATATTTTAATTTTTCTGTTTTCATTCAGATTATTTTCTGAGGATGCGGAATCTCATATGATTCACTTGCTCTTCAGGACATAGTTAGAGGATCTTTTTTTCAAAAGCTCTTGATTCCTCACACAAGGGTCACCTTTTTTAGGTTTCCAGATAGTTTGTGTCACTGTCCTTGTCTCTATCAGACAAGGGATAATGTTATTGGGTTCCGTCTATCGGTACCTTTAGTCTCTATTATTTCCTTCAGTTGCTATATATGCATAGAAGTTTTAGGTCTTATGGCCACAGCATTGGATTCAATTCCCTTTGCTCATTTTCACTAGAAAGAACCTTTCCAGTCTTTTATAAGTGTTGTTTCTTCAAGAACATGGTTGGAGGATCAATTTACCAAAAAGTTCATTTGATTCCTCAGACAAGGGTAACCTTTTTAGGTTTCCTGATAGATTCAGTGTTCTTGATTCTGTCTCTGACGGACAAGAGGCGTCTGAAATTGGTTTCAGCTTATCGAAACCTTCAGTCTCAATCTTTCCCTTCGGTAGCCTTATGCATGGAAATTCTAGGTCTTATGACTGCTGCATTGGACGCGATCCCCTTTGCTCGTTTTCACATGCGACCTCTTCAGCTCTGTATGCTGAACCAGTGGTGCAGGGATTATACAAAGATATCTCAATTAATATCTTTAAAACCGATTGTTCGACACTCTCTGACGTGGTGGACAGACCACCATCGTTTAGTTCAGGGGGCTTCTTTTGTTCTTCCAACCTAGACTGTGATCTCAACAGATGCAAGTCTGACAGGTTGGGGAGCTGTATGGGGGTTTCTGACAGCACAACCGTGGCATATGTCAATCATCAAGGAGGAACTCACAGTCCTCTGGCTATGAAAGAAGTCTCTTGAATACTTGTATGGGCGGAATCCAGCTCCTGTCTAATTTCTGCGGTTCATATCCCAGGTATAGACAATTGGGAAGCGGATTATCTCAGTCGCCAAACGCTACATCCGGGCGAATGGTTTCTTCACCCAGAGGTATTTCTTCAGATTGTTCAAATATGGGGACTTCCAGAAATAGATCTGATGGCTTCTCATCTAAACAAGAAGCTTCCCAGGTATCTGTCCAGATCCAGGGATCCTCAGGCGGAAGCAGTGGATGCATTGTCACTTCCTTGGAAGTATCATCCTGCTTATATCTTTCCGCCTATAGTTCTTTTTCCAAGATTCTAAAGGAGCGTTCGTTTATTCTGCTGGTGGCTCCAGCATGGCCTCAGAGGTTTTGGTATGCGGATCTTGTCCGGATTGCCACTTGCCAACCATGGACTCTTCCGTTAAGACCAGACCTTCTATCGCAAGGTCCTTTTTTCCATCAGGTTCTCAAATCCTTCAATTTGAAGGTATGGAGATTGAACGCTTGATTCTCAGTCATAGAGGTTTCTCTGACTCTGTGATTAATACTATGTTACAGGCTCGTAAAATTGTATCTAGAAAGATATATTATCGAGTCTGGAAGATTTACATTTCTTGGTGTTTTTCTCATCATTTTTCTTGGCATTCTTTTAGAATTCCTAGAATTTTACAGTTTCTTCAGGATGGTTTGGATAAGGTTTGTCTGCAAGTTCCTTGAAAGGTAAAATCTCTGCTCTTTCTGTTCTTTTTCACAGAAAGATTGCTAGTCTTCCTGATATTCATTGTTTTGTACAAGCTTTGGCTTGTATAAAACCTGTTATTAAGTCAATTTCTCCTCCTTGGAGTTTGAATTTGGTTCTGGGGGCTCTTCAAGCTCCTCCGTTTGAACCTATGCATTCGCTGGACATTAAATTACTTTCTTGGAAAGTTTTGTTTCTTTTGGCCATCTCTTCTGCTAGAAGAGTTTCTGAATTATCTGCTCTTTCTTGTGAGTCTCCTTTTCTGATTTTTCATCAGGATAAGGCGGTGTTGCGAACTTATTTTAAATTTTTACCTAAGGTTGTGAATTCTAACAACATTAGTAGAGAAATTGTGGTTCCTTTATTGTGTCCTAATCCTAAGAATTCTAAGGAAAAGTCGTTGCATTCTTTGGTTGTAGTTAGAGCTTTGAAATATTATGTTGAAGCTACTAAGGATTTAAGAAAGACTTCTAGTCTATTTGTTATCTTTTCCGGTTTTAGGAAAGGTCAGAAGGCTTCTGCCATTTCTTTGGCATCTTGGTTAAAATCTTTGTTTCATCATGCCTATGTCGAGTCGGGTAAAACTCCGCCTCAAAGGATTACAGTTCATTCTACTAGGTCAGTTTCTACTTCCTGGGCGTATAGGAATGAAGCTTCAGTTGATCAGATTTGCAAAGCAGCCACTTGGTCTTCTTTGCATACTTTTACTAAATTCTACCATTTTTATGTGTTTTCTTCTTCTGAAGCAGTTTTTGGTAGAAAAGTACTTCAGGCAGCTGTTTCAGTTTGATTCTTCTGCTTATAATTTCAGTTTTTTTCATTATAAGATTTAAACTTTGTTTTGGGTGTGGATTATTTTCAGCGGAATTGGCTGTCTTTATTTTATCCCTCCCTCTCTAGTGACTCTTGCGTGGAAGATCCACATCTTGGGTAGTCATTATCCCATACGTCACTAGCTCATGGACTCTTGCTAATTACATGAAAGAAAACATAATTTATGTAAGAACTTACCTGATAAATTCATTTCTTTCATATTAGCAAGAGTCCATGAGGCCCACCCTTTTTTGTGGTGGTTATGATTTTTTTGTATAAAGCACAATTATTCCAATTCCTTATTTTTTATGCTTTCGCACTTTTTTCTTATCACCCCACTTCTTGGCTATACGTTAAACTGATTTGTGGGTGTGGTGAGGGGTGTATTTATAGGCATTTAGAGGTTTGGGAAACTTTGCCCCTCCTGGTAGGAATGTATATCCCATACGTCACTAGCTCATGGACTCTTGCTAATATGAAAGAAATGAATTTATCAGGTAAGTTCTTACATAAATTATGTTTTTTTTTTCTGATTTTTTCTGTTTTTTAATACTGCATACAAATATCCTGTATTTTCTGGTTGTATTCTAATAAAGAGACTGAGAAATAATTATATATGGTTATCTAATGGTGGCTTAAAACTTTTGCGCAGTACTGTGTGTGTGTGTGTGTGTGTGTGTGTATGTATGTGTGTGTATATATATATATATATAATTATAAATAGGAGTATCTATTTATAAATACTTAGAACATATTCTGCTATGTGCAAAACATTGGAATGTGAAATATTTACTGTAAATACACTGTATAACACTACTTGACTGCAAATGCACCTGTCTATATATGTATACATATGTATTTATATGTGTATATATGTCTGTAAATACATATATACATATATAAATACATATGTACACACATAAACACACATACCAAGATACTCCGGTTCACAGTACAGTTCGTAACCTAGTGTGTTATTGTAACACTAAACAACCTGCCAAAAGTCAATTAATGGAGGTCTCCAATCAGAGCACAGGATATTATACGGGTCTTGGTAACTCAGTATGCACGTTATAGTCCACTGTTGCAATAGCCAATCTTACCGGATCATCAGTAGCTGTCACGATGCATGGGTAATTTCCTTCTACCTCTCCAAGTGCTCGTCCGTCTACACCGGCATGGCTTAGCGTCCTCGTGGATCCGCTCTGTAACTGCAGCGTCACTCGATCCTGCCCCTTTTGCCGCGTCAGCGGTCCTGATCCTCCTATGATTGGCCAAGTTGCAGCTCACACCTCCCCAAAGCCGTACTCCACGGTCAAACTGGCACAAGATACATAATAAACAAACAGCATCCTCGGAGTCTTAAAATCCTCTTCTTTATTACAAAATATTTAAAACAGGAGAAATGCAACAAAGTGCACAATAGAGTTGGTGTGGCACTAATGGCTTACGCGTTTCTGCATCAAGCCGTAATCATAGCCTGGCTTGGACCGTATTAATTCCATAAACAGTTAGGAAAAAAATTCGAAAAAAATAAAAATAAATATTCTACAAAACTAGAAGAGCTAACTGCTGTTTCTTTCATGTAATTAGCAAGAGTCCATGAGCTAGTGACGTATGGGATATACATTCCTACCAGGAGGGGCAAAGTTTCCCAAACCTTAAAATGCCTATAAATACACCCCTCACCACACCCACAATTCAGTTTTTACAAACTTTGCCTCCAATGGAGGTGGTGAAGTAAGTTTGTGCTAGATTCTACGTTGATATGCGCTCCGCAGCAAGTTGGAGCCCGGTTTTCCTCTCAGCGTGCAGTGAATGTCAGAGGGATGTGAGGAGAGTATTGCCTATTTGAATGCAGTGATCTCCTTCTACGGGGTCTATTTCATAGGTTCTCTGTTATCGGTCGTAGAGATTCATCTCTTACCTCCCTTTTCAGATCGACGATATACTCTTATATATACCATTACCTCTGCTGATTCTCGTTTCAGTACTGGTTTGGCTTTCTACAAACATGTAGATGAGTGTCCTGGGGTAAGTAAATCTTATTTTCTGTGACACTCTAAGCTATGGTTGGGCACTTTGTTTATAAAGTTCTAAATATATGTATTCAAACATTTATTTGCCTTGACTCAGAATGTTCAACATTCCTTATTTTTCAGACAGTCAGTTTCATATTTGGGATAAATGCATTTGTTTCAATCATTTTTTCTTACCTTAAAAAATTTGACTTTTTCCCTGTGGGCTGTTAGGCTCGCGGGGGCAGAAAATGCTTCATTTTATTGCGTCATTCTTGGCGCGGACTTTTTTGGCGCAAAATTTTTTTTCCTGTTTCCGGCGTCATACGTGTCGCCGGAAGTTGCGTCATTTTTTGACGTTTTTTTGCGTCAAAAATGTCGGCGTTCCGGATGTGGCGTCATTTTTGGCGCCAAAAGCATTTAGGCGCCAAATAATGTGGGCGTCTTTTTTGGCGCTAAAAAATATGGGAGTCATTTTTGTCTCCACATTATTTAAGTCTCATTATTTATTGCTTCTGGTTGCTAGAAGCTTGTTCACTGGCATTTTTTTCCCATTCCTGAAACTGTCATTTAAGGAATTTGATCAATTTTGCTTTATATGTTGTTTTTTTCTTTTACATATTGCAAGATGTTCCACGTTGCAACTGAGTCAGAAGATACTTCAGGAAAATCACTGCCCAGTGCTGGAGCTACCAAGCTAAGTGTATCTGCTATAAACTTTTGGTATCTGTTTCTCCAGCTGCTGTTTGTATTGCATGTCATGTCAAACTTATTAATGCAGATAAAATTTCCTTTAGTACTGTTACATTACCTGTTGCTGTTCCGTCAACATCTAATTTTCAGAGTGTTCCTGATAACATAAGAGATTTTATTTTTTAAATCCATTAAGAAGGCTATGTCTGTTATTTCTCCTTCTAGTATACATAAAAGTCTTTTAAAACTTCTCTTTTTTCAGATGAATTTTTAAATGAACATCATCATTCTGATACTGATAAATGGTTCTTCTGGTTCAGAGGTTTCTGTCTCAGAGGTTGATGCTGATAAATCTTTGTATTTGTTCAAGATGGAATTTATTCGTTCTTTACTTAAAGAAGTATTATTTGCATTAGAAATAGAGGATTCTGGTCCTCTTGATACTAAATGTAAACGTTTAAATAAGGTTTTTAAATCTCCTGTAGTTATTCCAGAAGTGTTTAATCTCCCTGATGCTATTTCTGAAGTAATTTCCAGGGAATGGAATAATTTGGGTAATTTATTTACTCCTTCTAGACGTTTAAGCAATTATATCCTGTGCCATCTGACAGATTAGAGTTTTTTGGGACAAAAATCCCTAAGGTTATGGGGCTGTCTCTACTCCTGCTAATGTACTACTATTCCTACGGCAGATAGTACTTCATTTAAGGATCCTTTAGATAGGAAAATTGAATCCTTTCTAAGAAAAGCTTACTTATGTTCAGGTAATCTACTTAGACCTGCTATATTTTTAGCGGATGTTGCTGCAGCTTCAACTTTTTGGTTAGAAGCTTTAGCGCAACAAGTAACAGATCATAATTTTATAGCATTATTATTATTCTATAACATGCTAATAATTTTATTGGTGATACCATCTTTTGATGTCATTAGAGTTGATGTCAGGTATATGTCTCTAGCTATTTTAGCTAGAAAAGCTTTATGGATTAAACTTGGAATGCTGATATGTCTTCTAAGTCAACTTTGCTTTCCCTTTCTTTCCAGGGTAAATAATCATTTTCGTTCCTTTCCTCACAACAAGGAACAAAAGCCTGATCCTTCATCCTCAGGAGCGGTATCAGTTTGGAAACTATTTTGGAATATATCCAAGCCTTATAGAAACCTATAGCCAGCTCCTAAGTACCTATGAAGGTGCGGCCCTTATTCCAGCTCAGCTGGTATGGGGCAGATTACGTTTTCTTCAAAGAAATTTGGATCAATTCCGTTCTCAATCTCTGGTTTCAGAACATTGTTTCAGAAAGGTACAGAATTGGCTTCAAGTTAAGGCCTCCTGCTAAGAGATTTTTTTCTTTCCCGTGTCCCAGTTAACACAGCAAGGCTCAGCATTTCTGAAATGTGTTTCAGATCTAGAGTTGGCTGGAGTAATTATGCCAGTTCCAGTTCTGGAACAGGGGCTGGGGTTTTATTTTATCTCTTCATTGTACCAAAGAAGGTCAATTCCTTCAGACCAGTTCCGGATCTATCATTATTGAATCGTTATGTTAGGATACCAACATTCAAGATGGTTACTGTAGGACTATCCTGCCTTTTGTTTAGCAAGGGCATTATATGTCTACAATAGATTTACAGGATGTGTATCTGCATATTCCGATTCATCCAGATCACTTTTAGTGTCTGAGATTCTCTTTTTAGACAAGCATTACCAGTTTTGTGGCTCTACCGTTTGGCCTAGCCTCAGTTCCAAGAATTTTTTTCAAAGGTTCTCGGTGCCCTTCTTTCTGTATTCAAAGAATAGGGTTTTGGTATTTCCTTATTTGGACGATATCTTGGTACTTGCTCAGTCTTCTCATTTTTGAAGAATCTCATACGAATCGACTTGTGTTGTTTCTTCAAGTTCATGGTTGGAGGATCAATTTACCAATCAGTTCATTGATTCCTCAGACAAGGGTAACCTTTTTAGGTTTCTAGATAGATTCAGTGTCTATGACTCTGTCCTTGTCAGACAAGAGAAGTTTAACATTGATATCAGCTTGTCAAAACCTTCAGTCACAATCATTCCCTTTGGTAGCCTTATGCATGGAAATGTTAGGTCTTAGGACTGCCGCATCAGATGCGATCTCCTTTGCTCGTTTTCACATGCGACCTCTTCAGCTCTGTATGCTGAACTAATGGTGCAGGGATTACTCAAAGATATCTCAATTACTATCTTTAAACCGATTTTACGACACTCTCTGACATGGTGGACAGATCACCATCGTTTAGTTCAGGGGGCTTCTTTGTTCTTCCGACCTGGACTATAATCTCAACAGATGCAAGTCTTACAGGTTGGGGAGCTGTGTGGGGGTATCTGACGGCACAAGGGGTTTGGGAATCTCAGGAGGTGAGATTTCCGATCAATATTTTGGAACTCCGTGCAATTTTCAGAGCTCTTCAGTCTTGGCCTCTTCTGAAGAGAGAGTTGTTCATTTGTTTTCAGATAGACAATGTCACAACTGTGGCATACATCAATCATCAAGGAGGGACTCACAGTCCTCTGGCTATGAAAGAAGTATCTCGAATTTTGGTTTGGGTGGAATCCAGCTCCTGTCTAATCTCTGCGGTTCATATCCCAGGTATAGACAATTGGAAAGCGGATTATCTCAGTCGCCAAACGTTGCACTTGGGCGAATGGTCTCTTCACCCAGAGGTATTTCCTCAGATTGTTCAAATGTGGGAACTCCCAGAAATAGATCTGATGGCTTCTCATCTAAACAAGAAACTTCCCTGGTATCTGTCCGGATCCCGGGATCCTCGGGCGGAGGCAGTGGATGCATTTTTCACTTCCTTGGAAGTATCATCCTGCCTATGTCTTTCCGCCTCTAGTTTTTCTTCCAAGAGTAATCTCCAAGATTCTGAAGGAATGCTCGTTTGTTCTGCTGGTAGCTCCGGCATGGCCTCACAGGTTTTGGTATGCGGATCTGGTCCGGATGGCTTCTTGCCAACCGTGGACTCTTCCGTTAAGACCAGACCTTCTGTCGCAAGGTCCTTTTTTCCCATCAGGATCTGAAATCCTTAAATTTAAAGGTATGGAGATTGAACGCTTGATTCTGGGTCAAAGAGGTTTCTCTGACTCTGTGATTAATACTATGTTACAGGCGCGTAAATCTGTATCTAGAGAGATATATTATAGAGTCTGGAACACTTATATTTCTTGGTGTCTTTCTCATCATTTTTTGGCATTCTTTTAGAATACCGAGAATTTTACAGTTTCTTCAGGATGGTTTAGATAAGGGTTTGTCCGCAAGTTCCTTGAAAGGTCAAATCTCTGCTCTTTCTGTTCTTTTTCATAGAAAGATTGCTATTCTTCCTGATATTCATTGTTTTGTACAAGCTTTGGTTCGTATAAAACCTGTCATTAAGTCAATTTCTCCTCTTTGGAGTTTGAATTTGGTTCTGGGGGCTCTTCAAGTTCCTCCGTTTGAACCTATGCATTCATTGGACATTAAATTACTTTCTTGGAAAGTTTTGTTCCTTTTGGCAATCTCTTCTGCCAGAAGAGTTTCTGAAATTATCTGCTCTTTCTTGTGAGTCTCCTTTTCTGATTTTTCATCAGGATAAGGCGGTGTTGCGAACTTCTTTTGATTTTTTACCTAAAGTTGTGAATTCCAACAACATTAGTAGAGAATTTGTGGTTCCTTCATTATGTCCTAATCCTAAGAATTCTAGGGAGAATTCGTTGCATTCTTTGGATGTTGTTAGAGCTTTGAAATATTATGTTGAAGCTACTAAGTCTTTCCGTAAGACTTCTAGTTTATTTGTTATCTTTTCCGGTTCTAGAAAAGGCCAGAAAGCTTCTGCCATTTCTTTGGCATCTTGGTTGAAATCTTTATTTCATCATGCTTATGTCGAGTCGGGTAAAACTCCGCCTCTAAGGATTACAGTTCATTCTACTAGTTCAGTTTCTACTTCCTGGGCGTTTAGGAATGAAGCTTCGATTTATCAGATTTGCAAAGCAGCAACTTGGTCCTCTTTGCATACTTTTTCTAAATTCTACCATTTTGATGTGTTTTCTTCTTCTGAAGCAGTTTTTGGTAGAAAAGTACTTCTGGCAGTGGTTTCAGTTTGAATCTTCTGCTTATGTTTTTCATTAAACTTTATTTTGGGTGTGGATTATTTTCAGCAGGAATTGGCTGTCTTTATTTTATCCCTCCCTCTCTAGTGACTCTTGTGTGGAAAGATCCACATCTTGGGTAGTCATTATCCCATACGTCACTAGCTCATGGACTCTTGCTAATTACATGAAAGAAAACATAATTTATGTAAGAACTTACCTGATAAATTCATTTATTTCATATTAGCAAGAGTCCATGAGGCCCGCCCTTTTTTGTGGTGGTTATGATTTTTTTGTATAAAGCACAATTATTCCAATTCCTTATTTTATATGCTTTCGCACTTTTTTCTTATCACCCCACTTCTTGGCTATTCGTTAAACTGAATTGTGGGTGTGGTGAGGGGTGTATTTATAGGCATTTTAAGGTTTGGAAAACTTTGCCCCTCCTGGTAGGAATGTATATCCCATACGTCACTAGCTCATGGACTCTTGCTAATATGAAAGAAATGAATTTATCAGGTAAGTTCTTACATAAATTATGTTTTTTACAATACCCGTATTCTCTCTAACCTGGGTACTAGTATATACTGTGTGCATCCTAAAAGGTAAAATATAAAGTTGCAGCTTATTTATTTTTATTTATTTAACCATTCTTGTTTAATTTGATCAGAACTTGATCATAGTAATAAGAAACTTGCAAACTGTTACCTAACTGGCACACTTCATTCATACATGATACCTATTGTTTAAGAAAACATGAAATTGTAATTGTTCTGCAGTAAATACATTAATGGAATGATGATCACAATCGTTGTACTGAAGAATTACATATATAAAAATGTGTCACTGCTACCTATACTAACATTGTTACCATTCGCTATTGGATTTTGTTCCTGCTATTTAATGAGTTGTCTTAGAGAACTGTGTGTGTTGGGATATTCTATTCCCAAAAGTTTATGATGTCATAGATAGAATTAAAGCCTTTTAGGACCCTAGTGTCCAGGTAGAAAATCAAGAAAGCTCCTCTCTTCAGCAATAATTTGTTCAAATCGCCACCTCTTCTTGGCTTCTTTATTTTCTCTGGCCTAGATTTGGAGTTCGGCTGTAAAAGGGCTGTTAACGCTCCGCGGGCTTTTTTCTGGCCGCACCATAAAATTAACTCTGGTATCGAGAGTTCAAACAAATGCTGCGTTAGGCTCCAAAAAAGGAGCGTAGAGCATTTTTACCGCAAAAGCAACTCTCGATACCAGAGTTGCTTACGGACGCGGCCGGCCTAAAAAACGTGCTTGTGCACGATTCCCCCATAGGAAACAATGGGGCTGTTTGAGCTGAAAAAAAACCTAACACCTGCAAAAAAGCAGCGTTCAGCTCCTAACGCAGCCCCATTGTTTGCTATGGGGAAACACTTCCTACGTCTGCACCTAACACTCTAACATGTACCCCGAGTCTAAACACCCCTAGCCTTACACTTATTAACCCCTAATCTGCCGCCCCCGCTATCGCTGACCCCTGCATATTATTATTAACCCCTAATCTGCCGCTCCGTAAACCGCCGCAACCTACGTTATCCCTATGTACCCCTAATCTGCTGCCCTAACCCCGCCGACCCCTATATTATATTTATTAACCCCTAACCTGCCCCCCACAACGTCGCCGACACCTGCCTACACTTATTAACCCCTAATCTGCCGAGCGGACCTGAGCGCTACTATAATAAAGTTATTAACCCCTAATCCGCCTCACTAACCCTATCATAAATAGTATTAACCCCTAATCTGCCCTCCCTAACATCGCCGACACCTAACTTCAATTATTAACCCCTAATCTTCCGATCGGAGCTCACCGCTATTCTAATAAATGGATTAACCCCTAAAGCTAAGTCTAACCCTAACACTAACACCCCCCTAAGTTAAATATAATATTTATCTAACGAAATAAATTAACTCTTATTAAATAACTTATTCCTATTTAAAGCTAAATACTTACCTGTAAAATAAATCCTAATATAGCTACAATATAAATTATAATTATATTATAGCTATTTTAGGATTAATATTTATTTTACAGGCAACTTTGTAATTATTTTAACCAGGTACAATAGCTATTAAATAGTTAAGAACTATTTAATAGTTACCTAGTTAAAATAATAACAAATTTACCTGTAAAATAAATCCTAACCTAAGTTATAATTAAACCTAACACTACCCTATCAATAAAATAATTAAATAAACTACCTACAATTACCTACAATTAACCTAACACTACACTATCAATAAATTAATTAAACACAATTCCTACAAATAAATACAATTAAATAAACTAGCTAAAGTACAAAAAATAAAAAAGAACTAAGTTACAGAAAATAAAAAAATATTTACAAACATAAGAAAAATATTACAACAATTTTAAACTAATTACACCTACTCTAAGCCCCCTAATAAAATAACAAAGCCCCCCAAAATAAAAAATTCCCTACCCTATTCTAAATTAAAAAAGTTACAAGCTCTTTTACCTTACCAGCCCTGAACAGGGCCCTTTGCGGGGCATGCCCCAAGAATTTCAGCTCTTTTGCCTGTAAAAAAAAACATACAATACCCCCCCCCCAACATTACAACCCACCACCCACATACCCCTAATCTAACCCAAACCCCCCTTAAATAAACCTAACACTAAGCCCCTGAAGATCTTCCTACCTTGTCTTCACCATCCAGGTATCACCGATCCGTCCTGGCTCCAAGATCTTCATCCAACCCAAGCGGGGGTTGGCGATCCATAATCCGGTCCAGAAGAGGCTCCAAAGTCTTCCTCCTATCCGGCAAGAAGAGGACATCCGGACCGGCAAACATCTTCTCCAAGCGGCATCTTCGATCTTCTTCCATCCGGAGCGAAGCGGCAGGATCCTGAAGACCTCCAGCGCGGAACATCCATCCGGACCGACGACTGAACGACGAATGACTGTTCCTTTAAGGGACGTCATCCAAGATGGCGTCCCTCGAATTCCGATTGGCTGATAGGATTCTATCAGCCAATCGGAATTAAGGTAGGAATTTTCTGATTGGCTGATAGAATCAGCCAATCAGAATCAAGTTCAATCCGATTGGCTGATCCAATCAGCCAATCAGATTGAGCTCGCATTCTATTGGCTGTTCCGATCAGTGTTTGTCTGATCTCTAAAATGTTTTTTGAGTGTCATGTTGCGTATCTACTTGTTTACATCCACTAGGGTCTGAAACAGGTTAAATTTATTCGTGGTTACAAAACTCAACCCATAACTCCAGACGTTTAGTTCATATTTATTTAGTTGATAGTCAGTCAAATTGATTACATTACTGTTCATTACTATATTATTTGCATTCATTGGTTTTTGGTCTGTTTTCTGTTCTCCCTCAGTGAATACTGTGAGAAATTTGCTCTGCCTCTTCTTATACCTCTTCCTGTTCTTCTTCCCTCCCCTCCTCTTCCTCCTCTTCCGGAGTGATTCATGGGGGTTGTATGAAAAACCTGATCAAACTGACTTCTCTCATTATTTACATCCTGAGTATTGTCAGTATTCTGAGGGCCTGTATGTGGAGGTGGCCTTGTATCGCCAGAATTTCCTGCAAACTTTACTGTTTTAAGATCTTTGTTACTTTTTAGTATCGATTTCGGATTACTAATTGGTTGTTTATTTGTAAGTTCACCATCAGAATGGTCATTATCTGAATGACTAGTGCCCTCTGTGTCCGAGCCCCCCAGATTAGAATCTGAGTTGTCAATGGTAGTGTGTTCACCTGTCGCTTGAAATCTTCTACTATTTCTATCTCTTGTTCTATTTCTAGAAGATCTTCGCCAAAAATAAACTCTATTTAATAGGTAATCTTGTTGATCTCTTTTAAACTTTTTGTGCTTAGTTTCGATAAGTTCTTTTTTTAGTGTTGCCATAGTTTCCTTTAATATAGTGTCATACTCCTTATATTTCTCCTCAGCTGTATGTGTATCTAGATCATTTTGTAGTTTTTCTATTTCTTCTCTCACTTTTAATAGTTGGGAGTCCTTATATTCAATGATCATGTTCATAAGTTTAAATGAACAATCAGATAAACAATTGTTCCAATTCTATATGAATATCAAATCCTCCATTGAAAAAGTTGGAAACTTCCTTATCCTAAGTCCCCTTGGGACAATCCTAAGTCTAATGTATCTTTCTAGGGTCCATTTGTCCCATTTTAGTCTTGTTTCTTTCTTCATTAATCCTTCCAATGTCTGAAAATGACCACTTACAGAACTAGTGACTGCAGTGTCACTAAATATACGTTCAAAATCATTCTCTAATTCGTCTAATTCAGCCATTGAAATTTGTGGGTAATACCCACTAGTAATTGTACCTTCTTCTCTACATAAAAAGTCAATTTTAAGATAACCAAAAAAAGTTGGAATAAGGTATTGAGAAGTGTGTTTATGTATGAATCGTGCTATACTAGCGTTAACACATTTATTACAACACTTAATGTACCAATCTACTGTCAACTGGATGACCTTTATACTGAATTCCTATAAAAGGTATTACAAACCCTATTAAAGACTATACCTGCTGAATGTTAATGTACACAAAAGTTGTGGCAATATATTGAATGACTATTGTTGCTATTCCACAATCTATTTGTGTATGTAAAATAACTAAATTTTATTCTGCCTGAATAAATATGCACATATACAATCACATACTCTGCACTCTTGCCAAATAAATGCTCAAAATATATTTACAATCTTCAAGGCATCAATCCTAGTAATTTCTTGAGAAAGACAAATAGAGTTCCAAAGTCCTTGAACACTAAATCCCTGTACATATATGTATCTATGAGCATATAGCATCTAACATCTAGCAATTTAATCTTCCAGTGCATGAAACCTTATATAGCATGGGTGTATAATAATAGTTGAAAAAACATTATACTTGGTAATGCCTATTAAAATCAATTCAGAAATACTTATATTTCTAAATGCTACAAAAAAGTCCCTACAATATAATTGCTGAGACAAAACTGTGTAGGCTATAATAAATATATTAAGTAAGGTCCCATCCGCTCTATAGGTATGGTTAATCTATACACACCCCTAGTTATTTGTATATAGTTCAGATGTCTAAATAACAGAAAGTTGAGCTAAGCTTACATATTTATATGAGAAAAAACCATTCGGATTAAAAAAGACAATTTCCTCTTACTTATATAAATGAGAAATTACAAGAGACCTAATTAATTTGACTAGAATTCAGGACCATAAATACAGCTGTCCTACAATATAAGAGACAAAACTATGTAGGCTATGATGAATGTATTAAGTAAGGTCCCATAAGCTTACAGATCTATGTAAGAAAACACCAATCAGGATTAAAAAGGACACTTTCTTCTTGCTTGTATAAATGAGAAATTACAAGAGACCAAATTAATTTGTCTAGAATTCGGGACCAAAAAATATGGCTTATAACATAGTGTAACTACTGATGGAAACAGTCTCACACTAGTGATAGCTAATATAAATCGATTTTACCAATTCTGTGGGATATTCTCTTATCACTTATAAAAATGACATTAGGACTTCCGGTGGGCAGACCTAGAAGATGGCAGCAAGAACTCTTAGCTCTGCAGAAACCTTCATTTAATATCTGCAAAATTGCCATTTTTCTATGCCATCTGCATCTCCCTTGACGAGCAAGCTGTCCGGCAACCTTTAGCAGATAGAAGCCTCTCAAATGCTTCTTCCCTGGAAGTCAGTTTATTGAAATAAAACCCATAAGAGATTGCTGAACAATGGACTCAGCAAGGGACATTGCTAATCAGATACGCTCTATCTTCCTGCCTAAATTTGAGCTGCTAATTGTGAGTTATGAAAGATTAAGAGATGCTGTTCAGGCAACTGAGAGACTGAGTTCCACAACGCCTGATGCTACACATGGGACACTGATGCCGCTGCTGGTAACCCCCATGTGGCCCGTTAGAGCAGCCTCTCAATTTCAACAATTACTAGACTGCGACTCTCAGTGTGACACCACGTAGACCGCTAGTGGACGGCCTGATGTGGGCCAATACAGAGCTGCACCTTGTATCGCAACTATATGCAGCAGAACGGAGCCTAATTCAGGAGAACACACTTTAGATTTCCCTGTTATGGAGCCTATTACAGCACTAGAGGAGAGCTTGAAATTACCATTGCCGGTCCACCCGATCTCTGCTGCAGCCCCAGGCGTCACCTATAACCTGGACTGTGCAGTGCTGACCAAATGGGAATTTCTTGAAACTGAATACTTGCCTGTCACTGAGAGGGTAAACCTTTATGGCCATCGTAAAGTTAGAATCCACACCATGCCTACACGGGACTTCTACCAGTTTGGAAAAGACAGGCTTTCCGGCATGACAAAGACACACTTCAACAGAGAACAACATGATGCGATGCTGCAAGGCTCACATGGACACCGTCCTCTGCAAACCAGAGACATTCCTCAGAGACATGGCTATTAGGCCCCAGGCCGTGTCGGAGTCGGGTAATTTATCTATGGCTGGGGTCGTATGTGAGATGAATATAGAAATACCCTTGCTCCGTGGTAAATTAACCTTTCACAGTATCGCTGGATCTGTGTTAGAGACTGTTTCCTGTTTTTTAGCCCGGTTGGACTTTATTCATGGTTTGATTTATTTAATTGTTTATTTGTAATAACATAGGATGGAAGGTATGCTCTAGGTAGTCTGCTACCCTGCCTATAAATTGATGGCATTTTGCTCCGGTGTTATATCAACCATATTACCCTGAAACACTTTGGTTCTCCTCCTTAGCTAAGAGATTGCTTAATTCTGCGCATATATGATGTCTATAATTTTTTACCATTCTAACTTTTGCTCATTTCAGCCGCGTATGTATCCTACTGTCTTTTCTAATATTTTGTTGGGCTGCCCACTACACACATCGCTATACAAATATGGAGGACATCTATTGAGCCAAGTAGAAGCTTTTTGTTTTGGTTATGTTAAGGCCTGAACATAGTACAAATTGTGATAATTATTTGTTTCAGCTCATGTATCCCTAAATGTTAAAATCTTTTTATGTCTATACCACATGTAAGCTGATTATGCTCCTTGCTATTTTTTCACAAGTGGCATGTAGGATAATCCAAATTATAAATCAGATAAATGTACTATAAATTGGAGGCTTTCTGGTCCCCTTCTTCTCATTATGTAATTATACATTTCAATATAGCCTGAAGTCATATACTCTTATGGAAGCTTTCTGTAAAGATGTGCTCATCACATTTTTGTATTATATTCCACCGGGGGAGGCAGAATCTATGCTGAAATTAATATCACGCTCCTAAAAGGGAAAATGTTTGTTTAGGTGTACAGTGTGTTTTGTTTAATTTTGTTATGATAGGACACCTATTTTATTTAGTTTTCTGCTGATGCGGCCGCTTTAGTTTTATTATTTTTTACTTTTACCCCCTAATTGACAAGACAAGATAGCGGGGGGGCTGGTAATTACACATTACCACAAACTGTACTTGTTATGGGTTGAACTAGCCGATTAACACGTAATTTCACAGCTTAGAGTCTCTTCCATAACAGAGAAAAGAATTACTTAACTCCAATAAGCCCCATCAATTTAGGGGATTTGTTTGCTTGTTTGATAGGTATGTTTGTATTTTAGGTTAGGTTAGGTTTAGGTTAGCTGTGTTAGGTAAAAAAAAAAGATAAAACCCCAGCATTGTGGTACTAGTGAGTATATAGGCTAGAACATACGATAACCCATTTAAGTCTTGTGTAGATTTGAATGCAAAAATGAGCATTGTATACTACTGTATTTGACAAATTTGCGCTGATGTATGTTATTATATCATACTGTGTTATCAGTTTTTATATTACTCTGCTGCACCCTGCGTGGTGTGTCTCTGATCTGTTTCTTACCACTGTACCATTTGCTGGTTATAAATAAAATAAAAAAATGACATTATGCAAAAGGTAAAGATTAATGGAAGTATTCTCTCAATAACAAATATAGGTGTACTTGGTCGACACTAGAAATGTTATTCATATGAATACTGAAATGCAAAGGGAAAAAGTTAATTTGCTAATTCGAATTCAGGACCATAGATGCAAATCTTAACATAATATAATATAATATAACTGCAAAAAGCACCAATCTCACCAATCTCACCAATAGAAAAGACAAATATGTGTGTACTTTATCAACACTGGGGAGCGTCCATATGAATGTTCAGTCTTTATTCAAAAGTTTAAAAAAAATTCTCCGGAAAACATTATGCAAAGTCACTTGGCACTGTTAAAATTGATCTGTTGTTAGAGTTGCATTAGGTGTAACAAGTCCGTTCTGACTTGAGTAGCACCCTGACAACATATGGGGTAACAGGTTTCCCTAATACCCGTGAGCAATGATGTGAAAACAGATTCCAAACCCCTATGAGCAGGTGCTCAAACTACAAGCCAGGCTTACTAACAGTTACTGATACAATTACCAGCAGGGCGTGGGACTGCCGAACACTGTGCTCCTCTAATGGCAAAATTCCCCCAGGATAAGGGTAAAAACTTACATCCAGCCTCTTTCAGCTCAATACCTCACGTTGTCCCAGCGGCCGCCACCGCAGCCGTGTGTGACTTAGGGTTGCTTCACCAGCCGGAATATTACCTCCTTAGCCTCTCGGGGATTGCTGTACTGTGCTTCTCGTCGGCTCACCACTGCCTGTTAGATCCTCTGCATCTGTGCAGGGCTTGTTTCTCACTCCTGCACCAGATAGTCAGTGCCGCCTCTTTGTTCACCTCCTCCAATCACAGGTGATATAATGAACAGTGCAGGTTTTCTTATAGGAAGGGTATTACCTTGGGCAATATGCTATCACCTAGTGATTTACCACGTAACATTGTTTCAAGTTCCTGGTTAACAACAAAGGGGATGTTTAGGTGTAGCTATAGTCAATGCATACCGTGCGGATTTATAGACAGAGGAGAGATGTTTAAGTCTAATATCACATCTAAGGATTATACTATAGATGGTTGCGTTAATTGCAGATCAAAATATGTAATATATCTGGCCTGGTGTACATGCTCTGATAAACAATATATAGGATGTACCTCGAGAGAAGCCAGGGAGAGAATCCGGCAGCACCTCTCAGATATAAAGAGATCTGAAGCCAAATCTGAATTAGCGAAACATTTTATAGTTAAACATGCCAGTTCAAATCTTACTTTCAAATGGAAGATAATAGAGAAAATAAAGAAGCCAAGAAGAGGTGGTGATTTGAACAAATTATTGCTGAAGAGAGAAGCTTTCTGGATTTCTCCCTGGACACCAGGGTCCCAAAAGGCTTTAATTCTATCTATGACATCATAAACTTTTGGGAATAGAATATCCCAACACACACAGTTCTCTAAGACAACTCATTAAATAGCAGGAACAAAATCCAATAGCGAATGGTAACAATGTTAGTATAGGTAGCAGTGACACATTTTTATATATGTAATTCTTCAGTACAACGATTGTGATCATCATTACATTAATGTATTTACTGCAAAACAATTACAATTTCATGTTTTCTTAAACAATAGGTACGAGAGAGAGAGAGAGAGAGAGAAAGACTCTCTCTTAATCTATTGACGTTTCGGGGTTGCCCCCGTTTTCAAAACAAGTACAATATAGTGCATAAACTAAGTTTATGCACTTTATTGTACTTTGTTTTGAAAACATACATATATATTTAGACATCTATATGTATGTATCTAAATGTTAAAGCCCTTTAGCTTTTTTTTTTCTAACACCTGAGACCTCATATCTTTGAGCTTTTATAACTTTTTTGTGCAATTTTATTTTGTAATATTTTTTATTAGATAGTAATATTATGAGTGTATCTGTACTTTTAAATGTACTTTTGATATTTTTTGTGACACTTTTTTGTTTCGTGAAACGGTTAACCAGAGCTCTAAGGACGCACTATCCCAACGTGCGTTAACTTCAATTGCGCTCAAGAGATCGTGTTTACATCCGATGCGCGCAATCAGCCAAGATAAACTCCATCGCTCACACGTAACAGTGCGCCATTCATAATCTGGCCCTAATTGCCTACTAAAAACTACCAAGTTGCTGAAAGTTAAATAAAAAATATAAGGAGGGTCACACCTAATGGTTTGGAAAAAAGTCACGCTCTTGTAAAGGGTAACCAGGTAGTTTGTAAACTTAGTGAAGTACAATTTACACCAGCTGAATGATGCTTAACATAACCACCAGCAGTGTAACTTCAGCTATTGTAATTAGCTGTCTTAAGGGCAAAAATGTCTAATTTAGAACATGTAATTTTTGTATTATAAAGTCCATTTAAGTAGTCTCATCTTACAAGAATGAAACTCACAGTGAGTAATACTGTACATTAGATATGCCAAGCTTTCTATACTGTATGACTTTAGAGTGATAGCTTGAAAATACATGCTGAAAAAAAGTAAATCAAATTATTTATATATATATATTTACTACATTGTGTTCCCAAGTGCTCAAACTTTAAACCATAGCTCATTTCATTTTTAAGACACGATGAGTCCACGGATCATCTTAATTACTAATGGGATATTCACCTCCTGGTGAGCAGGAGGAGGCAAAGAGCACCACAGCAGAGCTGTTAAATAGCTCCTCCCTTCCCTCCCACCCCAGTCATTCTCTTTGCCTACGTTAGTGATAGGAAGAGGTAAAGTGAGGTGTTAGTATAGATTCTTCAATCAAGAGTTTATTATTTTTAAAGTAGTGCAATATTGTGCTGCTTTGTTCTAGGGTGTAGCCATCGTCCATATCAGTCTCTTCAGTAGAGCTTTTGGTGGCTTTAGAGCAGTGGGAACTTGTGGGACATAATTCTCACTGCGCCTCCCATGTATTTTGCTGCCCTGTATGCCTTTAGTCTGAGGAAAAGGATTACTCAGCATGCCTTTGTTACACAGGTCAATGGGAGGGAGAAAACCTCTTAAACCTGGGATCTGCCTTGCTGTCAGGCAGAGGATGAGGTAAGTGCTAACTTTTTGTCTAGGGATAGAAATAAGATCTCAGAAAAAAGTTTGGGTACAGTGTTATTTTATTCAAAGCCTCATTACCAATAAGGAATAGATTCTCTTATGATGCTAGGGGGCACTATGACAGTTTGGCTTTTATTATTCTACAAGCCTTATTAATGTTGATAGATTCTCCTACTGCGTTAGGCAATAATAGGCAAACTTAGACACAGGCACTGGGGCTGATCCCTCATCTCCCGGCGGTTTCCTAACATAATTTTAACCGACCGGGAGTGTACATATTAACTATTAAGGGTTTGGGCGCTGCTGCATGAACACTAGAGCAGGTTCAGTGCGTAGGGTTTTTTATGTTAAAACTTACGGACGACGCTATTATTTACAAAGCTTGTAATGGCGGCAGAGAGTTGTTGATACGCCCACGATGGGCGGTACTTATGTGACGCCATTTTAGTTGCACAGCTGTTCCTCTTCTTCCGGTTTTCGGAAAAGTTTTTTAGTTCAAGGCGTTGGCGCTTAGAGCAGTGCTTCTGTAACAGCTGTTTAATTCACAATGTTGGCGCTTAGAGCAGCGCTTCTGTAACAGCTGTTTAATTCACGATGTTGGCGATTAGAGCAGCGCTTCTGTAACAGCAGAATCGTCTGCGGATGGGCTGACATGCACCTCAGCTGCGTTAAACTGATGTGTAGAAGGGGTTTGCTGAGGCAATCTTGAACGAACTTATTTCCCAATCCACTCCTGTTTTCTGCTTACTTTAGAACAATAACTTATTATCTTAAGCTAAACTTAAAGAGATAGTAGAGTATGTTATGTGATCTCTTAATTCATCTCTGTCCGTCCATATACGAAAGTTTCTCTTTAACATTTAAAGAGACAGTAACGGTCTTTATGTGTTCACTTTTATTATAAAGTTCAGATTGTTATTTGATTAATCATTTTGTCTCTGTTCACTATGTTGTTAAAGGACTGCTACTTAAATAAAGGAGTTAGTCTTTCAAATTTTAAAGAGACAGTAACGGTTTTTATATGTTAATTTTATGAAAAAAACTTTTATTTGATTAATCATATGTTATCTGTTCCTTATGTTGTGAGATATTTTTTCAAGAGGATTAAAATATTTTCTCGCAAATGCAGTGCCCTGCGCTTCCTCACAAACTTCACCCAGAGTTATTCGCCAGCCATCGCTTCCATACGATACTTTTAAGCGATATCTGTTGTATTGTCTGTTTTTCCCATATTGTAGGGAAATTGTTTGAGGAAAAGTTGCTCATACAGTAGTATCTATTCTGAATTTTCCCCCCTGAAGCATGAAGAGGAGGATATTTCGGTAGTATATAAGGGGAAAGCTCAGACTCTGTCTGTGTAATTCCCTTGTCTGATACTGACGTGTTTCCTTCCGTTAAGATGAGCACATCCGTTGGTTATTTTAGGAGGTTTGAGCTTTCCTGGACGTCGCCGATTTATCTGGCGTAATCAATTCTTTTAATTCCAGCAATCTTTATAAGGATGATTGGAAGGATAGAGAGAAACTGGGTACCCCCTTTTCTCCAGATTTAGCAGACTCTTTCAAGGAGTTTTTTTCCACTGATACCCAGGAATTGTGTGTATGTCAGAGTTACAACTACCTGCGGTTGCATTACCTTGTCACAGGTGCAGTGGCATTCTGGTTGATGCATTGTCTGTTCTATCACGACAGACTCTCCTCTCAAAGAAATCCAGAATAGGGTTGAGGCAATTAAGTTAGCTACCGCTGCTATGTCAGAGGCTCCACTTCAAGGTTTTAACCTGGGAGCTAAGATTTCGGGCTTTGCCATAAGGCCCACAGAACGTTAAGTCTGCGAATGCCTCATCTGAGTATACATTTTTGGTGATTCCCTATAAGGGGAAGACCTTGTTTGGTTCTGTTTTAACGGAAATTTTCTCTCATATTACGTGAGGTAAGGGTAATTCCTTCCCTCAGAATTAGAAAGCAGTTGTCTGTATAGTTCACTTCCTTTCGATTTTTCTAAGGAAGTTGTTCAACTTTCTCCTGTTAAGTGTGGTCAGTCCACGGGTCATCATTACTTCTGGGATATTATCTCCTCCCCTACAGGAAGTGCAAGAGGATTCACCCAGCAGAGCTGCTATATAGCTCCTCCCCCCTACGTCACCCCCAGTCATTCTCTTGCACCCAACGAATAGATAGGATGTGTGAGAGGACTGTGGTGATTTTAATTAGTTTATTACCTTCAATCAAAAGTTTGTTATTTTATAATAGCACCGGAGTGTGTTATTCATTCTCTGGTAGAATTTGAAGAAGAATCTACCTGAGTTTTTTCTATGATTTTAGCCGGAGTAGTTAAGATCATATTGCTGTTTCTCGGCCATCTGAGGAGAGGTAAACTTCAGATCAGGGGACAGCGGGCAGATTAATCTGCAAAGAGGTATGTAGCAGTTTATTATTTTCTGACATGGAATTGATGAGAAAATCCTGCCATACCGTTATAATGTAAACTCAGCCTTAAATACAGTAGATGTATCTGGTATCAGGCTGTCATGTATGTATATTTTACACTTCAGTATTCTGGGGAATGGTACTTCACTGGATTTTTACTGTATGCATAGACTTAACCTAATTTGCAGGGGCTTGCAATAGGTTTTTAAATAACAATTAATTTATTGAGGTTAAACGTTTTTTGCTGGCATGTAAAATCGTTTATTTCTCTGAGGTACTGGGTGAAAAAATGTTTTGGGCACTGTTTTTTTCCACTTGGCAATAGTTTTGTTTAAATTTAAACAGTTTACTGATCTCTCTCACTGTCATGTGTGAGGGGGAGGGGCCATTTTTGGCGCTTTTACTATGCATCAAAAAACTCAGTCAGAGGTTCATTTTCTTCCTGCATGATCCGGTTCATCTCTACAGAACTCAGGGATCTTCAAAGCTTGTTTTGAGGGAGGTAATCATTCACAGCAGAGCTGTGAAGATTGTAGTTGACTGTGATAAAAAACGTTTATTTGTGTATTTTTTTCTGCATGTCAGGGTTAGTTATCCTTTGCTAATGGGAACAATCCTTTGCTAAAATTGTATATTTCTTACAAAGATTTGATGCTATAATTTATTTATTTCAACTGTCATAATTTTTTCTGTGCTTCTTATAGGCACAGTTCGTTTTCATATTATTGTAAAGTACTTGAAAAGCATTTCCAAGTTGCTAGTTAATTGCTAGTGTGTTAAACATGTCTGATTCAGAGGAAGATACATGTGCTATATGTGCTAATGCCAAAGTGGAGCCCAATAGAAATTTATGTACTAACTGTATTGATGCTACTTTAAATAAAAGTCAATCTGTACAAATTGAACATATTTCACCAAACAACGAGGGGAGAGTTATGCCGACTAACTCGCCTCACGTGTCAGTACCTGCATCTCCCGCTCGGGAGGTGCGTGATATTGTAGCGCCGAGTACATCTGGGCGGCCATTACAAATCACATTACAGGATATGGCTACTGTTATGACTGAAGTTTTGGCTAAATTACCAGAACTGAGAGGTAAGCGTGATCACTCTGGGGTGAGAACAGAGTGCGCTGATAATATTAGGGCCATGTCAGACACTGCGTCACAGGTGGCAGAACATGAGGACGGAGAACTTCATTCTGTGGGTGACGGTTCTGATCCAAACAGACTGGATTCAGATATTTCAAATTTTAAATTTAAGCTGGAAAACCTCCGTGTATTACTAGGGGAGGTATTAGCGGCTCTGAATGATTGTAACACAGTTGCAATACCAGAGAAAATGTGTAGGTTGGATAGATATTTTGCGGTACCGGCGAGTACTGATGTTTTTCCTATACCTAAGAGACTTACTGAAATTGTTACTAAGGAGTGGGATAGACCCGGTGTGCCGTTCTCACCCCCTCCGATATTTAGAAAAATGTTTCCAATAGACGCCACCACACGGGACTTATGGCAAACGGTCCCTAAGGTGGAGGGAGCAGTTTCTTCTTTAGCTAAGCGTACCACTATCCCGGTGGAGGATAACTGTGCTTTTTCAGATCCAATGGATAAAAAATTAGAGGGTTACCTTAAGAAAATGTTTGTTCAACAAGGTTTTATATTGCAACCTCTTGCTTGTATTGCGCCTGTCACGGCTGCAGCAGCATTTTGGTTTGAGTCTCTGGAAGAGACACTTCAATCATCTACACTAGAACTACACACAAACTTAAAGCCCTTAAGTTAGCTAACTCATTTATTTCAGATGCCGTAGTACATTTAACTAAACTTACGGCTAAGAATTCCGGATTCGCCATTCAGGCACGCAGAGCACTGTGGCTAAAATCCTGGTCAGCTGATGTTACTTCTAAATCTAAATTGCTTAATATACCTTTCAAAGGGCAGACCTTATTCGGGCCCGGGTTGAAAGAGATTATCGCTGACATTACAGGAGGTAAAGGCCATGCCCTGCCTCAGGACAAAGCCAAAGCTAAGGCTAGACAGTCTAATTTTCGTTCCTTTCGTAATTTCAAAGCAGGAGCAGCATCAACTTCCTCTGCACCAAAACAGGAAGGAGCTGTTGCTCGCTACAGACAAGGCTGGAAACCTAACCAGTCCTGGAACAAGGGCAAGCAGGCCAGGAAACCTGCTGCTGCCCCTAAGACAGCATGAATCGAGGGCCCCCGATCCGGGACCGGATCTAGTGGGGGGCAGACTTTCTCTCTTCGCCCAGGCTTGGGCAAGAGATGTTCAGGATCCCTGGGCGTTAGAGATCATATCTCAGGGATACCTTCTGGACTTCAAATCCTCTCCCCCAAGAGGGAGATTTCATCTGTCAAGGTTGTCAACAGACCAAACAAAGAAGGAAGCGTTTCTACGCTGCGTACAAGATCTTTTATTAATGGGAGTGATCCATCCAGTTCCGCGGTCGGAACAAGGACAAGGGTTTTACTCAAATCTGTTTGTAGTTCCCAAGAAAGAGGGAACTTTCAGGCCAATCTTGGATTTAAAGATCCTAAACAAATTCCTAAGAGTTCCATCGTTCAAGATGGAAACTATTCGAACAATTTTGCCCATGATCCAAGAGGGTCAGTACATGACCACAGTGGATTTAAAGGATGCTTACCTTCACATACCGATTCACAGAAATCATTACCGGTATCTAAGGTTTGCCTTTCTAGACAGGCATTACCAGTTTGTAGCTCTTCCATTCGGATTGGCTACGGCTCCAAGAATCTTCACAAAGGTTCTGGGTACTCTTCTGGCGGTACTAAGACCGCAAGGAATTTCGGTAGCTCCGTACCTAGACGACATTCTGATACAAGCTTCAAGCTTTCAAACTGCCAAGTCTCATACAGAGTTAGTACTGGCATTTCTAAGGTCGCATGGATGGAAGGTGAACGAAAAGAAGAGTTCTCTCTTTCCACTCACAAGAGTTCCCTTCTTGGGGACTCTGATAGATTCTGTAGAAATGAAGATTTACCTGACAGAAGACAGGTTAACAAAGCTTCAAAATGCATGCCGTGTCCTTCATTCCATTCAACACCCGTCAGTAGCTCAATGCATGGAGGTGATCGGATTAATGGTAGCGGCAATGGACATAGTCCCCTTTGCACGCCTACATCTCAGACCGCTGCAATTGTGCATGCTAAGTCAGTGGAATGGGGATTACTCAGATTTGTCCCCCACTCTGAATCTGAATCAAGAGACCAGAAATTCTCTTCTATGGTGGCTTTATCGGCCACATCTGTCCAGGGGGATGCCATTCAGCAGGCCAGACTGGACAATTGTAACAACAGACGCCAGCCTACTAGGTTGGGGCGCTGTCTGGAATTCTCTGAAGGCTCAGGGACTATGGAATCAGGAGGAGAGTCTCCTTCCAATAAACATTCTGGAATTGAGAGCAGTTCTCAATGCCCTTCTGGCTTGGCCCCAGTTAACAACTCGGGGGTTCATCAGGTTTCAGTCGGACAACATCACGACTGTAGCTTACATCAACCATCAGGGAGGGACAAGAAGCTCCCTAGAAATGATGGAAGTATCAAAGATAATTCGCTGGGCAGAGTCTCACTCTTGCCACCTGTCTGCAATCCACATCCCGGGAGTGGAGAACTGGGAGGCGGATTTCTTAAGTCGTCAGACTTTTCATCCGGGGGAGTGGGAACTTCATCCGGAGGTCTTTGCCCAAATACTTCGACGTTGGGGCAAACCAGAGATAGATCTCATGGCGTCTCGTCAGAACGCCAAGCTTCCTCGCTACGGGTCCAGATCCAGGGATCCGGGAGCGGTTCTGATAGATGCTCTGACAGCACCTTGGACCTTCAAGATGGCTTATGTGTTTCCACCCTTCCCGATGCTTCCTCGATTGATTGCCAGAATCAAACAGGAGAGAGCATCAGTGATTCTAATAGCACCTGCATGGCCACGCAGGACTTGGTATGCAGATCTAGTGGACATGTCATCCTGTCCGCCTTGGTCTCTGCCTCTGAAACAGGACCTTCTGATCCAGGGTCCATTCAAACATCAAAATCTAACTTCTCTGAAGCTGACTGCTTGGAAATTGAACGCTTGATTTTATCAAAACGTGGGTTTTCTGAGCCAGTTATTGATACCTTAATACAGGCTAGGAAGCCTGTTACCAGAAGGATTTACCATAAAATATGGCGTAAATACTTATATTGGTGCGAATCCAAGAGTTACTCATGGAGTAAGGTTAGGATTCCAAGGATATTGTCTTTTCTACAAGAAGGTTTAGAAAAGGGTTTATCCGCTAGTTCCTTAAAGGGACAGATTTCAGCTCTGTCCATTCTTTTACACAAACGTCTGTCAGAAGTTCCGGACGTTCAAGCTTTTTGTCAGGCTTTAGCTAGGATCAAGCCTGTGTTTAAAACTGTTGCTCCGCCATGGAGTTTGAACTTAGTTCTTAATGTTTTACAGGGTGTTCCGTTTGAACCCCTTCATTCCATTGATATCAAGTTGTTATCTTGGAAAGTTCTGTTTTTAATGGCTATTTCCTCGGCTCGAAGAGTCTCTGAATTATCTGCCTTACATTGTGATTCTCCTTATCTGATTTTTCATTCAGACAAGGTAGTTCTGCGTACTAAACCTGGGTTCCTACCTAAGGTGCTCACTAACAGGAATGTCAATCAAGAGATTGTTGTTCCATCTTTGTGTCCTAATCCTTCCTCGAAGAAGGAACGTCTGCTACACAATCTAGATGTAGTCCGTGCCCTGAAATTCTATCTACAGGCAACTAAGGATTTTCGTCAAACGTCTTCCCTGTTTGTCGTTTATTCTGGCCAGAGGAGAGGTCAAAGAGCTTCGGCTACCTCTCTCTCTTTTTGGCTTCGTAGCATAATACGATTAGCCTATGAGACTGCTGGACAGCAGCCTCCTGAAAGAATTACAGCTCATTCTACTAGAGCTGTGGCTTCCACTTGGGCCTTTAAGAATGAGGCTTCTGTTGAACAGATTTGCAAGGCTGCAACTTGGTCTTCTCTTCATACTTTTTCCAAATTTTACAAATTTGACACTTTTGCTTCTTCGGAGGCTGTTTTTGGGAGAAAGGTTCTTCAGGCAGTGGTTCCCTCCGTATAAAGAGCCTGCCTGTCCCTCCCGTCATCCGTGTACTTTTGCTTTGGTATTGGTATCCCAGAAGTAATGATGACCCGTGGACTGACCACACTTAACAGGAGAAAACAAAATTTATGCTTACCTGATAAATTCATTTCTCCTGTAGTGTGGTCAGTCCACGGCCCGCCCTGTTTTTTATGGCAGGCTAAAAATTTTTTGGATTATACTCCAGTCACCACTACACCCTTGGGCTTCTCCTTTCTCGTTGGTCCTTTGGTCGAATGACTGGAGGTGACGTAGGGGGGAGGAGCTATATAGCAGCTCTGCTGGGTGAATCCTCTTGCACTTCCTGTAGGGGAGGAGATAATATCCCAGAAGTAATGATGACCCGTGGACTGACCACACTACAGGAGAAATGAATTTATCAGGTAAGCATAAATTTTGTTTTTTCTTCCAAGCAGGAGTTGTCCAAATTTTACTGTTGACTCAGTCAACAGATCCTGCTGATGAATCAAAGTCAGCATGACAGGCCTGTCCCCAATCCGGGAGGATTCTGTATCCCAGGGATACAATATAGAGTTCAGTATTTTTTTCTCCCAGGGCCAGGTCTTTGTTTTCAAGGTTATCTGCAGTTGAAGAGAGGCGTTCTTACTCTGCGTAGGAGACCTCTCTGACTTGGGAGTGATAGTTCCTGTTCGGTTTCAGGGACAGGGTCTGGGATTTTATTCCAACTTGTTTGTGATCCCTAATAGGAGGGAACCTTCAGACCTATTTTACATCTCAAGGGTCTAAACAATTTTTTCGGAGTACTATCCTCAGATGGAAGCTATTTGTTCCATTCTTCCATTGATCCAAGGGGGTCAATTTATATCATACATATCTGTATGTTCCCGTTTACAGAGATCATCACAAGTTCCTAAGGTTTACCTGCCTGGACAGACTCTGCCACTTTGTTGCTCTTTTCTCCGGTCTTGCCACAGCTTCCAGGATTTTATCAAGGGTTCTGGGATCACTGTTGACGATGCTTCGATTAAGGGGCAATGCATTGGCGCTCTATCTGGACGACATCCTAGTCCGGGCGCCATCCTTACATCTAGCAAGATCTCACACGGACACATTATTATACTTCCTGTGGTTTTGCAGGTGGAAGGTGAATTTGGGAAAGAGTTCCTTAGTTCCAAATACAAGGGTCATTTTCTTAGGAACCATAATAGACTCCCTGTCTATGAAGATTTTTCTGACTGATGTCAGGAAACTAAGAATTATCAATGCTTGTCTAGTTCTTCAGTCAACTTCTCGGCCATCAGTGGGCCAGTGAAGGAGTTAATCGGGCTGATGGTGACGACAATGAACATCATCCCATTTGCTCGCTTCCATTTCAGACTTCTACAGTTTAGCATGCTCAGACATTGGAACGGAGATTGTGCGGACTTGTCTCCTCGATTACTACTTGAGCAGGAGACAAGGGATTCTCTACTATGGTGGCTGTTTCTGGATCATCTCTCCTAGGGAACCTGCTTTCGCAGTCCATCTTAGGTGATTGTGGCAACAGATGCCAGCCTTCTAGCGGGGGGAGCAGTCTGGGGCTCTCTAAGAGCTCAGGGAACATGGACTCGGTCGGAGTCTGTTCTATCCATAAATATTCTGGAACTGAGAGCGATCTATAATGCTCTTCTGGCCTGGCCCCAGTTAGCCTCGGTACAGTTTATCAGGTTTCAGTTGGACAACATGACGTCAGGGGCTTACATCGATCATCAGGGAGGAACGAGGTGTTCCTTAGTGATGACAGAGGTATCCAAAATAATTCAGTAGGCAGAGGCCTATTCTTGCCGCCTGTTGGCGAACCACATCCTAGGGATGGACAAATGGGAGGCGGATTTCCTGATCGGGCAGACCTTTCATCCGGGTGAGTGGGAACTTCATCCGGACGTGTTTTCCAGCCTGCTTTTCAAGTGGGGTCAGCCGAAATTAGATCTCATAGCATTGCAACAGAATGCCAAGCTCACAAGATACGGGTCGAGGTCCAGGGACCCCCAGGTGGAACTGATGGATGATCCCTTGGATCTTTAATCTAGAATGCCTGTTTCATCCGTTTGCTCTTTTTCCTCGAGAAAGGGCCTCTGTGATTTTCATAGCACCGACTTGGCCTTACAGGATTGGTATGCAGATCTGGTGGAGATGACATCTCTACCACCTTGGTGTCTTCCATTGAGGAAAGCTCTTCGGATTCAGGGGTCCTTCCTTCTCCCAAATCTAGTTTCTCTGAAGGAACTTTTACTTTTATCCGAGCAGGGATTTTCTGACTCGGTCATAGAGACCATGAGTCAGGCTCGTAAGCCTGTAACTAGAAGGATTTATCATAAGATTAAGTGTAAATGTCTCTATTGGTGTGAATCCATGGTCTACCCATGGAGTAGAGTTAGGATTCTTGGAATTTTGTCTTTTCTCCATGAAGGTTTGGAGAAAAGGTTTATTGTTGAGTCCCCTAAAGGTGCAAATCTCGGATTTATCTATTTTGTTACAGAAATGTCTGGCGGCTGTTCCAGATGTACAATTATTCGGTCAGGCCTTGGTCAGGATCAGGCCTGTGTTCAAAACAGTTGCTCCTCCATGGAGTCTTGATTTAGTTCTCAAAGTTTTTCAAGGGGCTCTGTTTGAGCCTATGTTTTTCTTAGATATTGAGTTGTTATCTTGGAAAGTTTTTATTTCTTGTTACTATTTCTTCTGCTCGGAGAGTTTCTGAGCTCTCGGCATTACAGTATGAGTCACCTTACCTTATTTTTCATTTAGATAAGGTAGTTTTCCGTACTAATTAGGAGTTCTTCCTAAGGTTGTTTCTGATCAGAACATTAATCAAGAGATTGTTGTTCCTTCCTTGGGTTCTAATCCTTCTTCTCAGAAGGAAAGACTTCTGCACAATTTGGACGTGGTCTGTGCTTTAAAGTTTTACCTGCAGGCGTCTAATGACTTTTGTCAGTCTTATTTTTTGTTTGTGGTTTTCTCAGGAAAACGTAGGGGGCAGAAAGCTACGGTTACTTCCTTCTCTTTGGATGAAGAGTATCATATGTTTTGCATATGAGACTGCTGTACAGCAGTTTTTCGAGAGAGTTGCGGCTCATTCCACGAGGGCTGTTGCTTCCTCATGGGCATTCAAAGATGAAGCTTCTGTGGCTCTGATTTGCAAGGCTGCAACTTTGTCTTCTCTTCACATTTTTTCAAAGTTCTATAAACTTGACTTTTTTGCCTCGACTGAGGCCGCTTTTGGGAGAAAGGTTCTTCAAGCAGTGGTGCCTTCCGTTTAGGTTCCCTGTCTTGTCCCTCCCGTATTATCTGTGTACTCTAGCTTGGGTATTGAATCCCATTAGTAATTAAGATGATCCGTGGACTCATCGTGTCTTAAAAAAGAAAAGAAAATTTATGCTTACCTGATAAATTTATTTCTTTTTTGACACGATGAGTCCACATCCCGCCCTGTTTTTTTTAGACAGGTTGTGGGTTATGTAAACTTCAGACACCTCTGCACCTTGGCTTTTCCTTTCTCTTACTTCGGTCGAATGACTGGAGTGGGAGGGAAGGGAGGAGCTATTTAACAGCTCTGCTGTGGTGCTCTTTGCCTCCTCCTGCTGACCAGGAGGTGAATATCCAAAAGTAATTAAGATGATCCGTGGACTCGTGTCAAAAAAGAAATAAATTTATCAGGGAAGCATACATTTTCTTTTTAGAGATTGTTGCATTTAAAAGGATATGAAACACTCTTAGAAATAAACTTTGCATTTTCATGGGCCAAAACCTCACTTAAATATTTAGGGATAAACCTTACGAGCAATGTCAATGCCCTATATAGAGAAAACTATGTTACCATGTTCTCACAGATTAAAAAATTGTTAGCTACATGGACCAAACATAGTATTTCATTGTATGGAGGAATTGTATCCGTTAAAATTACGATTTTACCTAAAATCCTATACCTTTTCCGATCACTACCGTTGTCCATCCCTATAACAGAACTACATACCATACAAAAAGAAATTATAAAATATATATGGCAGGGGAAAAGAGCGAGAATCAACAAACACATTTTGATGAGACACAGAAGGGGAGGAGGGGTGGGACTTCCAAATTTAATCTCCTACTACTATGCAGCCAGGATAGCACAGACCATACAATGGCACAAAACCCTCAATGTCCCACATTGGGTTAAATTAGAAACAGACTTAATAGGGATAGGGAGAGTAGATAGATTACTATGAACAGATAAACAGGATAGACCCCATCACATCAAACAGTACGTGGCAATTGCACACACTATCTTTTTATGGGATACATTAACCAAGGCCTTCCCTCTAGTCAATATTAGATCCAAGGTTACACCTCTGGCCTTACTTAATTCGAACATAAGCGAACAATTTAAAAAATAATGGGAAAACAAAGGGCTATATCGAATTGCTGACTCACTCCTAAACAACAAAATATTATCCTACACACAATATGCGGAGTTGGGTACCCCCGACCAATGTACATGGTTCCACTATCTGCAACTTAAATCAAGAGTACAAGAAGTTATGGGGACAGAAAAGATTACACCTAACACCTAATTCAAATCCCTATGTCTTTTTAAAGACTCCAAAAGGGGTACCATATCATTGTTATACCCAATCTTTAACCTCATAGATAGCGTAAACAAGAATAATATAATGATGAAATGGGAACAAGACTTAGACAAGTCTTGGACATTAGAAACCTGGCTCCTGAATATTCAAAGAGGATTATCCTTCTCACCTAATGCCTTATTAAAGGAGAATTACCTAAAGGTTCTATATAGATGGTATATTTACCCCACTAGATTTGCCAAAGCAGGAGAGCTAGGGAGACACTTATGTTATTGAGGCTGTGGGGTGGTAGGGACGTATCTACATATGTGGTGGGAATGCGAGAAAGTTAAAAGAATCTGGGATTCTGTCTCAACATATTTAAGTCTAATACTAGAGAAAGAGATAATCCTAACTCCAGAACAGGCCTTACTACACTTTCCCCCTGAGGGTACACTGAAAAGACACTCTAAATTGATAAATATGATATGTACTATAACAAGAGTTTGTATAGCAAAGTTTTAGAAATTGGAACCCCCAGATCTAGCATATATCAAAAGGAGAATAGACTATCACTACAATATGGCCAGTACTACGGCCTCACTCACGCACACGAAAGATAGATTTATTACACAATGGGAACCATACATAATGCATACAGAAAAAGTTAACAGAGCTGAACGTCTAAATACTTTGAGTACCCCCAAATAGGGAAGGCCCATGCCCTTTAAAGGCTCAATCTAGAGAAACCTCTTGAGATAGATAGGAAGAATTGTATTAGTGGGAAAATAACACTAGTGACATAGCAATATTAGCCAGATATGAGAGAGCTGTTGAGAAGAAAGAGGAAAATGAGCATTGCCCAATGGGATGTGTGTAAGCTTTGCTTAAAATGTACAGGAAACATTTGTAGACTGTATTATATTTCTTTGTGTTTCATATTTTTGTCAAATTGTTATAAAATCATTAAAAAAAGATTTGAAAAAAAAAAAAAATCTTCCATGATGCAGATAGAGGATACAATTTTAATACAACTTTCCATTTTATTTATAGTATCACATTTGCTTCATTCTTTTGTTATCCTTTATTGAAGGGGCAGCAGTGCACCACAGGGAGCTAGGTGATCACATCAAATGAGCCAATCACAAGAGACAACATGTGCAGCCCCCAATTAGCAGATAACTCCCAGTATTGAATTACTGTATTCTCTTGCTCCATGCTCACAGCACTAAGGTGTTCTCCTAGCCTAGCAGTACTTACTATTAGTAGGAGGCATGGTCCGAGGTTGCAGGCTTTCAGGCTGGTTTGCGGTAGCCTCCACCACAGCCAACGGATACCTCCTGTGGGCCTGCCATCTTCCCACGTTAATGTCATTTGACTCTCAGTAAGGGTCATGGCGTAGTGTACATGTTCATCAATCGTCTTTAGTTTAAATTAAATCAAGAAAACAGTTTAGAAGGAATAGGAAATGGATTAAATACAAATAGCACCAGCATTGTGTTTAAAATATGTGTGTTAATTTCAGAGCTTTGTTCGTTGGATGCATGGAACCTGTCTTGATTGTCTACCTCAGAGGACAGAAGACGATGAGTTTGTTACCTTTACTTTCTTCAGTGACATTTCTCAGAACCCTCAGATAATAGAACAAGCCATAATCATGTCCCAGAATATGCATCGGCTTCTCAGTTCCCTGATGAAGTATCTGGAGCAGTGGAAGAAGTACCGTTTTCTGTGGAAGATGGATAAAGCTATTGCAATGGAGAAGTTTGCTATAAAGAAACCATCTTGTGTATTTTATGATGAAAAATTGCAATTCTATACCAAGTTAGCTCAGGAAGTAATTCGTCTTCCACCAATTAAGGATGAACAATGCATCAGACTATATTTGGGGCCTTTGGTCTATACTGTCCAAGAAAACGCAAGATCTTGGGTTATATCTCTTGGAAGTCTCTTGAATGAATCCGCACAGGTGGAACTGTACAACCTCAGGGACGAGTTGGAAGTATGTGGTTTTCTTTTGTTCCAGAACTTTAACAATAATATAAATTTAATTTGCTACACAGTATTTACTTACATTTTCATTGGTCACAAATTCCTCCCTGTATACATTTATTTTATGCTATTTTACATTTTGCCCTTTTTCATTGTTTTGTTAGCAAGTGAGATATCATCATTGAATAATAAATTGCAGATTGTTTTAGTAGTGACCATGTCATTTTCATTAAATAAATATTTGTTTTTCCTACAACATTGTAACATTGATTATATTTTCCATCATTATTTTGCAGAGTTTATCTGTAAATTTAAAGCAAGCTCCAAATACCTTGGATGATCTTAAGTTTGTGCTTGCCACCATCGCAAATATAAGAGATATGTCTATGATGGTTGAAATTAGAATCCGAGACATACTGGAGAGATACCGAACGCTGACAATGTATAATATTGAGGTAAGGACTGCAGCATTTCTTGCTTTCTATGCTTATTAAACAATGGATCACAACAGTAATTTTTGTGACCCATAATAAAATGGGTTAAAATACCCTGTTATATATGTGAGATACAGAAAAACAATTATCACTTTAGAATTAAAGGAACGGTAAAGTTAAAAATGATACATTCATGATTCAGATAGAGCCTTTCCAGCTTAATTATATTATCTAATTTGCTTTGTTCTATTAATATCCTTTTGTTTAAATGCATACCTAGGTAGGCGCAGGAGCAGCAATGAAAAACTGGGAGCGAGCTGCTGATTGGTGGCTGCACATATATGGCTCTTGTCATTGGCTCACCCAATCTATTCAGCTAGCTACAAGTAGTTAATTGCTGCTCTTTTAAGAAAGGATACCTAATAAAAAAGAAAAGTTTCAAAATTGTATTCTCTGAATCATTAAAGATGACCTTTGAATAATGGCATTGCAGGTATTAATATTAAAATGTCCTTTGTTGCATCATAACTAAGTTAAAATTGGTAATGAGAATATTTTAGTTTTTTTTTTGTACTGTTTTGCTTATTAATTATACATATTTAATTACTAGCTGTGTATTCCTTATTCCAGTTTGATGAAGAGGAGAAAGTATTGGCAGATAAGATTACAGTGATTTGGGAGGAACTGTTTCAAGAATCAAAGCTTGTAGACCAAAGCCTCGGAAAAGTGAAAAAAACATTTACACAGGTAATTATATTACAGTGCACCGTCTTACATCATAAGGTTCCAGAATTTTGGTGCCTGAATTAGCATTGTAGCAACACTGTAGATTCTTCACTGAGCTAGATTATTTCTTGATACCTATAGATAACAAAAGATCAGATTGAAGAATACAAGAAGGAGTTGGCGGAATTTGCAGAGCGTTTTCGTTTAGAAGGTCCTGGCTCTGTTGGAGAGGATCTTGATAAAGGTAAACTATAAAATATATGACGCTATAATCTTGTAGAGCAATCCTATTGATTGATAAAACTTTATTGAAATCTTGTTTGACTAAAATATGACAGCTACTTAAGCATTCCATTAAACACATCTGTATAGCTGTATTAAATTAAGTGTCTAGCAATACGTCTTAAATAGGAATGTTATATTTACTTCCATGTGATGTAGCAAAAATGTAAAGCTTTGTTTTGATACAGCTTTTGTTCCCAGCTACGAGTTGGTCAGTGTGTATATGTTAATTGACTCATTCAATCCATTCCCATGTTCTAATTATTTACTTAAAGGGACATGAAACCCAAATTTATTCTTTTGTGGTTTAGAAAGAGCATGCCATTTTAAACAACTTTCTAATTTACTTCTAATATCTAATTTGCTTCATTCTCTTGATATCACTTGCTGAAAAGCATATCTAGATATGCTCAGAAGCTGCTGATTGGTTGCTGCACATAGAGGCCTTGTGCGATTGGCTCACACATGTGCATTGCTATTTTTTCAACAAAGGATATCTAAAGAATTGAACAAATTAGTTAATAGAAGTAAATTGGAAAGTTGTTTAAAATTGCATGCCCTATCTGAATCATGAAAGTTTAATTTTGACTAGATTGTTCCTTTAACTCTTACATATTAATTGACCCAATCATTTCTTATTCAACCCATTCCCATTTTCTAATTATTTACTTAACTATTACATGTACAATACTGGATGAACATATGTTTATAAATCACAGTGGGGTTAAATTAAAACAAATTGATTAATGATGTTCATTGGCTCAGGGTTGCAGATTCTCACTGTGTATGAAAAGGAGCTTTTAAATTATGAAAAGGAGCGGCAGAAATTAGCAAATGCTGAGAAACTATTTGACCTACCTATCACAATGTATCCTGACCTCATACAAGTACAAAAGGAAATCACCGGTTTACGGCAGATATATGACCTGTATAATGCCCAAAAGGTAGGCTACTTTCACATGACTTGCATGTATCAACAGAACCATATACTGAAAACAAGTAGAATATAAATGCAAGTGTAGTGCTTATGATCAGTGAAGGATGTTTTTATTGTGCAATTCTTACTTTAAATTTTCAACAAGGAAATACATGTAACATAATGTACAGTGGCTTAAAAATGAAGGAACACACACTTTGTACATTATATTTTTTTTTATGTAATATGCTTTCTCTCATGAATTTAATGCACAATTTATAATTTTTTTATTTAAATACCTAAAACTTAATTAATTTATATGCTCTATAAAAAAGTTTTTAAATTTATGCAACAATGACATGACAATCAAAATAGCAGCTGGAATAATGTTTAAAAGTGCATATACAGCGCCAACATCCAAACAGATACAAGCTCCCAAAGTGAGACCACTAAAAACTCAGAAAAATAAATATAAATATAGAAAGAGGGAGCGCCAGCTATAAGCTAAAGTATCAGATTAACAGAAAAATATTAAAATACATTTATTACATTCACATAAACTAGGGTATCCTATGTACATATAACAAATCGATTGAAAACAATTAAAAAATAGTTGAAAACAATAGAGTAAGTGCCCCTCAGGAGAGAAGGGAATACCAAAACATATAAACACAAAAAAATGTGTATTAAAAGTCTCAAATGATATAAAAAGTCTTAACAAATGTCCTGTGTAACAGATCCGGTGCCCTTGTGAATCCAATTAATCCTTTGTGTATGATGGAGTATCCAAGAAATCAAAAATCAAAATAAAGATGGTTGTCAAAAATATATGATTTAAAAAAAATTTTTTTTTTGGAGAGAAGTGAATCAAGTGAAAAAAGTGAATAAGAAATCCAATAGGATCCAAAAATTGCAGTACCTGTGAAAAACAAAAATCACGTAGTGCAATAACGCTAATATGAATATAAACTTAATTTAAAATAGGCTTACCCTATATGTAAACTCGAGCAGTGACTACTTATAACATGTACATCAACGCGTTTCGGACCCAAAGCTGGGCCTTTCTCAAGATGTCTACTGCTGGTGAAAGTATGGCTTAAATAGCCTATAGGGACCAATCAAGATGGGTGAAATTTCCCGGCAATTTAAGGCGGGAAATTACACCCATCTTGATTGGTCCCTATAGGCTATTTAAGACATACTTTCAACAGCAGTAGACATCTTGAGAAATGCCCAGCTTTGGGGCCGAAACGCGTTGATGTACATGTTATAAGTAGTCACTGCTCGAGTTTACATATAGGGCAAACCTATTTTCAATTAAGTTTATATTCATATTAGCGTTATTGCACTATGTGGTTTTTATTTTTCACAGGTACTGCAATTTTTGGATCCTATTGGATTTCTTATTCACTTTTTTCACTTGATTCACTTCTCTCCAAAATTTTTTAATTTTTTTTTAATCATATATTTTTGACAATCATCTTTATTTTGATTTTTGATTTCTTGGATACCCCATCATACACAAAGGATTATTTGGATTCACAAGGGCACCGGATCTGTTACACAGGACATTTGTTAATGATATCATCACTTATTAAGACTTTTTATATAATTTGGGACTTTTAGTACACATTTTTTTGTGTTTATATATTTTGGTATTCCCCTCTCTCCTGAGGGGCACTTACTCTATTGTTTTTAACTATTTTTTAATTGTTTTCAATCAAATTATTATATGTACATAGGGTACCCTAGCAGCTGGAATAATTGAGTGATACAAAACTATATGATATAAGTATATTTGCTCGATTAACTTAAAGAGTTGCATGTTTTGTTTTAGCTTGCCAAGGAGGAATGGTCACAGACACTGTGGGCAAATTTAAACGTTCAGGTTTTACAAGATGGGATTGAAAGCTTTTTGAAGGGTTTCAGGAAGCTATCAAAAGAAATCCGCACTCTACCAGTGGCATTTTATCTTGAGTCAAAAATGAAGGAGTTCAAAGATTCAATCCCGTTACTTCTTGATCTCAAGAATGAATCCATGAGAGACAGGTTTGAACCCGTTATTAAAGTCTGACAATTCCATGGTGAATTTTGTCTAGTATTGCTGCTATGTGGTATCTGACTCATCATGTTTTACTCTTAGGCACTGGAAAGACCTCATGACCAGAACAAGTACAAGTTTTGAGATGAACCCTGATACTTTCACTCTTGAGAATATGTTTGCTATGGAGCTTCACAAGTATGTGGACGTCATCAGTGATATTGTAGCATCAGCTGTAAAGGAGCTGAGTATTGAAAAGGTATTATTATTATTATTCTTCAGAGGTAAGGGTACAATAACAAAGATTTGTGGTAAGATATAAATACATACAACAGACTAAACAAGTTAGTACCGGGAATAGGAGGGCCCTACTCTGAAGAGCTTACTGTCTACAGGTTGAGGGTGCAGAGATATGATTGGGGTATCTTGTCACATGGATTGAGGAAGCAGCAGGGATTCAAGGGAGTTCAATTTGTTTTGGGTAGGATGAAAAACAGAGGAGAGTTGGTAAGCCTCTCTGAAAGATGCACATGAAGTTACACAAGTTGGAGAGAGTCTTATGGAGCAGTGTAGAGAGTTCTAGAGGACAGGAGTGGTACATGAGAAGTTTTAAAGGCAAGAGAGGGATGTAGAAATAATAGGAGTGTAGAGACGTAGGTCACAGGTTGATCGAAGAGGGCGGGTTGGGGAGTATTTGGAGATGAGAGAGGAAATATAATTGGAAGTGAGGCTGTTGAGTGCTTTAAAGGTTAAGGATAATATTTGAATTGTATTCTAAAGTGTATGGGAGCCAAGGTAGGGACTGGCAGAGCTGTAGACTTAGGTGGATGAGTCTAGCTGATGCATTCAGGATAGGATGGAGAGGGGAAGCAGGGTTTGGGACACCATTTAGGGGTTGGTTGCAGTAGGAACTACTATTTTTGTAGTTGAGTAAGGAAAAGGCAATTTCTGGAAATGTTGCGAAGGTGGAATGTCTTAAAATTAGTATAAAAATAAAGGGCATCCACTAAATCTGGGGTTCGAGAGAATTACAACTTTTTAGAAAGGGATTCCTCAATATAGAAGGCAATGGAGGTATAATCAAAGAACATTTTTCAACACTGCTTTCAATAGTCTTAAAATTAATGGAAGATACAAGAATCAGATACAGACAAAGTTTAACTATAAGCCAAACTACATGGTGACCAGCAGGTTTACTTAAAGGAACATGAAAATCAACATTAAACTTTCACGGTTCAGATAGAGCATTCATTTTTAAAAGACTGTTCAGTTTACTTCAGTTATCAAAAGTACTTCATTCTCTTGGCATCCTTTATTGAAAAACACCTAGCTAAGCTCAGGAATTGCAATGCACTATGGGAGCAACCTGGTGATTGGTGGCTACACATTTGTCACTTGTCATTGGTTTACCATTCCGGCTCTGGAACGCACATATTTATAGTATTTTAGTATTTCACTATTGCTTGCATGTAACACACCATGACCAGAGCATTTTCATTTTGCACTTTTAAATCCCTTACCTTTTATTCTATAATAAATGTGGCTTGTAATATCTCAGGGTTACCACAGACCCGCACTTTCTGTCTTGCTAGATGTGCACAGCTGTTGTTAATACTACAGATTGAACAATTTTGCACCACTTAGAGTAGAATAGGATGACTGGAAACAATATCAACCAATTGGAACTTTTGGTAGAATCTGCTTTATCCATTTATGATTGTCCTGCTCATTAGTTATTCACAAGTGCAGATTGTGACAGAAATTAAAACCTGCTTATGCCATTAATTGGGACTGTTATCTAATGAGACAGGTGCGCTACACTGTATACAACAAAGCTGTATTTTGTCTCTTTGTAGTGACAAAATGCTGTGTAACCTAATAACAATTAAAACTCCCTTTTATGTTTAAATTAACAAATGCTTTTGTTCATGCTAATGATTTTCATTTTATATTTGTGTGCAGGGTGTTAAAGACATTGTAGACACATGGGAAAATATGAAATTTACTGTACAGAGATATGTTAAAGGTACTCAAGAACGTGGCACTATATTGGGATCTGTCGATGATATCCTTCAAATTCTTGATGATAATGCAATGAATCTGCAGAGTATCTCTGGAAGTCGGTTTGTAGGTCCTTTCTTAAACACTGTTCAGCTATGGGAAAAAACACTGTCTTTAGTTGGAGAAATTATTGAGGTAAACATTATTATTATTAATATTAAACAAATGTTCCTAAAATAATCTACTATAGACTACTTTTTTTTTTACTTTTTTCCCCCACTGATATTATCATTATTTTGGTTGATAGGTGTGGATGGTAGTACAGCGGAAGTGGATGTATTTGGAAAGCATCTTTATTGGAGGAGATATTCGATCACAGTTGCCAGAGGAAGCCAAAAAATTTGACAACATTGACAAAATATTTAAAAGGGCAAGTATTTTTTGCAATAGGCTTATTGTTTTTAATCCTCCTTTGAACTGCATTATCATTATAATTAAGAAAATACTGCAGTATGTAAATATATATATGTTAGGGGGGGAAAAGCGTATTTGCTTTAAACTCAGAAGCTAATACATTTTATATTCTCCCTGGTGATGATTTTAGAATACACAGACCTGTAACTGGTGTGTATGGGCTGTGCATGTCTTGCGTGACAGGTGTGTGCACAGTTCTCACGCACTAATCAGTAGCACTTTATGCTCTGATCTTGGCACAGAAAGGATGCAAAGGGTGACAGTCTCCATGTTAAAACAATTAAGAGGAAGCATTGTTTTAAAACTCATAAATAAAACAGTTGCTTAAAATCTTGTTGATGTTATATGGCCTTAAAGGTCCAGTAAATACAGTAGGTTTGCATAAACAACAAATGCATGATAACAAGACAATACAATAGCACTTAGTCTGAACTTCAAATGAGAAATAGATTATTTTCTGACAAATTTCAAAGTTATGTCTATTTCCACTCCCCCTGTAGCATGTGACAGCCATCAGCCAATCACAAATGCATATACGTATATTCTGTGAATACTTGCACATGCTCAGTTGCAGCTGGTAACTCAAAAAGTGTAAATATAAAAAGACTCTGCACATTTTGTTAATGGAAGTAACGAAAATTGTTTAAAATGGCATGCTCTGTCTGAATCATGAAAGTTTAATTTGACCTGAGTGTCCCTTTAAAGAGACATGAAACACAACATTTTTCTTTCGTGATTTAGGTAGAACATACAATTTCTTTCTAATGACACGGTGAGTCCACAGATTATCTAATTACTATTGGGAACACCACCCCTGCCCAGCAGGAGGCGACAAAGAGCACTCAGCAAAGCCGCCAAACATCACCTCCCTTCCCTCCAACCCCAGTCATTCTTTTTGCCTACATTAGAGTAAGGAAGTGGTAAAGTTGGGTGTCTGAAAAGATTCTTCAATCAAGATTTTTTTATTTTATTTGCAGTACCAAGTATGTGCTGTTTTTACTCCAGGGTGTAGCTGTAGTCCATTTCAGTCTCTTCAGTAGAGCATTGGTGGCTTTTAAGCAAAGGGAACTTGTGGGACATAATTCTCACTGCGCCTCCCTCATATTTAAATAAAAGTGCTGCCCTTATTATTATTATTCCACAGGTCCATGTGAGGGAAAGGACCTCTCAAACCTAGTGAGCTGCCTTGCTGCCAGGCAGATTTTATTGAGGTAAGTGCTATTATTTTTATTTTTTATTGAGGTTTTGCATAATTATAGACAAACACAAATAAGTAGCACATTTCACATGGAACATAATACAATAACGAAAGGATGGCAGAATAGGTATAACGATAGGTAAATAGTATAATATTAGCCTCTGAAACCTCATTTTTATATTTGTAACATTTTTCATAGATGACATTATCCAGCCTCTTATCGACTAATTGATATAGGACAGAATGATAAATTATGATAGTCATATCAATAGCCCTATAGTGCTCAAGAGCACATAGGGGGTATAAGTTTAACAGCGGATAAACACCGCTTAAGATATATATAGCAAAACCAACCACACTTGTAATGCTAGAGGATATCTTTGGGACTGAAAATGAGGGAGGAAGCCTGTCATAATAACCAGAAATGTAAATACAAATATAGCTATAAACTCTTCCCTTTATAGGCCCGAACATTATAGTAAAAATAAGAGATAATATTTAAAATGTCAATTTATCTGGAGTAATTCCAATACCTTTCCTCTGTATACATGAAAACGCCCTAACAAATTTGGAATACTGGATAGCTGCATAGGACATAAGAATTTACAACATAACAGCAAACTTCAGTGTTGAACTGTGACAAGTGAGTGCTGATAACTAATGCCACATTTTATGGGGGTTCATTTGAGACAAATATAATGTTAGCAGCTGATCTTTATTCTAAACATTCAGGATGTCTAGTAGGCAGCGATGGGTGATATCAGAGCCTTGTATTGTATGCACTGCTCAGAATAATAATTATAAATTGCTGTGGCTATTCCTTACAAGGGTAAGACTTTATTTGGCCCAGGATAAGAGAAATAAGCAGAAGGGACGTCAGAGTAATTTTCGTTCTTTTCTAAACTTCAAGGGTAAACCTTTTTCTCCCTCTACAATACAGGAACAGTCCAAGCCTTCCTGGAGACCCATCCAATCTTGGAATAAGGGAAAGCAATCCAAGAAGCCAGCTAATGATCCAGAGTCAGCATGAAGGGTCTGCCCCCGATCCAGGACCGGATCTTGTGGGGGGCAGGCTTTCCTTTTTCGCTCAGGGTTCGAGATATTTGGGAACCTTAGGCGATAGACATCTTGTCCCAGGGATACAAACTAGAATTCAAGACTTTTCCCCCCAGGGGCAGATTTCTTCTCTCAAGATTATGTGTCAACCAGATAAAAAGAGAGGCGTTCTTACGTTGTGTTTGGGATCTATCCAAAATGGGGGTGATAGTTCCTGTTCCAGTACAGGAGCAGGGTCTGGGATTTTACTCCAATCTGTTTGTGGTTCCCAAGAAAGAGGGAACCTTCAGACCAATCTTGGATCTCAAGAGTCTAAACAAATTTCTCAGAGTACTGTTCTTCAAAATGGAAACTATTCGTTCCATTCTTCTTTCAAGTGGGTCAATTTATGACAACAGATTTAAAGGATGCATACCTTCATGTTCCCATCCACAGGGATCATCAAAGGTTTCTGAGATTTACTTTTCTCCACAAACACTTCCAATTTGTGGCTCTTCCTTTCAGTCTTGCTACAGCTCCCAGAATTTTTCAAGGGTTCTGGAATCTCTGTTGGCAGTGCTCTGGTTACAGGGTATTGCAGTGGCACCTTATCTGGACCACCTTCTGGTTCAGACCCAGTCTTTCATCTAGCAAACTCCCACACGGAGATGCTCTTATCCTTCCTGCGCTCTTATGGTTGGAAGGTGAATCTGGAAAAGAGTTCCTTAATTCCATCTACAAGGGTAGTCTTCAAGGGAACCATATATAGATTCCATATTGATGAAGATATTTCTGACAGAGGTCAGAAAATTTAAAATTTCTGATACTTGTCTGGCACTTCATACCTCTCCTCAGCCATCAGTGGTTCAATGTATGGAAGTAATCGGTCTGATAGTAGCCGCTATGGACATCATCCCGTTTGCTCTTTTCCACCTCAGACCTCTGCAGTTATGCATGCTCAGGCAGTGGAACGGGGATTATTCAGATCTATCTCCGCAAATTCATCTGGGTCAGATGACAAGAGATTCTCTTCCTTGGTGGTTGTCTCAGGATCATCTCTCCAAGGGAACCTGTTTCTTCTGTTAAGTGTGATCAGTCCACGGGTCATCATTACTTCTGGGATATTACTCCTCCCCAACAGGAAGTGCAAGAGGATTCACCCAGCAGAGCTGTATATAGCTCCTCCCCTCTACGTCACTCCCAGTCATTCTCTTGCACCCAACGACTAGATAGGATGTGTGAGAGGACTATGGTGATTATACTTAGTTTTATATCTTCAATCAAAAGTTTGTTATTTTAAAATAGCACCGGAGTGTGTTATTATCTCTCTGGCAGAGTTTGAAGAAGAATCTACCAGAGTTTTTGTTATGATTTTAGCCGGAGTAGTTAAGATCATATTGCTGTTTCTCGGCCATCTGAGGAGAGGTAAACTTCAGATCAGGGGACAGCGGGCAGATGAATCTGCATAGAGGTATGTAGCAGTTTTTATTTTCTGACAATGGAATTGATGAGAAAATCCTGCCATACCGATATAATGTCATGTATGTATACTTTACACTTCAGTATTCTGGGGAATGGTACTTCACTAGAATTACACTGTATGAAATACATAAAGCTGTTTAATAACTAGAGATTATGTTTAACGTTTTTGCTGGAATGTAAAATCGTTTTCATTTGCTGAGGTACTGAGTGAATAAATGTTTGGGCACTATTTTTCCACTTGGCAGTTGCTTAATCTGTTTTCTGACAGTTTCTGTTCTCCCTCACTGCTGTGTGTGAGGGGGAGGGGCCGTTTTTTGGCGCTTTTACTAAGCATCAAATATTTCAGTCAGCAACTCATTGTATTCCCTGTATGATCCGGTTCATCTCTACAGAGCTCAGGGGTCTTCAAAACTTATTTTGAGGGAGGTAATTTCTCTCAGCAGAGCTGTGAGAATTATAGTTTGACTGAGATAAAAAACGTTTATTCTGTAATTTGTTTCCTGCTTTCAGAATTTGTTATCTTTGCTAATGGGATTAAACCTTTGCTAAAGTTGTGTTGTTTACAAGGATTGAGGCTATAACTGTTTCAATTTATTAATTTTCAACTGTCATAAATCTTCTGTGCTTCTTAAAGGCACAGTACGTTTTAATATTATTCTAATTGAATTGTATTTCCAAGTTGCAAGTTTATTTGCTAGTGTGTTAAACATGTCTGATTCAGAGGATGATACCTGTGTCATTTGTTGCAATGCCAAAGTGGAGCCCAATAGAAATTTATGTACTAACTGTATTGATGCTACTTTAAATAAAAGTCAATCTGTACAAATTGAACAAATTTCACCAAACAACGAGGGGAGAGTTATGCCGACTAACTCGCCTCACGTGTCAGTACCTACATCTCCCGCTCAGAGGGAGGTGCGTGATATTGTAGCGCCGAGTACATCTGGGCGGCCATTACAAATCACATTACAGGATATGGCTACTGTTATGACTGAGGTTTTGGCTAAATTACCAGAACTAAGAGGTAAGCGTGATCACTCTGGGGTGAGAACAGAGTGCGCTGATAATATTAGGGCCATGTCAGACACTGCGTCACAGGTGGCAGAACATGAGGACGGAGAACTTCATTCTGTGGGTGACGGTTCTGATCCAAACAGACTGGATTCAGATATTTCAAATTTTAAATTTAAACTGGAAAACCTCCGTGTATTACTAGGGGAGGTGTTAGCGGCTCTGAATGATTGTAACACAGTTGCAATACCAGAGAAAATGTGTAGGTTGGATAAATATTTTGCGGTACCGACGAGTACTGAGGTTTTTCCTATACCTAAGAGACTTACTGAAATTGTTATTAAGGAGTGGGATAGACCCGGTGTGCCGTTCTCACCCCCTCCGATATTTAGAAAAATGTTTCCAATAGACGCCACCACAAGGGACTTATGGCAAACGGTCCCTAAGGTGGAGGGAGCAGTTTCTACCTTAGCTAAGCGTACCACTATCCCGGTGGAGGATAGCTGTGCTTTTTCAGATCCAATGGATAAAAAGTTAGAGGGTTACCTTAAGAAAATGTTTGTTCAACAAGGTTTTATATTGCAACCCCTTGCATGCATTGCGCCGATCACGGCTGCAGCGGCATTCTGGATTGAGTCTCTGGAAGAGAACATTGGTTCAGCTACTCTGGACGACCTTACGGACAGGCTTAGAGTCCTTAAACTAGCTAATTCTTTCATTTCGGAGGCCGTAGTACATCTTACTAAACTTACGGCGAAAAATTCAGGATTCGCCATTCAGGCACGCAGGGCGCTGTGGCTAAAATCCTGGTCAGCTGATGTTACTTCTAAGTCTAAATTGCTTAATATACCTTTCAAAGGGCAGACCTTATTCGGGCCCGGGTTGAAAGAGATTATCGCTGACATTACAGGAGGTAAAGGCCATGCCCTGCCTCAGGACAAAGCCAAAGCCAAGACTAGACAGTCTAATTTTCGTTCCTTTCATAATTTCAAAGCAGGAGCAGCATCAACTTCCTCTGCACCAAAACAGGAAGGAGCTGTTGCTCGCTACAGACAAGGCTGGAAACCTAACCAGTCCTGGAACAAGGGCAAGCAGACTAGGAAACCTGCTGCTGCCCCTAAAACAGCATGAATTGAGGGCCCCCGATCCGGGATCGGATCTAGTGGGGGGCAGACTTTCTCTCTTCGCCCAGGCTTGGGCAAGAGATGTTCAGGATCCCTGGGCGCTAGAGATAATATCTCAGGGATACCTACTGGACTTCAAATACTCTCCTCCAAGAGAGAGATTTCATCTGTCAAGATTGTCAACAATCCAGACAAAGAAAGAGGCGTTTCTACGCTGCGTACAAGAGCTCTTGTTAATGGGAGTAATCCATCCAGTTCCACGATCGGAACAGGGACAGGGGTTTTACTCAAATCTGTTTGTGGTTCCCAAAAAAGAGGGAACTTTCAGACCAATCCTGGACTTAAAGATCCTAAACAAATTCCTAAGAGTTCCATCGTTCAAGATGGAGACTATTCGGACAATTTTACCTATGATCCAAGAGGGTCAGTACATGTCCACTGTAGATTTAAAAGATGCTTACCTTCACATACCGATTCACAAAGATCATTATCGGTACCTAAGGTTTGCCTTCCTAGACAGGCATTACCAGTTTGTGGCTCTTCCATTCGGATTGGCTACAGCTCCAAGAATCTTCACAAAGGTTCTGGGTGCTCTTCTGGCGGTACTAAGACCGCGGGGAATCTCGGTAGCTCCTTACCTAGACGACATTCTGATACAAGCTTCAAGCTTTCAAACTGCCAAGTCTCATACAGAGTTAGTGCTGGCATTTCTAAGGTCACATGGATGGAAGGTGAACGAAAAGAAAAGTTCACTCGTTCCACTCACAAGAGTTTCCTTCCTGGGGACTCTTATAGATTCTGTAGAAATGAAGATTTACCTGACAGAGGACAGGCTAACAAGACTTCAAAGTGCTTGCCGCACCCTTCATTCCATTCATCACCCGTCAGTGGCTCAATGCATGGAGGTAATCGGCTTAATGGTAGCGGCAATGGACATAGTACCCTTTGCACGCTTACACCTCAGACCACTGCAACTGTGCATGCTAAGTCAGTGGAATGGGGATTACTCAGACTTATCCCCTTCTCTGAATCTGGATCAAGAGACCAGAAATTCTCTTCTATGGTGGCTTTCTCGGCCACATCTGTCCAGGGGGATGCCATTCAGCAGACCAGACTGGACAATTGTAACAACAGACGCCAGCCTTCTAGGTTGGGGTGCCGTCTGGAATTCTCTGAAGGCTCAGGGACAATGGAGTCAGGAGGAGAGTCTCCTGCCAATAAACATTCTGGAATTGAGAGCAGTTCTCAATGCCCTCCTGGCTTGGCCCCAGTTGACAACTCGGGGGTTCATCAGGTTTCAGTCGGACAACATCACGACTGTAGCTTACATCAACCATCAGGGAGGGACAAGAAGCTCCCTAGCTATGATGGAAGTATCAAAGATAATTCGCTGGGCAGAGTCTCACTCTTGCCACCTGTCAGCAATCCACATCCCGGGAGTGGAGAACTGGGAGGCGGATTTCTTAAGTCGTCAGACTTTTCATCCGGGGGAGTGGGAACTTCATCCGGAGGTCTTTGCCCAAATACTTCGACGTTGGGGCAAACCAGAGATAGATCTCATGGCGTCTCGACAGAACGCCAAGCTTCCTCGTTACGGGTCCAGATCCAGGGATCCAGGAGCAGTCCTGATAGATGCTCTGACAGCACCTTGGGACTTCAGGATGGCTTACGTGTTTCCACCCTTCCCGTTGCTTCCTCGATTGATTGCCAGAATCAAACAAGAGAGAGCATCAGTGATTCTAATAGCACCTGCGTGGCCACGCAGGACTTGGTATGCAGACCTGGTGGACATGTCATCCTGTCCACCTTGGTCTCTACCTCTGAAACAGGACCTTCTGATACAGGGTCCCTTCAAACATCAAAATCTAACTTCTCTGAAGCTGACTGCTTGGAAATTGAACGCTTGATTTTATCAAGACGTGGGTTTTCTGAGTCAGTTATTGATACCTTAATACAGGCTAGGAAACCTGTTACCAGAAAGATTTACCATAAGATATGGCGTAAATACCTATATTGGTGTGAATCCAAAGGTTACTCTTGGAGTAAGGTTAGGATTCCTAGGATATTGTCTTTTCTACAAGAAGGTTTAGAAAAGGGTTTATCTGCTAGTTCATTAAAGGGACAGATCTCAGCTCTGTCCATTCTGTTACACAAACGTCTGTCAGAAGTTCCTGACGTCCAGGCTTTTTGTCAGGCTTTGGCCAGGATTAAGCCTGTGTTTAAAACTGTTGCTCCACCATGGAGTTTAAACCTTGTTCTTAATGTTTTACAGGGCGTTCCGTTTGAACCCCTTCATTCCATTGATATAAAGTTGTTATCTTGGAAAGTTCTATTTTTAATGGCTATTTCCTCGGCTCGAAGAGTCTCTGAATTATCAGCCTTACATTGTGATTCTCCTTATTTGATTTTTCATTCGGATAAGGTTGTCCTGCGTACTAAACCTGGGTTCTTACCTAAGGTAGTTACTAACAGGAATATCAATCAAGAGATTGTTGTTCCTTCTTTATGCCCAAATCCTTCTTCAAAGAAGGAACGTCTACTGCACAACCTGGATGTAGTCCGTGCTCTAAAATTTTACTTACAGGCAACTAAGGAATTTCGACAAACGTCTTCTCTGTTTGTCATTTACTCTGGGCAGAGGAGAGGTCAAAAAGCTTCCGCTACCTCTCTTTCTTTTTGGCTTCGTAGCATAATTCGTTTAGCTTATGAGACTGCTGGACAGCAGCCTCCTGAAAGAATTACAGCTCATTCTACTAGAGCTGTGGCTTCCACTTGGGCCTTCAAGAATGAGGCCTCTGTTGAACAGATTTGCAAGGCTGCAACTTGGTCTTCGCTTCATACTTTTTCCAAATTTTACAAATTTGACACTTTTGCTTCATCGGAGGCTATTTTTGGGAGAAAGGTTCTTCAGGCAGTGGTTCCTTCTGTATAAAGAGCCTGCCTATCCCTCCCGTCATCCGTGTACTTTTGCTTTGGTATTGGTATCCCAGAAGTAATGATGACCCGTGGACTGATCACACTTAACAGAAGAAAACATAATTTATGCTTGAAGAGAAAAAGAGAGGCGCTCTCTTTTTCTCTTCACCATTTAGATTTCTGACTCACCGACAGCACCAAGAGAAGCAGCCTCGCCGCACGGATTTCGCCTGTTTGATTGATTGAACTTTCATAAGACTTTTATCTTATTTTTGGCATCACTGATGGACACTTTTGGGTTTGCATTATTTTATGATTATTAATCACCGTTTTTTTCACTTGACCATTTACCTTTATTTTTATGTTATAAATTGCATCACATCACCAAGTTTTATAAGCACTACCATTACCATTATCAATTCCACTATATTCTACCTCAGAATCACTTACCTGTCTGAGACATAACACAAACACCACCTCAACTTTGAAACATTTCTGTTTATTTATAACAAAAATTCTGCCACATAGATACACACTTTTTTCCACAGATTTTTTCCAAATATATTTTTTCAGTACTCAGCAACATATCTTTTCTCTAAGAAATTTTCTATATGGCGCCCCCTATCTATATTCAATAATTTATGCTTACCTGATAAATTCCTTTCTTCTGTAGTGTGATCAGTCCACGGCCCGCCCTGTTTTTAAGGCAGGTAAATATTTTTTAATTTATACTCCAGTCACCACTTCACCCTTGGCTTTTCCTTTCTCGTTGGTCCTTGGTCGAATGACTGGGAGTGACGTAGAGGGGAGGAGCTATATACAGCTCTGCTGGGTGAATCCTCTTGCACTTCCTGTTGGGGAGGAGTAATATCCCAGAAGTAATGATGACCCGTGGACTGATCACACTACAGAAGAAAGGAATTTATCAGGTAAGCATAAATTATGTTTTTCGCTGACCCTCCTGGGTGATTGTGACAACGGACTCCAGCCTACTAGGTTGGGGAGCAGTCTGGGGCCTTCTAAGGGCTCAAGGGACATGGACTCGGGAGGAGTCTGTTCTTTCCATAAACATTCTAGAGCTGAGAGCAATCTTCAATGCTCTTCTGGCCTGGCCTCCATTAGCTTCAGCCCGGTTTATCAGATTTCAATCAGACAACATATCCTCAGTGGCTTACATCATTCATTAGGGAGGAACTCGGAGCTCCTTGGACATGTCAGAGATGTCCAAGATTATTCAGTGGGCGGAGACCCTTAACTGCTGTCTATCTGCGATCCACATTCCAGGAGTGGACAATTGGGAAGCAGATTTAATGAGCAGACAGACCTTTCTCCCGGGGGAATGGGAACTTCATCCATAAGTGTTTTCCAACTTGATTCTCAAATGGGACAACCGGATCTAGATCTCATGGCATCTCGTCAGATTGCCAAGCTCACAAGGTATGGGTTAAGGTCCAGGGATCCTCAGGCGGTACTGATAGATGCTCTGGCGGTTCCTTGGAATTTCAGTCTAGCATACTTAATTCCTCCGTTCGTTCTCCTTCCTCGGGTCATTGCTCTACTCAAACAAGAGAGGGCGTAGATGATTCTCATTGCTCCAGCGTGGCTTTGCAGGATCTGGTATGCAGACCTGGTGGAGATGTCATCTCGTCCACCTTGGAGTCTTCCATTGAGAAAGGACCTTCTACTTCAGGGGCCCTTCCTTCATTTAAATCTAGTTTTTCTGAAGTGGACTGCTTGGAGATTGAATGCTTGGTCATTGAGACCATGATTCAGTCTTGTAAGCCTGTGACTAGAAAGATTTACCATACGATATGGCGTAGATATCTGCATTGGTGTGAATCCAGAGGCTACTCTTGGAGTAGAGTTTGGATTCCTAGAATTTTGTCTTTTCTCCAAGAGGGCTTGGAGAAGGGTTTATCGGTAAGCTCCCTAAAGCTTCAAATATCTGCCTTGTCTATTTTTTTATTTTTTTATTTTATTGAGGTTAAGTACAATAAAATACAAGGTAACCACTTACATAAGCCCTCAGCCTGTAAGGGCAAATTATCAAAGTATACAATGCTGTTCATATGCATAATAATATAACACTATTCTGAGGCATAAGACATATATGAATATCATTATGAGGTACCAAGAATAAACAGACAATATGTTCCATAACAATGGAATGACAAATAAGCAGAGAAGTACATAAATATAGAATACCACTGAGTACAATAACCTAGTCAGCTATCTCTGTGGTACCTTTAGTAAAGAGTAAAGAGAAATATAAAATACAAATCCTCAGTTTTCCACTTCCATGTCATAAGTTAGGCCACTTTGGACCTCTAACATATTGAATATGAAGGATAGCAGGAGGGTTACCTTAACATATGATCCCTTTTGGATCTTCTAGGTATTATTGAAACAGTTTAAACATAACTAGAACGTATCCTTCTAGTAGATATAGAATATCCAACTATCAAAAATTGGGGAAGGGGCAATAGCTTTTTAGGAATAAGACACACAATTTTAAAAGTATAGGAAAAAATCCTGTTGAATCTACGTTCCGCTGTTTATTAAATAAACAAAGAGTTGGGGGGGGGGGTGGAGCTAATTTTAGAGGAGCCACAGATACAGAAGGGCAAGGCTAATGAAGTTAAATAATGGACAATATTCTAGGGGTTTCTCTAATCTCTAGACATATATAAGTAATTGAGCTAAATGTAGCAAACAAAAATATTTCAGCCACAAATATGAAATGGCTAGCAAACCTAGGGGAGAATTGATGGCTTAATATATACAGCTCATAAACATACATAACTAGATGAAGTCTGCTGCATAGATCCGACTACAACTAATCTTTGACTCCCCTCTAGTGGTGAAAATTAGAATCTATAGTTGATCACCCAATAAAATATTTTATAATCCCCGTTCTGCGACTTAAGAAATTTGAAAAGATCTCAGACAACCTTGGAAAAAATTCTTATTACGGACTATCAAGCATAGAATAGGATATATAATCTCTGTCCTATGTATCACAGCTATATTCTAGAGGAGAGAAGCACATTGTTAGAATTTCACTAAACATCTCAAATAGTAGGACATGCTGCATATATGTACATTAACTTTCTATGGCCTAGATTTAGAGTTTGGCGGTAGCCGTGAAAACCAGCTTTAGAGGCTCCTAACGCTGGTTTTAGGCTTCCTCCGGTATTTGGAGTCACTCAAAAAAGGGTCTAACGCTCACTTTTCAGCCGCGACTTTTCCATACCGCAGATCCCCTTACGTCAATTGCGTATCCTATCTTTTCAATGGGATCTTTCTAACTCCGGTATTTAGAGTCGTGTCTGAAGTGAGCGTTAGAATTCTAACGACAAAACTCCAGCCACAGAAAAAAGTCAGTAGTTAAGAGCTTTCTGGGCTAACGCCGGTTCATAAAGCTCTTAACTACTGTGCTCTAAAGTACACTAACACCCATAAACTACCTATGTACCCCTAAACCGAGGCCCCCCTACATCGCTGCCACTCGATTAAATTTTTTTAACCCCTAATCTGCCGACCGCCACCTACGTTATCCTTATGTACCCCTAATCTGCTGCCCCTAACACCGCCGACCCCTATATTATATTTATTAACCCCTAACCTGCCCCCCACAACGTTGCAGCCAGCTACCTACAATAATTAACCCCTAATCTGCCGACCGCAAAGCGCCGCTACTTAAGTTATCCTTATGTACCCCTAATCTGCTGCCCCTAACACCGCCGACCCCTATATTATATTTATTAACCCCTAATCTGCCCCCCTCAATGTCGCCTCCACCTGCCTCCACTTATTAACCCCTAATCTGCCGAGCGGACCGCACCGCTACTATAATAAAGTTATTAACCCCTAATCCGCCTCACTAACCCTATAATAAATAGTATTAACCCCTAATCTGCCCTCCCTAACATCGCCGACACCTAACTTCAATTATTAACCCCTAATCTGCCGACCGGAGCTCACCGCTATTCTAATAAATGTATTAACCGCTAAAGCTAAGTCTAACCCTAACACTAACACCCCCCTAACTTAAATATAATTTAAATCTAACGAAATTAATTAACTCTTATTAAATAAATTATTCCTATTTAAAGCTAAATACTTACCTGTAAAATAAATCCTAATATAGCTACAATATAAATTATAATTATATTATAGCTATTTTAGAATTAATATTTATTTTACAGGTAACTTTGTATTTATTTTAACCAGGTACAATAGCTATTAAATAGTTAAGAACTATTTAATAGCTAAAATAGTTAAAATAATTACAAAATTACCTGTAAAATAAATCCTAACCTAAGTTACAATTAAACCTAACACTATACTATCATTAAATTAATTAAATAAAATACCTACAATTACCTACAATTAAACCTAACACTACACTATCAATACATTAATTAAATACAATACCTACAAATAACTACAATGAAATAAACTAACTAAAGTACAAAAAATAAAAAAGAACTAAGTTACAAAAAATAAAAAAATAATTACAAACATCAGAAAAATATTACAACAATTTTAAACTAATTACACCTACTCTAAGCCCCCTAATAAAATAACAAAGACCCCCAAAATAAAAAATGCCCTACCCTATTCTAAATTACTAAAGTTCAAAGCTCTTTTACCTTACCAGCCCTGAACAGGGCCCTTTGCGGGGCATGCCCCAAGAAGTTCAGCTCTTTTGCCTGTAAAAAAAACATACAATACCCCCCCCCCCAACATTACAACCCACCACCCACATACCCCTAATCTAACCCAAACCCCCCTTAAATAAACCTAACACTAAGCCCCTGAAGATCATCCTACCTTGTCTTCACCTCACCGGGTATCACCGATCGGTCCTGGCTCCAAAATCTTCATCCAACCCAAGCGGGGGCTGGCGATCCATCATCCGGTGGCTGAAGAGGTCCAGAAGAGGCTCCAAAGTCTTCATCCTATCCGGGAAGAAGAGTAGATCCGGACCGGCAACCATCATCTTCCAAGCGGCATCTTCTATCTTCATCCGATGAGGACCGGCTCCATCCTGAAGACCTCCACCGCGGACCCATCTTCATCCGGCGACGTCCAACTGAAGAATGACGGTTCCTTTAAGGGACGTCATCCAAGATGGCGTCCCTCGAATTCCGATTGGCTGATAGGATTCTATCAGCCAATCGGAATTAAGGTAGGAATTTTCTGATTGGCTGATGGAATCAGCCAATCAGAATCAAGTTCAATCCGATTGGCTGATCCAATCAGCCAATCAGATTGAGCTCGCATTCTATTGGCTGATCGGAACAGCCAATAGAATGCGAGCTCAATCTGATTGGCTGATTGGATCAGCCAATCGGATTGATCTTGATTCTGATTGGCTGATTCCATCAGCCAATCAGAATATTCCTACCTTAATTCCGATTGGCTGATAGAATCCTATCAGCCAATCGGAATTCGAGGGACGCCATCTTGGATGACGTCCCTTAAAGGAACCGTCATTCTTCAGTTGGACGTCGCCGGATGAAGATGGGTCCGCGGTGGAGGTCTTCAGGATGGAGCCGGTCCTCACCGGATGAAGATAGAAGATGCCGCTTGGAAGATGATGGTTGCCGGTCCGGATCTACTCTTCTTCCCGGATAGGATGAAGACTTTGGAGCCTCTTCTGGACCTCTTCAGCCACCGGATGATGGATCGCCAGCCCCCGCTTGGGTTGGATGAAGATTTTGGAGCCAGGACCGATCGGTGATACCCGGTGAGGTGAAGACAAGGTAGGATGATCTTCAGGGGCTTAGTGTTAGGTTTATTTAAGGGGGGTTTGGGTTAGATTAGGGGTATGTGGGTGGTGGGTTGTAATGTTGGGGGGGGGGGGGTATTGTATGTGGGGTTTTTTTACAGGCAAAAGAGCTGAACTTCTTGGGGCATGCCCCGCAAAGGGCCCTGTTCAGAATAGGGTAGGGCATTTTTTATTTTGGGGTCTTTGTTATTTTATTAGGGGGCTTAGAGTAGGTGTAATTAGTTTAAAATTGTTGTAATATTTTTCTTATGTTTGTAATTATTTTTTTATTTTTTGTAACTTAGTTCTTTTTTATTTTTTGTACTTTAGTTAGTTTATTTCATTGTAGTTATTTGTAGGTATTGTATTTAATTAATGTATTGATAGTGTAGTGTTAGGTTTAATTGTAGGTAATTGTAGGTATTTTATTTAATTAATTTAATGATAGTATAGTGTTAGGTTTAATTGTAACTTAGGTTAGGATTTATTTTACAGGTAATTTTGTAATTATTTTAACTATTTTAGCTATTAAATAGTTCTTAACTATTTAATAGCTATTGTACCTGGTTAAAATAAATACAAAGTTACCTGTAAAATAAATATTAATCCTAAAATAGCTATAATATAATTATAATTTATATTGTAGCTATATTAGGATTTATTTTACAGGTAAGTATTTAGCTTTAAATAGGAATAATTTATTTAATAAGAGTTAATTAATTTCGTTAGATTTAAATTATATTTAACTTAGGGGGGTGTTAGGGTTAGACTTAGCTTTAGGGGTTAATACATTTATTAGAATAGCGGTGAGCTCCGGTCGGCAGATTAGGGGTTAATAATTGAAGTTAGGTGTCGGCGATGTTAGGGAGGGCAGATTAGGGGTTAATACTATTTATTATAGGGTTAGTGAGGCGGATTTGGGGTTAATAACTTTATTATGATAGCGGTGCGGTCCGCTCGGCAGATTAGGGGTTAATAAGTGTAGGCAGGTGGAGGCGACGTTGTGGGGGGCAGATTAGGGGTTAATAAATATAATACAGGGGTCGGCAGTGTTAGGGGCAGCAGATTAGGGGTACATAAGGATAATGTAAGTAGCGGCGGTTTACGGAGCGGCAGATTAGGGGTTAAAAATAATATGCAGGGGTCAGCGATAGCGGGGGCGGCAGATTAGGGGTTAATAAGTGTAAGGCTAGGGGTGTTTAGACTCGGGGTACATGTTAGGGTGTTAGGTGCAGACGTAGGAAGTGTTTCCCCCATATCAAACAATGGGGCTGCGTTAGGAGCTGAACGCGGCTTTTTTGCAGGTGTTAGTTTTTTTTTCAGCTCAAACAGCCCCATTGTTTCCTATGGGGGAATCGTGCACGAGCACGTTTTTGAGGCTGGCCGCGTCCGTAAGCAACTCTGGTATCGAGAGTTGAAGCTGCGTTAAATATGCTCTTTTACAGGCAAAAGAGCTGAATATGCAGGGGTCAGCGATAGCGGGGGCGGCAGATTAGGGGTTAATAAGTGTAAGGCTAGGGGTGTTTAGACTCGGGGTACATGTTAGGGTGTTAGGTGCAGACGTAGGAAGTGTTTCCCCATATCAAACAATGGGGCTGCGTTAGGAGCTGAACGCGGCTTTTTTGCAGGTGTTAGGTTTTTTTTCAGCTCAAACAGCCCCATTGTTTCCTATGGGGGAATCGTGCACAAGCACGTTTTTGAGGCTGGCCGCGTCCGTAAGCAACTCTGGTATCGAGAGTTGAAGCTGCGTTAAATATGCTCTACGCTCCTTTTTTGGAGCCTAACGCAGCCTTTATGTGGACTCTCAATACCAGAGTTATTTTTATGGTGCGGCCAGAAAAAAGCCGGCGTTAGCTACGCGGGTCCTTACCGACAAAACTCTAAATCTAGCCGTAAATGTCTAAATACATTTAAGATCCCAGAAGTACGATTGAATGCTTACAATTACTGCTAACCAGCTGTTGATTGACGTTGGTTCAGTACCAGGTCATGCTACCCAAATATGGCTCCTATACCCAAGCAGCATGCCGGTAACAATGCATAGGTGTTAAGCAGTAGAAATATTCTAATAAACTGGCAATAGCTAGAGTTACGTAGCCTAGGGCTGAATGACTGACCCCAAACAGTATGTATTAGCAAAGGGAATAAATAGGGAGTAACTACAAAGAAAACAAGACACTTAGGCATATTATTAGAGTCTTAGATAGATAAACCTGGAAACACTATTACATAACGAAGCAATGGTAATAAAAACATATAAATAACTGAATAGAGAGTTCAAAGTCTAAAACTTAAACTATATAGAGATCTTCTTTTCATGGCCGGTAGAGTTAGTAAAGTCAACCTATTCCAAGTTTGTGAGCTGAAAGACAGGTCTTATTCTTTTTCCTGGCGGGCTGCCAGAGGGACAGTGAAGCATACGTGGCCAAAGTGTTAAGACTCTTCACATCCACCTTCCCCCACACATAAGAGAGTAATATTGTCTCTGGCCTAGCAAACTGCAAGTGTGCAGACAAAGTGTCAGGGCTCTTCATCTCCAAATTCCCCCACGTAGAAAGAGGTAATGATCCGGTCTTTGAGTTGCTGCGCTTGTCAGGTAAATTGCACGTCTGGTAAGCCAAAGCAATTGCAACTTGGTCCAAGGGGTCGGCCGCATCCCACAAGGATCAAGTCTGTCCTGCATAGTGGAAGTGCTGCTCCCCACCTTCTCTCCGGCTGTCTGTGAGTAAAGATGTCGAAGAAGTAAGAGTTAGAGGCATAGAGGTCTTTGCCCTCCTAGCCGTATATGATACAAGCCAGCTTTCTAGGTCTCTGAACAAAGACCCCTTCAAATCTAAAAAGAGGGCCCGTATGGACTTTAGAATGTCCTCCATAATGAGAGGTAGCTGAGGAAGCCACTGATGCTCCGCAGCCCAAAGTACCTACAATCTGTATTAGACGCTCTCTCCCTTGGATGTTGCAGGTATATTTAGGTATAGGTGCCGATCGTACTTCTGTTGACTGGTATCTCCGGTCTAAGTTTAAGGGCTACTCAGTGGGTTCGTCTCTGCATTATTAGATTACCACGTGGTTGGGAAGATGGCCGTTTACACTCAGTCTGTGTACCAGGTTTTCCAATGAATCTCAATCATCTTCCATATAGTATATTTGTCTGAGCTCAAAAGTAAGCGTTAACAGTCACAAAAGTTGGTAGAATATCTGGAGTGAATTTTAACTGAATCTGGTGGTCGAAAAAGCAGGTTTGATGTACAATTTCAGCAGAGCTGAAGTAATATGCGACCGATCAGTTTCTTAGCTCGCTCCGCCCCCCCCTGCGTTGTCTATTTTGTTACATAAACGTCTGGCGGATGTACCAGACGTGCAATCACTCTGTCAGGCCTTGGTCAGAATCAGGCCTGTGTTTAAACCGGTTACTCCTCCCTGGAGTCTTAATCTAGTTCTTAAAGTTCTTCAACAGGCTCCGTTTGAGCCTTTGCATTGCTTAGATTTTAAATTATTATCTTGAAAGGTTTTGTTTCTGGTTGCTATTTCATCTGCTCGTAGAGTCCATATTTTTCATTCAGATAAGGTAGTTTTGCGTACTAAGTTAGGGTTTCTCCCTAAAGTGGTTTCAGATCGGAATATTAATCAGGTGATTGTTGTTCCTTCCTTGTGTCCTAACCCTTCTTCTCAGAAGGAACATCTGCTGCACAATCTGGATGTGGTGCGTGCATTAAAATTCTATTTACAGGCGACTAAGGATTTTTGTCAGGCTTCTGCTCTGTTTGGGGTTTTCTCTGGAAAACGTAAGGGGCAGGAAGCTACGGCTACTTCTTTCTTTGTGGCTTATGAAACTGCTTGACAGCAGTCTCCTGAGAGAGTTACGTCTCATTCTACGAGGGCTGTTTCCTCTTCCTGGGCATTCAAAAATAAAGCTTCTGTGGAACAGATTTGCAAGGCTGCAACTTGGTCCTCTCTTCACTCTTTTTCTAAGTTCTATAAATTTAAATACTTTTGCCTCGGCTGAAACGTCTTTTGGGAGAAAGGTTCTTCAATCAGTGGTGCCTTCTGTTTAGGTTCCCTGTCTTGTCCCTCCCTTATCTGTGTCCTCTAGCTTGGGCATTGATTCCCAATAGTAATTAGATGATCCGTGGACTCACCGTGTCATTAGAATGAAAACAAAATTTATGCTTACCTGATAAATGTATTTCTTTCTTGACACGATGAGTCCACAGCCCGCCCTGTGTTCTTATGGACAGGATTTTTCTTTCATGTAATTAGCAAGAGTCCATGAGCTAGTGACGTATGGGATATACATTCCTACCAGGAGGGGCAAAGTTTCCCAAACCTCAAAATGCCTACAAATACACCCCTCACCACACCCACAAATCAGTTTTACAAACTTTGCCTCCTATGGAGGTGGTGAAGTAAGTTTGTGCTAGATTCTACGTTGATATGCGTTCCGCAGCAGGTTGGAGCCCGGTTTTCCTCTCAGCGTGCAGTGAATGTCAGAGGGATGTGAGGAGAGTATTGCCTATTTGAATTCAATGATCTCCTTCTACGGGGTCTATTTCATATGTTCTCTGTTATCGGTCGTAGAGATTCATCTCTTACCTCCCTTTTCAGATCGACGATATACTCTTATATATACCATTACCTCTGCTGATTCTCGTTTCAGTACTGGTTTGGCTTTCTACTACATGTAGATGAGTGTCCTGGGGTAAATAAGTCTTATTTTCTGTGACACTCTAAGCTATGGTTGGGCACTTTTTTATAAAGTTCTAAATATATGTATTCAAACATTTATTTGCCTTGACTCAGGATGTTCAACATTCCTTATTTCAGACAGTCAGTTTCATATTTGGGATAATGCATATGAATAAATCAATTTTTTCTTACCTTAAAATTTGACTTTTCCCTGTGGGCTGTTAGGCTCGCGGGGGCTGAAAATGCTTCATTTTATTGCGTCATTCTTGGCGCAGACTTTTTTGGCGCAAATTTTTTTTTCTGTTTCCGGCGTCATACGTGTCGCCGGAAGTTGCGTCATTTTTGACGTTCTTTTGCGCCAAAAGTGTCGGCGTTCCGGATGTGGCGTCATTTTTGTCGCCAAAAGCATTTAGGCGCCAAATAATGTGGGCGTCTTTTTTTGGCGCTAAAAAAATACGGGCGTCACTATTGTCTCCACATTATTTAAGTCTCATTATTTATTGCTTCTGGTTGCTAGAAGCTTGTTCTCTGGCATTTTTTCCCATTCCTGAAACTGTCATTTAAGGAATTTGATCAATTTTGCTTTATATGTTGTTTTTTCTATTACATATTGCAAGATGTCCCACGTTGAAACTGAGTCAGAAGATACTTCTGGAAAATCGCTGCCTGGTGCTGGAGCTACCAAAGCTAAGTGTATCTGCTGTAAACTTATGGTATCTGTTCCTCCAGCTGTTGTTTGTACTGATTGTCATGACAAACTTGTTAATGCAGATAATATTTCCTTTAGTACTGTTACATTACCTGTTGCTGTTCCGTCAACATCTAATACTCAGAGTGTTCCTGATAACATAAGAGATTTTGTTTCTAAATCCATTAAGAAGGCTATGTCCGTTATTCCTCCTTCTAGTAAACATAAAAAGTCTTTTAAAACTTCTCATTTTTCAGATGAATTTTTAAATGAACATCATCATTCTGATTCTGATAATGGTTCTTCTGGTTCAGAGGATTCTGTCTCAGAGGTTGATGCTGATAAATCTTCATATTTATTCAAAATGGAATTTATTCGTTCTTTACTTAAAGAAGTCCTAATTGCATTAGAAATAGAGGATTCTGGTCCTCTTGATACTAAATCTAAACGTTTAGATAAGGTTTTTAAATCTCCTGTAGTTATTCCAGAAGTTTTTCCTGTCCCTGGTGCTATTTCTGAAGTAATTTCCAGGGAATGGAATAATTTGGGTAATTCATTTACTCCTTCTAAACGTTTTAAGCAATTATATCCTGTGCCATCTGACAGATTAGAGTTTTGGGACAAAATCCCTAAGGTTGATGGGGCTGTCTCTACTCTTGCTAAGCGTACTACTATTCCTGCGGCAGACGGTACTTCCTTTAAGGATCCTTTAGATAGGAAAATTGAATCCTTTCTAAGAAAAGCTTACTTGTGTTCAGGTAATCTTCTTAGACCTGCTATATCTTTAGCGGATGTTGCTGCAGCTTCAACTTTTTGGTTAGAAGCTTTAGCGCAACAAGTAACAGATCATAATTCTCATAGCATTATTATTCTTCTTCAACATGCTAATAATTTTATTTGTGATGCCATCTTTGATATCATTAGAGTTGATGTCAGGTATATGTCTCTAGCTATTTTAGCTAGAAGAGCTTTATGGCTTAAAACTTGGAATGCTGATATGTCTTCTAAGTCTACTCTGCTTTCCCTTTCTTTCCAGGGTAATAAATTATTTGATTCTCAGTTGGATTCTATTATCTCAACTGTTACTGGAGGGAAAGGAACTTTTTTACCACAGGATAAAAAATCTAAAGGTAAATTTAGGTCTAATAATCGTTTTCGTTCCTTTCGTCACAACAAGGAACAAAAGCCTGATCCTTCATCCTCAGGAGCGGTATCAGTTTGGAAACCATCTCCAGTCTGAAATAAATCCAAGCCTTTTAGAAAATCAAAGCCAGCTCCTAAGTCCACATGAAGGTGCGGCCCTCATTCCAGCTCAGCTGGTAGGGGGCAGATTACGTTTTTTCAAAGAAATTTGGATCAATTCCGTTCACAATCTTTGGATTCAGAACATTGTTTCAGAAGGGTACAGAATTGGCTTCAAGATAAGGCCTCCTGCAAAGAGGTTTTTTTCTTTCCCGTGTCCCAGTAAACCCAGCGAAGGCTCAAGCATTTCTGAAATGTGTTTCAGATCTAGAGTTGGCTGGAGTAATTATGCCAGTTCCAGTTCTGGAACAGGGGCTGGGGTTTTATTCAAATCTCTTCATTGTACCAAAGAAGGAGATTTCCTTCAGACCAGTTCTGGATCTAACAATATTGAATCGTTATGTAAGGATACCAACATTCAAAATGGTAACTGTAAGGACTATCCTGCCTTTTGTTCAGCAACGGCATTATATGTCTACAATAGATTTACAGGATGCATATCTGCATATTCCGATTCATCCAGATCACTTTCAGTTTCTGAGATTCTCTTTCCTAGACAAGCATTACCAGTTTGTGGCTCTGCAGTTTGGCCTAGCAACAGCTCCAAGAATTTTTACAAAGGTTCTCGGTGCCCTTCTGTCTGTAATCAGAGAAGAGGGTATTGTGGTATTTCCTTATTTGGACGATATCTTGGTACTTGCTCAGTCTTCACATTTAGCAGAATCTCATACGAATCGACTTGTGTTGTTTCTTCAAGATCATGGTTGGAGGATCAATTTACCAAAAAGTTCATTGATTCCTCAGACAAGGGTAACCTTTTTAGGTTTCCAGATAGATTCAGTGTCCATGACTCTATCTTTGACAGACAAGAGACGTCTAAAATTGATCTCAGCTTGTCGAAACCTTCAGTCACAATCATTCCCTTCGGTAGCCTTATGCATGGAAATTCTAGGTCTTATGACTGCTGCATCGGACGCGATCCCCTTTGCTCGTTTTCACATGCGACCTCTTCAGCTCTGTATGCTGAACCAGTGGTGCAGGGATTACACAAAGATATCTCAATTAATATCTTTAAAACAGATTGTACGACACTCTCTGATGTGGTGGACAGATCACCATCGTTTAGTTCAGGGGGCTTCTTTTGTTCTTCCGACCTGGACTGTAATTTCAACAGATGCAAGTCTTACAGGTTGGGCAGCTGTGTGGGGGTCTCTGACAGCACAAGGGGTTTGGGAATCTCAGGAGGTGAGATTACCAATCAATATTTTGGAACTCCGTGCAATTTTCAGAGCTCTTCAGTCTTGGCCTCTTCTAAAGAGAGAATCGTTAATTTGTTTTCAGACAGACAATGTCACAACTGTGGCATACATCAATCATCAAGGAGGGACTCACAGTCCTCTGGCTATGAAAGAAGTATCTCGAATTCTGGTATCGGTGGAATCCAGCTCCTGTCTAGTTTCTGCGGTTCATATCCCAGGTATAGACAATTGGGAAGCGGATTATCTCAGTCGCCAAACGTTACATCCGGGCGAATGGTCTCTTCACCCAGAGGTATTTCTTCAAATTGTTCAAATGTGGGGACTTCCAGAAATAGATCTGATGGCCTCTCATCTAAACAAGAAACTTCCCAGGTATCTGTCCAGATCCAGGGATCCTCAAGCGGAAGCAGTGGATGCGTTGTCACTTCCTTGGAAGTATCATCCTGCCTATATCTTTCCGCCTCTAGTTCTTCTTCCAAGAGTAATCTCCAAGATTCTGAAGGAATGCTCGTTTGTTCTGCTAGTAGCTCCGGCATGGCCTCACAGGTTTTGGTATGCGGATCTTGTCTGGATGGCCTCTTGCCAACTGTGGACTCTTCCGTTAAGACCAGACCTTCTGTCGCAAGCTCCTTTTTTCCATCAGGATCTCAAATCCTTAAATTTAAAGGTATGGAGATTGAACGCTTGATTCTTAGTCAAAGAGGTTTCTCTGACTCTGTGATTAATACTATGTTACAGGCTCGTAAATCTGTATCTAGGGAGATATATTATAGAGTCTGGAAGACTTATATTTCTTGGTGTCTTTCTCATCATTTTTCCTGGCATTCTTTTAGAATTCCGAGAATTTTACAGTTTCTTCAGGATGGTTTGGATAAAGGTTTGTCTGCAAGTTCCTTGAAAGGACAAATCTCTGCTCTTTCTGTTCTTTTTCACAGAAAGATTGCTAATCTTCCTGATATTCATTGTTTTGTTCAAGCTTTGGTTCGTATAAAACCTGTCATTAAGTCAATTTCTCCTCCTTGGAGTTTGAATTTGGTTCTGGGGGCTCTTCAAGCTCCTCCGTTTGAACCTATGCATTCATGGGACATTAAATTACTTTCTTGGAAAGTTTTGTTCCTTTTGGCCATCTCTTCTGCCAGAAGAGTTTCTGAATTATCTGCTCTTTCTTGTGAGTCTCCTTTTCTGATTTTTCACCAGGATAAGGCGGTGTTGCGAACTTCTTTTCAATTTTTACCTATGGTTGTGAATTCCAACAACATTAGTAGAGAAATTGTGGTTCCTTCATTATGTCCTAATCCTAAGAATTCTAAGGAGAAATCATTGCATTCTTTGGATGTAGTTAGAGCTTTGAAATATTATGTTGAAGCTACTAAGAATTTGCGAAAGACTTCTAGTCTATTTGTTATCTTTTCCGGTTCTAGGAAAGGTCAGAAGGCCTCTGCCATTTCTTTGGCATCTTGGTTGAAATCTTTAATTCATCATGCTTATGTCGAGTCGGGTAAAACTCTGCCTCAAAGGATTACAGCTCATTCTACTAGGTCAGTTTCTACTTCCTGGGCGTTTAGGAATGAAGCTTCGGTTGATCAGATTTGCAAAGCAGCAACTTGGTCTTCTTTGCATACTTTTACTAAATTCTACCATTTTGATGTGTTTTCTTCTTCTGAAGCTGTTTTTGGTAGAAAAGTACTTCAGGCAGCTGTTTCAGTTTGAATCTTCTGCTTATAATTTCAGTTTTTTTCATTATAAAATTTAAACTTTATTTTGGGTGTGGATTATGTTTCAGCGGAATTGGCTGTCTTTATTTTATCCCTCCCTCTCTAGTGACTTGCGTGGAAAGATCCACATCTTGGGTAGTCATTATCCCATACGTCACTAGCTCATGGACTCTTGCTAATTACATGAAAGAAAACATAATTTATGTAAGAACTTAACTGATAAATTCATTTCTTTCATATTAGCAAGAGTCCATGAGGCCCGCCCTTTTTTGTGGTGGTTATGATTTTTTTTGTATAAAGCACAATTATTCCAATTCCTTATTTTTTATGCTTTCGCACTTTTTTCTTATCACCCCACTTCTTGGCTATTCATTAAACTGAATTGTGGGTGTGGTGAGGGGTGTATTTGTAGGCATTTTGAGGTTTGGGAAACTTTGCCCCTCCTGGTAGGAATGTATATCCCATACGTCACTAGCTCATGGACTCTTGCTAATATGAAAGAAATGAATTTATCAGGTAAGTTCTTACATAAATTATGTTTTTTGTTATAAACTTCTGACACCTCTGCACCTAGTTGCTTCCTTTCTGTCCTTTGCTTTGGTCGAATGACTGGGGTTGGAGGGAAGGGAGGTGATGTTTGGCAGCTTTGCTGGGTTCTTTTTGCCGCCTCCTGCTGGGCAGGGGTGGTGTTCCCAATAGTAATTAGATGATCCGTGGACTCACAGTGTCAAGAAATAAATAAATTTATCAGGCAAGCATAAATTTTTGTTTTTAAACAACTTTTCCAGTTTACTTGAATTATAAAATTTGTTTAATTCTTTTGGTATCATTTGTTGAAGGAGCAACATTGCACTACTAGTTTCTAACAACACATGGGTGAACGAATGGCAATCGGTGTATGTGTGTGTGTGTATATATATATATATATATATATATATATATATAAAAATATATATATATATATATAAATATATATATATATATATATATATATATATATATATATATATATATATATATATATATATATATATATATACAGGGAGTGCAGAATTATTAGGCAAATGAGTATTTTGACCACATCATCCTCTTTATGCATGTTGTCTTACTCCAAGCTGTATAGGCTCGAAAGCCTACTACCAATTAAGCATATTAGGTGATGTGCATCTCTGTAATGAGAAGGGGTGTGGTCTAATGACATCAACACCCTATATCAGGTGTGCATAATTATTAGGCAACTTCCTTTCCTTTGGCAAAATGGGTCAAAAGAAGGACTTGACAGGCTCAGAAAAGTCAAAAATAGTGAGATATCTTGCAGAGGGATGCAGCACTCTTAAAATTGCAAAGCTTCTGAAGCGTGATCATCGAACAATCAAGCGTTTCATTCAAAATAGTCAACAGGGTCGCAAGAAGCGTGTGGAAAAACCAAGGCGCAAAATAACTGCCCATGAACTGAGAAAAGTCAAGCGTGCAGCTGCCAAGATGCCACTTGCCACCAGTTTGGCCATATTTCAGAGCTGCAATATCACTGGAGTGCCCAAAAGCACAAGGTGTGCAATACTCAGAGACATGGCCAAGGTAAGAAAGGCTGAAAGACGACCACCACTGAACAAGACACACAAGCTGAAACGTCAAGACTGGGCCAAGAAATATCTCAAGACTGATTTTTCTAAGGTTTTATGGACTGATGAAATGAGAGTGAGTCTTGATGGGCCAGATGGATGGGCCCGTGGCTGGATTGGTAAAGGGCAGAGAGCTCCAGTCCGACTCAGACGCCAGCAAGGTGGAGGTGGAGTACTGGTTTGGGCTGGTATCATCAAAGATGAGCTTGTGGGGCCTTTTTGGGTTGAGGATGGAGTCAAGCTCAACTCCCAGTCCTACTGCCAGTTTCTGGAAGACACCTTCTCCAAGCAGTGGTACAGGAAGAAGTCTGCATCCTTCAAGAAAAACATGATTTTCATGCAGGACAATGCTCTATCACACGCGTCCAAGTACTCCACAGCGTGGCTGGCAAGAAAGGGTATAAAAGAAGAAAATCTAATGACATGGCCTCCTTGTTCACCTGATCTGAACCCAATTGAGAACCTGTGGTCCATCATCAAATGTGAGATTTACAAGGAGGGAAAACAGTACACCTCTCTGAACAGTGTCTGGGAGGCTGTGGTTGCTGCTGCACGCAATGTTGATGGTGAACAGATCAAAACACTGACAGAATCCATGGATGGCAGGCTTTTGAGTGTCCTTGCAAAGAAAGGTGGCTATATTGGTCACTGATTTGTTTTTGTTTTGTTTTTGAATGTCAGAAATGTATATTTGTGAATGTTGAGATGTTATATTGGTTTCACTGGTAAAAATAAATAATTGAAATGGGTATATATTTGTTTTTTGTTAAGTTGCCTAATAATTATGCACAGTAATAGTCACCTGCACACACAGATATCCCCCTAAAATAGCTATAACTAAAAACAAACTAAAAACTACTTCCAAAACTATTCAGCTTTGATATTAATGAGTTTTTTGGGTTCATTGAGAACATGGTTGTTGTTCAATAATAAAATTAATCCTCAAAAATACAACTTGCCTAATAATTCTGCACTCCCTGTATATATGCAGCCACCAATCAGCAGCTAGAACCTAGGTTATTTGCTGCTCCTAAGCTTTCAGCAAAGGATAACAAGAGAAGGACGCAAATTAAATAATAGAATCAAATTGGAAAGTTGTTCAAAATTGTATTCTCTGTCTAAATCATGAATGTCTAATTATGACTTTAATGTCCCTCTTATACATCTGAGACAATATTTTCTCTTTAAAGTTGCATTATAAAGTAATAGCAACCACGAAATATTAATAGTATTTTGAGATTTTTTTTAACGTTTTATATTATTTTAATATTGGAATAAAAACAACAACAATATGATTACAAACGTATTAAAACCTCTAAATTATATTTAATCAGATCATACTTCTACGTGTGTGTATTTCCAGTAGATTATAAATGTACTTCTACAAAGCTGTTTTTCCTGAAAGCTTATTGAAGAAGATGCCTGGAAATTTATATGAAAGGTTAAAGCTATTTTATTTTGCTACTTTTTTGTGACACATTGTGAAATGCCTTTTAATGGCAACTTTTAGTTTATGCTCTTTGCCTGCAGATAATGTCAGAAACTGCAAAAGATCCCGTGATAAAGAGATGCTGTCAAGCTGCTAACCGCCTCTCTGAATTACAAAATCTAAGCGAAGGACTTGAGAAATGCCAGAAAAGCTTAAACGATTATCTAGACTCTAAAAGAAATGCTTTCCCAAGATTTTTCTTCATTTCAGATGATGAGTTGCTCAGTATTTTGGGTAGCAGTGATCCAACGTGTGTCCAGGAACACATCATCAAGGTAAATTTTGTTATAAGCTTCATTCACATGTTCTATGCTGAAATGGGCTAGCTAAAATGTATTATATGAAGTATCCTAAGAAAGTTTCCATTAACAGTGCCAATTATAGTGTGCCAAAGTGAAATTAGCCCGCTATGTATAATGACGTGTGGGACAATTTGATTTCAGATACAGACAGGTGGTATCATGAATTATATTTTCCTTCACTGTATGCTTAAACTCATTTATTTTTTATCCAAATGTTTCAAAGAAGCAGAAGATTAATAGTCTGTATATACAACATTTGTGTTGTAGCTTTTAGATTAAAATTGTAGTATTTTATCTATATTTCTGTAATTATATAATAAAAAAGGATTTACTTAGAGAAAGTTGTATTCGTAAATAACTGACTAGTTAAAGGGACATTATACACCAAAAAAATGTATTGGCTAATGAAATACATTTTTGATGTAGACAAGGTTTGTAATTAACATTTATAAGCTATTTTGCTTCTAAAGATGCTAAAAGGAGGAATAAACTTGCAGTTCTTTAACGGCATATGAATACGGACGTAATACACACTTGTTATCGAGATAAGGTTTTTACCTCCCTAACTAGTGTGCTTACAGCCAGCCATCATGCTGGAACTGTTTGTGTAATGTGGATGGACAGTGTTATATGTAAATGTAGGAAAAGCTGCAGATTTGATGTACAGCTCAAGGGCTTAATGACTTAAAACATGTGTAGCTTAGAGCAGGGTTCTTCAAACCACGGGTCGGGACCCATTACTGGGTCACAACACTATGTCTACTGGGTCACGATTGTGTGTGTGTTGTAGGAGAGTGTGTGGTGTGTGTTTTGTAGTACAGTTTGTGATGTGTTGTATGAGAGTGTGTTTGGAATGTGTGTGTATTGTATGAGAGTGTGTGTTGTGTGTGTGTTGTGTGGGGGCTGAGTGTGTTGTATGAGAGTGTGTGTGTATTGTGTGAGAGTGTGTGTTGTGTGTGTTGTATGAGAGTGTGTGTGGTGTATATGTGTGTTGTTTGAGAGTGTGTGTGTATTGTATGAGAGTGTGTGGTGTGTGTGTGTTGTATGAGAGTGTGTGTGTATTGTATGAGGGGGTGTGTGTTGTATGAAACTGTGTCTGGTATGTGTGTGTTGTATGAGAGTGTGTGGTGTGTGTGTTGTGCGGGGTGTGTGTTGTATGAAACTGTGTCTGGTATGTGTGTGTGTAGTATGAGAGTTTGTGTGTGTTATTACCTTTTACAACACTTTAAAGTTTGACAAAAAAATAGCAGCTATCTTGTTGTATATTACTTCAGAAATCTTCAAACCAAGCAGAAAAATAGGGTTGCTAAGGTATGTGGTATCATGGCACTGGGTCTTGAGAAAAAAAGTTTGAAGAACCCTGATTTAGAGGATAGAAGGGAACAAGGTTATATGATAGTGACTTTCAAGTATATTAAGGGGCTTAGTTAGCAAAGCTGAAGCTATGAGTATTCTTCACAAAAAAGAACAATTCCAGTACAAGGGGTTATGATCTCAAGCTGAAGGGTAGTGGGTCAGGATTAATTTGTGGAAGCACTTCTTGACAAAAAGGTGGTTGAATTAAACTTCAATTAGAGGTGGTAACAACAAGCACCGTGGGTACTTCAATAATGCCTGGGATAAGCATGAGTCTATCTTATGAACTAGATACGTGTTATACTTTAAGGGAATTTTGGGCACACTTTTTGGGCCTATGGTTTGCATCTGCCATTAAAATGTTCAAAGTCCTATTAATCTGTGCAGTGAGACACCATTGTCTTCTTCACTGCTGACTGACTGCTCTCTAAACTGTATGTTGGCCTCCAAACTATATACTTACCTTTTGACCATTTAATTTCTGATTTGCTGGAAATATACTGCAGTTTAGGTTAAAGATCATACTCAACTATACCTGATCTCTGACAATACTTAACTCTACTTTCTGTGCTAGGTATTCTGAGCTCTAAACCCACTGGTCACACTCTACCATTACCAGCATCACATCCTGTTTCTGCCTTTTAGTCAACTTAATGCACAAAACAACAAAGGCAAGTGCTTAAGACACCTCTGTTTGCAGCTCTTTTCAGCATGCTTCAAAATTTTGAATGACTTCCACACACCTAAATCCTGTAAGCATAGAACCAGCTTCCACTAAGAATGAACCATTGCCTCAAGCTCTACCAGTGTTTCGTCTGAACAACAAGCACTAGCAAGTCCCTGCACATAGCTCATATCAAACAGGGTTGCTCAAGATTGATAAAAGCAAAAACTTTATTCAAACGTTAAAAATGACATGGAAAGACATGGGTCAGCCTGTTTTCTGTTCTTTGTCTGGATTAAACCTCTGCTGCAGTTTGACCTAAGACCATTCCTTTCCTTGCCTATGCCATGTTACTTATTTCATATCCACTTGCTTCTCTGTAGTCCCAGCCTGAGCACTTGACCATCTGTTAACTTTCTTTCTTTATCACTACAACATTTGAAATTACAAGCAATTGATAAAATGATACAATATGAAAACACTTCTCTTAGGGAGATGGTGCTCGCCAAAAAGTCTCTCCTTCAACACGTTTCTGAAATGTAGATATATAGAATGGTGGCGCTTCCAACCCTTCTTTATAATATGCTGGCTTCTGGTGTGTCTCTTGATAAATCAGAAAATCACACATAAGTAAAGTATCGCCAAGACACCTAGGTTGCTAAAAGATAAGAAATCACAGGATGTCTTGAGACATAAGGTGCATCTGTAGTTCCTCTGAACACAATCGATATCCAAAGGCTATGTAGTGAAATCAAGTTTACGTGTTTCAGCAAAGTATGCCTTTTTTGTAACACATGAATGCTCTTGAAAAAGGCATACTTAGCTGAAATAAACTTTGTGTTATAAATTCTTTTATTAAACTCGATTTTACTACATCCTTTGGATATCGATTTTGTTCAGGGGAACTATAGATGCACCTTATGTCTCAAGACATCCTGTGAGTACTTTCCTTTTAGTAACCTTGGTGTCTTGATGATGCTTCACTATTGTATGATTTTCTGATTATCAAGAGACACACCAGAAGTCAGCAAAATCTAAAGGTGGGTTGGAAGCGCCATTTTATATATCAACATTTGAACTTATCAGCCCTTTATATGTCCTCTATTGAACAATACCTGAGTTAGTTGTGTATATTTCTACAATAAAACTACAATTTATATACCTGCTGAATCCTGGCTAATTCAGACAAGATTTTCTGTGCACACATTTGGGTTAAAGAAGTAATTAATAATCAGCCAAAATAAATACTTTTTATGAATGAATTTCCCAAAATCTCTTTGTAGAATAAATCATGGCCACTTTTAAATACCTGTGTTTTTTATATTGTTGCCAGTTTTACTTTGGCCTTCTAGGTTATACTAGGGATTAAAGAGTATTAGGTAATTTCTAATACATTTTAAAAATTTCACTAACACAGCATGGGGATTTAAAGGCCTCTAAATGTTTCATAGGATTAAAATGTATATAATTGTTTCTGTTATTCAATAAGTCATCTAAACACAAATCCCATTTATTTCAGATGTATGATAACATTGCTTCCCTAAAATTTCAAGTGGGCGATAATGGTGAAACTGTGGCAACAGGCATGATTTCAGCTGAAGGAGAGGAGATGGCTTTTCGCCAGGCTATAGCTGCTGAAGGACGTGTTGAAGATTGGATGACTGCTGTGTTGCACGAAATGAGGAGGACAAACAGGCTTATTACAAAGGAAGCTATATTTAAATACTGTGAGGACAAAAACAGGTAAATATCACATATGGAGAAATGCATAATATTCTAGTACTTACATAGCTGCAGATTCGTGCCAAGAGCTCAAGGACCCGGCTTCAGAGAGGAAGAGAAGTGTGGCGATGACGTCATCGCCACATGATCAGAGTCACCGCCGGATCCCTGGCAACCACCAGAGCGTCCTAAGCAACGAGCAGAGAGGAAGCGTCACGTCCCTGGCAACAGCCAGGGCGACGTGACACTTATATTTGCTAAAGCAGGTAGATGGGCGTGGTTCAATGATTGCTGTAAGCATTTCTTAACATTGGTTCAGATGGTCAAGCCTCTATAACTAAATCTATATTGTACAACTATTTTCAGTGCTTAAAGTCACATTGCTATGTGTGTTGTGTGTTGACCCATGGATGTGTGAAACTTATATGACCATGTTCATAAACCAAGAAATATACATATACATTTATATCTTGCATATCAAGTATCTAGCAACAATTTGTTCATTTAGGTTTGTTACAATGTTTCCACACTGATAAAGCCTCAGACATAAATAGCATGCCTAGTGAGGAGAAGTCAATAGAGATAAATGGATACTTTTAAGGAGTACTGATGAAAAAATGTATCCGTCATTGCTCTTCAGCGGATATATCTCTTCAAAAATATGTAAGTGTTTTTTTACACACACTAACATTTTAACCCAGGAAGGATACATATTTCCTGACAGTAAACCACAGCTGTAGCATTTTATTTATTTTCTATGTGTGTTCTTTCTATGTGTATTTTCTTCATAAATGGAAAGAGTCCACAGCTGCATTCATTACTTTTGGGAAATAAGAACCTGGCCACCAGGAGGAGGCAAAGACACCCCAGCCAAAGGCTTAAATACTCCTCCCACTTCCCTCATTCCCCAGTCATTCTTTACCTTTCATCCCAGGAGGTTGGCAGAGAAGTGTCAGAATTTAATTTGTCTCTTATGGAGGGTAGTACTCTTCGACATGGAACAGGAGTTTTAAGTAATCCTGTCAGTCTCTCAGTGAGGGCTTGAATGAAAGTTAGAGTCCGGAGATGCAGGAAGAGTCTTTCTTTCATGTAATTAGCAAGAGTCCATGAGCTAGTGACGTATGGGATATACATTCCTACCAGGAGGGGCAAAGTTTCCCAAACCTCAAAATGCCTATAAATACACCCCTCACCACACCCACAATTCAGTTTTACAAACTTTGCCTCCGATGGAGGTGGTGAAGTAAGTTTGTGCTAGATTCTACGTTGATATGCGCTCCGCAGCAAGTTGGAGCCCGGTTTTCCTCTCAGCGTGCAGTGAATGTCAGAGGGATGTGAGGAGTATTGCCTATTTGAATGCAGTGATCTCCTTCTAAGGGGTCTATTTCATAGGTTCTCTGTTATCGGTCGTAGAGATTCATCTCTTACCTCCCTTTTCAGATCGACGATATACTCTTATATATACCATTACCTCTGCTGATTCTCGTTTCAGTACTGGTTTGGCTATCTACTATATGTAGATGAGTGTCCTGGGGTAAGTAAGTCTTATTTTCTGTGACACTCCTAGCTATGGTTGGGCACTTTGTTTATAAAGTTCTAAATATATGTATTCAAACATTTATTTGCCTTGACTCAGAATGTTCAACTTTCCTTATTTTCAGACAGTCAGTTTCATATTTGGGATAATGCATTTTTTTTTTATTTTATTTTTTTTAAATGCAATTTTTTTTATTGAAGTTTCAAAGACAAGTAAAATACAGGATTTGTCCATTAACAATATTAACAACAAAGTATAACACTCAATATTATTACGTAGAAGTTGTCCATTCAGCTGAAAGGAAGGTGGTAGGGCTAAGCAAAAGATTGATACATTGCTATTTGAACTCTCAGAGATAATCGTAACAGTAAGCCCACTATGACGAATGGAAACATGTGTCCTATCAAGTGGAGTGTCAATTAAAAGTTTGGACTAATTGAGGTGGAACTTCATTTTATTTTTTTATAAAGACCACAGGTGGGTCACAAAGAGTGGGAAAGAAAAGGTGTTACAGTGGGCAAGAGCCACTTGAATTATAGGAAAGATGTGGGGGGAGAAGGGCAGAAAAGAAAAATGGAGGGCGGAGCTAACCCCATTCGGGCTGTATGGTGAACTCACTTATATGCTTATGTAGGCTACAGATGCAAGCAGGATAATAACTAAAATAAGGTGTCAAGGGGAATGCTTTATTTGGTATGTGTAAAACTAATCTTCCCGTAGCTGATTCCACAGTGAAAACAGGTTGTGTACAATTATAGGTGGACCTGATAGGGTCCCTTAATGAAGATGATGGGGGCTGCAAGGTGAGGGGAGATATATTAAGATGGCCAGTGGTCCTAGATTAAAGCTATGTAAAGGGTAGCCTGTTAGGAGGGTCCTGTATCACTAGAGGGTGGCTGCTGTGGTATGAGGATGTTATATGAAACTTGTGCTAGTGCCGTATTCCCCTATAGAAACTGTCTCCACTAGAGTTGGTTATTCATGAGTTATATGAGCTTGAGGTTTAGGAACAATTAAATATGCATTCTGGTTAATAACAGAGACACAATTAAGGATCTCCTAAAGTGTATAGCTTTGCACATATGACGACTGATAGAGATTAAATCTTAGTACTCTTTTTCTCCTGTGTTGTGCTCATCAGGGTACTCACATGCAAAATGAACTAGCTTACATATATAATATTTTGAGAATTATATGAGATCCAATATTAAAACTCAAGTGCCTACAATCAGGAGGAATTGTCGTTGTCTGTAAGCTATTTAGAGAGTCAGCGCCCCAAATGTGGAGTTCTGTATAGAAATAATTTGTCTAGGGAATTATAAACCTATAGGTCTAAGAACTTATGGCTGGTTAATACTCCGCTAAGGACCAGCCTCATACAGGGGAAGAAAACAGCCCAGAAGTAATTCAGCCAAATCCCCTTCTAATACGGCTTGTATACTTAGCATTGGTTGATGGGATCTCTGGGTATTGTAAAATGTAGGTCTATTACATGAATCAAAAAGCTAACCAACCTCTGTTCACACGTAACATATCTTAATAAATATCTGGATTAGTGATAACATAAGTAGACTGTTAGGACATGGATAGGTAGTATACTAGGTTGGTACAGTCAGTTATGAATTCACAAAGGTATTATGTACAAATAGTCTCACAACCAGTTATCAGGGATAGCATGGCGGAAGTAAAAATGTGGAAGTGTAAGTCATATACATTAGCTACTAACAATATTCATATGAAATAGATTACACATAGCATAGATAAGCTGCAATCTGATAAGTACATGTAGAATTTGATCTTGAAAAAAGGGAACGCTACTTGAAGACTAAGCAAAGACAGACATTATTGGACATACCTTCTATAGGAGAGCAAAACTAGGTGGCTGCTAATATGCATATAGAACAGTATAAACATACACATGCCCAGAGTCACAAAGCTCATTCTCATTAAAAGTTCTGTAGAACAAGCCTTCAAAAATGATTAATATTATGAACAATAGCTATAATAAACTTGATAAGACACCTACCATATATCAATTTAAAGGAGAGGAATTACTAACTCGAATGTTATTTTAGAGGCCAGTAGCCTTCAACAGTGTGGGATATCTTCGCAGTTATCAGGTTCTGTCCTCATTATAAGTCTAGGTGATTGTCACTGCTGAAGATATAGCAGATTTGTTGCAGAGCTATGTGGGTCTTAGCCTATTCCGGATCTGCGTGAGGCATAAATATCCTCTGCTCTTGCGGTGTGGGCTAGATCCGCAATGAAGTTTGTTGGAACAAAAAGGGATGCTCCCCAGAGGGGAATCGCAGTGTTGGACCTTCTAGGCATATTAGGCTTATCCAGAAACGGCTCTTTGTCAGGTTTTGCTTTCTGCAGTGTGGCAATTGCTTGGCTCTGTGTGCTCCTCATGTCTGCTGTCTCCAACTTTCTATTTGGTGGAGTTTCGGCAACATTTTTAATAGTGAGCATCATAGATTTGTCTCTTGTTATGGAGGCATGCAGTGTCAGGGACCTCCCGTATAGGTGAGATTGCTGTGATACAATTCTTGCGAGTATGCTCTGGCCCTCCATCTGTCGTCTGACACTCGGAAAGTTGCGTGTGTCCCTCTTCCCTAGAACTAGTGTGGTAGGCTTTTGAGCTGCAGCGCTCGATGAGACTTGGGCTATAAAATCAGATGTCTCGTGATCCAGCATATAAGCCTCTTCTGCCGCACATAGAAAATTGAGATCCCTGACTCCGCCAGGGAGGCCGGCCGCATCCCCATCTAGGACAGTCAGGGGTAAGATCGCTCCCGCAGTGTCTGTTAGATCCGCCGCTATGTGAGTAGACTGGTTATCCAGCTCATTGAGGCTCTTCATGAGTTCTGGCTCGATATGCTGCGGTGTAGGAAAGCAGGCCGTTGGAGACTTTAGATCCGTCTCTGATTCCGCCAAAGGTGCTGGCCGTTTAGAGCAGTCCCTAAGTACTTCCCTTAATTCAGTGAATCGAAGAGACATCAAATCGTCAAAAGCTGCCAGTTGGGATAGTATAGCTGCGTTAAGATCCTCCATATTTCACAGTGAGTAGTGCTCCACGTGGGCAAGAAAATGGCCGGTCCCAGATAGCTGTTGCAGATTTAGTCACGGTAATAACTATTATAGATCTACAATAGTCGTCTTTAGGGAACTTATGTAAGCTTCTTAGTACATACCCCTTCGTTTAAAAGGAAATTTAGCTGCTTTGAGAGGTCAAAGATATGTAAATTGTCCAGACAAGTCCGGAGCTATTGTAAGTTGCGACCTCTCAGATGCAAGGCTTGCTCCGCCTGGGATAATGCATTTTAACATTTTTCTTACCTTAAATTTGACTTTTTCCCTGTGGGCTGTTAGGCTCGCGGGGGCTGAAAATGCTTCATTTTATTGCGTCATTCTTGGCGCGGACTTTTTTGGCGCAAAAATTCTATTTCCGTTTCCGGCGTCATACGTGTCGCCGGAAGTTGCGTCATTTTTTGACGTTATTTTGCGCCAAAAATGTCGGCGTTCCGGATGTGGCGTCATTTTTGGCGCCAAAAAGCATTTAGGCGCCAAATAATGTGGGCGTCTTATTTGGCGCGAAAAAATATGGGCGTCACTTTTGTCTCCACATTATTTAAGTCTCATTTTTTATTGCTTCTGGTTGCTAGAAGCTTGTTCTTTGGCATTTTTTCCCATTCCTGAAACTGTCATTTAAGGAATTTGATCAATTTTGCTTTATATATATGTTGTTTTTTCTCTTACATATTGCAAGATGTCTCACGTTGCATCTGAGTCAGAAGATACTACAGGAAAATCGCTGTCAAGTGCTGAATCTACCAAAGCTAAGTGTATCTGCTGTAAACTTTTGGTAGCTATTTCTCCAGCTGTTGTTTGTATTGATTGTCATGACAAACTTGTTAAAGCAGATAATATTTCCTTTAGTAAAGTACCATTGCCTGTTGCAGTTCCTTCAACATCTAAGGTGCAGAATGTTCCTGATAATATAAGAGATTTTGTTTCTGAATCCATAAAGAAGGCTATGTCTGTTATTTCTCCTTCTAGTAAACGTAAAAAATCTTTTAAAACTTCTCTCCCTACAGATGAATTTTTAACTGAACATCATCATTCTGATTCTGATGATTCCTCTGGTTCAGAGGATTCTGTCTCAGAGGTTGATGCTGATAAATCTTCATATTTATTTAAAATGGAATTTATTCGTTCTTTACTTAAAGAAGTCCTAATTGCTTTAGAAATAGAGGATTCTGGTCCTCTTGATACTAAATCTAAACGTTTAAATAAGGTTTTTAAATCTCCTGTAGTTATTCCAGAAGTTTTTCCTGTCCCTGATGCTATTTCTGCAGTAATTTCCAAAGAATGGGATAATTTGGGTAATTCATTTACTCCTTCTAAACGTTTTAAGCAATTATATCCTGTGCCGTCTGACAGACTAGAATTTTGGGACAAGATCCCTAAAGTTGATGGGGCTATTTCTACCCTTGCTAAACGTACTACTATTCCTACGTCAGATGGTACTTCGTTTAAGGATCCTCTAGATAGGAAAATTGAGTCCTTTCTAAGAAAAGCTTATCTGTGTTCAGGTAATCTTCTTAGACCTGCTATATCTTTGGCTGATGTTGCTGCAGCTTCAACTTTTTGGTTGGAAACTTTAGCGCAACAAGTAACACATCGTGATTCTCATGATATTATTATTCTTCTTCAACATGCTAATAATTTTATCTGTGATGCCATTTTTGATATTATCAGAGTTGATGTCAGGTTTATGTCTCTAGCTATTTTAGCTAGAAGAGCTTTATGGCTTAAAACTTGGAATGCTGATATGGCTTCTAAATCAACTTTACTTTCCATTTCTTTCCAGGGTAACAAATTATTTGGTTCTCAGTTGGATTCCATTATTTCAACTGTTACTGGTGGGAAAGGAACTTTTTTACCACAGGATAAAAAATCTAAAGGTAAAAACAGGGCTAATAATCGTTTTCGTTCCTTTCGTTTCAACAAAGAACAAAAGCCTGATCCTTCATCCTCAGGAGCAGTTTCAGTTTGGAGACCATCTCCAGTTTGGAATAAATCCAAGCCAGCTAGAAAGGCAAAGCCTGCTTCTAAGTCCACATGAAGGTGCGGCCCTCATTCCAGCTCAGCTGGTAGGGGGCAGGTTACGTTTTTTCAAGGAAATTTGGATCAATTCTGTTCACAATCTTTGGATTCAGAGCATTGTTTCAGAAGGGTACAGAATTGGTTTCAAGTTGAGACCTCCTGCAAAGAGATTTTTTCTTTCCCGTGTCCCAGTAAATCCAGTAAAAGCTCAAGCATTTCTGAAATGTGTTTCAGATCTAGAGTTGACTGGAGTAATTATGCCAGTTCCAGTTCCGGAACAGGGGATGGGGTTTTATTCAAATCTCTTCATTGTACCAAAGAAGGAGAATTCTTTCAGACCAGTTCTGGATCTAAAAATATTGAATCGTTATGTAAGGATACCAACGTTCAAGATGGTAACTGTAAGGACTATCTTACCTTTTGTTCAGCAAGGGAATTATATGTCCACAATAGATTTACAGGATGCATATCTGCATATTCCGATTCATCCAGATCATTATCAGTTTCTGAGATTCTCGTTTCTGGACAAGCATTACCAGTTTGTGTCTCTGCCGTTTGGCCTAGCTACAGCTCCAAGAATTTTTACAAAGGTTCTCGGTGCCCTGCTGTCTGTAATCAGAGAACAGGGTATTGTGGTATTTCCTTATTTGGACGATATCTTGGTACTTGCTCAGTCTTTACATTTAGCAGAATCTCATACGAATCGACTTGTGTTGTTTCTTCAAGATCATGGTTGGAGGATCAATTTACCAAAAAGTTCTTTGATTCCTCAGACAAGGGTAACCTTTCTGGGTTTCCAGATGGATTCAGTGTCCATGACTCTGTCTTTAACAGACAAAAGACGTCTAAAGTTGATTACAGCTTGTCGAAACCTTCAGTCACAATCATTCCCTTCGGTAGCCTTATGCATGGAAATTCTAGGTCTTATGACTGCTGCATCGGACGCGATCCCCTTTGCTCGTTTTCACATGCGACCTCTTCAGCTCTGTATGCTGAAGCAATGGTGCAAGGATTACACGAAGATATCTCAATTAATATCTTTAAAACCGATTGTTCGACACTCTCTAACATGGTGGACAGATCACCATCGTTTAATTCAGGGGGCTTCTTTTGTGCTTCCGACCTGGACTGTAATTTCAACAGATGCAAGTCTCACAGGTTGGGGAGCTGTGTGGGGATCTCTGATGGCACAAGGAGTTTGGGAATCTCAGGAGGTGAGATTACCGATCAATATTTTGGAACTCCGTGCAATTTTCAGAGCTCTTCAGTTTTGGCCTCTTCTGAAGAGAGAATCGTTCATTTGTTTTCAGACAGACAATGTCACAACTGTGGCATACATCAATCATCAAGGAGGGACTCACAGTCCTCTGGCTATGAAAGAAGTATCTCGAATTTTGGTTTGGGCGGAATCCAGCTTCTGTCTAATCTCTGCGGTTCATATCCCAGGTGTAGACAATTGGGAAGCGGATTATCTCAGTCGCCAAACGTTGCATCCGGGCGAATGGTCTCTTCACCCAGAGGTATTTCTTCAGATTGTTCAAATGTGGGAACTTCCAGAAATAGATCTGATGGCGTCCCATCTAAACAAGAAACTTCCCAGGTATCTGTCCTGATCCCGGGATCCTCAGGCGGAGGCAGTGGATGCATTATCACTTCCTTGGAAGTATCATCCTGCCTATATCTTTCCGCCTCTAGTTCTTCTTCCAAGAGTAATCTCCAAGATTCTGAAGGAATGCTCGTTTGTTCTGCTGGTAGCTCCGGCATGGCCTCACAGGTTTTGGTATGCAGATCTTGTCCGGATGGCCTCTTGCCAACCGTGGACTCTTCCGTTAAGACCAGACCTTCTGTCACAAGGTCCTTTTTTCCATCAGGATCTGAAATCCTTAAATTTAAAGGTATGGAGATTGAACGCTTGATTCTTGGTCAAAGAGGTTTCTCTGACTCTGTGATTAATACTATGTTACAGGCTCGTAAATCTGTATCTCGAGAGATATATTATAGAGTCTGGAAGACTTATATTTCTTGGTGTCTTTCTCATCATTTTTCCTGGCATTCTTTTAGAATACCGAGAATTTTACAGTTCCTTCAGGATGGTTTAGATAAAGGTTTGTCCGCAAGTTCTTTGAAAGGACAAATCTCTGCTCTTTCTGTTCTTTTTCACAGAAAGATTGCTATTCTTCCTGATATTCATTGTTTTGTACAAGCTTTGGTTCGTATAAAACCTGTCATTAAGTCAATTTCTCCTCCTTGGAGTTTGAATTTGGTTCTGGGAGCTCTTCAAGCTCCTCCGTTTGAACCTATGCATTCATTGGACATTAAATTACTTTCTTGGAAAGTTTTGTTCCTTTTGGCCATCTCTTCTGCCAGAAGAGTTTCTGAATTATCTGCTCTTTCTTGTGAGTCTCCTTTTCTGATTTTTCATCAGGATAAGGCTGTGTTGCGAACTTCTTTTGAATTTTTACCTAAAGTTGTGAATTCCAACAACATTAGTAGAGAAATTGTGGTTCCTTCATTATGTCCTAATCCTAAGAATTCTAAGGAGAAATCGTTGCATTCTTTGGATGTTGTTAGAGCTTTGAAATATTATGTTGAAGCTACGAAATCTTTTCGTAAGACTTCTAGTCTATTTGTTATCTTTTCCGGTTCTAGAAAAGGCCAGAAAGCTTCTGCCATTTCTTTGGCATCTTGGTTGAAATCTTTAATTCATCTTGCCTATGTTGAGTCGGGTAAAACTCCGCCTCAGAGAATTACAGCTCATTCTACTAGGTCAGTTTCTACTTCCTGGGCGTTTAGGAATGAAGCTTCGGTTGACCAGATCTGCAAAGCAGCGACTTGGTCCTCTTTGCATACTTTTACTAAATTCTACCATTTTGATGTATTTTCTTCTTCTGAAGCAGTTTTTGGTAGAAAAGTACTTCAGGCAGCGGTTTCAGTTTGAATCTTCTGCTTATGTTTTTCGTTAAACTTTATTTTGGGTGTGGATTATTTTCAGCAGGAATTGGCTGTCTTTATTTTATCCCTCCCTCTCTAGTGACTCTTGTGTGGAAAGATCCACTTCTTGGGTAGTCATTATCCCATACGTCACTAGCTCATGGACTCTTGCTAATTACATGAAAGAAAACATAATTTATGTAAGAACTTACCTGATAAATTCATTTCTTTCATATTAGCAAGAGTCCATGAGGCCCGCCCTTTTTTTGTGGTGGTTATGATTTTGTATAAAGCACAATTATTCCAATTCCTTATTTTATATGCTTTCGCACTTTTTTATCACCCCACTTCTTGGCTATTCGTTAAACTGAATTGTGGGTGTGGTGAGGGGTGTATTTATAGGCATTTTGAGGTTTGGGAAACTTTGCCCCTCCTGGTAGGAATGTATATCCCATACGTCACTAGCTCATGGACTCTTGCTAATATGAAAGAAATGAATTTATCAGGTAAGTTCTTACATAAATTATGTTTTTTGCGAAACCATCCCAACTCATGTTAACAGCTCCTCAAGCAATCGGCGTTGTCGAACTTCGCTTCGCTGCCTGCTTTCTTCTCTCAAGTCCATGGCGCAGGCGAGGCTACTATCCGTCACACTTGAAGGGCCGTGTTCCTGTTCCACGGCGTAGATTCCGGTAAGATCGTTTCATTTTGCTTCTTCATGAATGTACTGTAACTCATTTGTTCTTGCAAACTCACTCACATGAAAAATACAGGGTCTCAGTGAGACTCCTTTAAGTGTCTTGGAATCAAGGGTTAATATCTCCTGAGGGGGACTATTGAACGGGGGGGGGGGGGGGGGTTAATCATGTTTATGTTATTAAATCTGCTTATGTGTAGTGATTACTGGGCTTGTGGCTTGGAACATAACAACCTGTTGAAGTGACGCAACCTTACGGTCTGGCACGCTTTTTGTTGGACTGTACGGTTCACCTTGTGACCGGTCGTGTTTACGTTCTGGTCTTCCATTTCTGCATTCCTGACTGTGTGGCAATGAAAAGTTTTAGTCCGCTAGTGTCTGGTACATAGGTGGTGAGTGCCCCAGCCATTGTGGGTGTCAGGGGCCGTTCAAATTGTTTTATATATAGTCAATTTTTGGGTATCCTTGATCCAGTTATGGAGGATGCTTATGTTGAGATTGGTCAACATTCTGATTCAGATTCTTCGTCCTGTGAAGAATGTGAATTGGACCCATTGACTCAGATCAGTCAGTTATGTTCTTTAGGCCGTCATAGAGCGCATTGTTCCTCGGGCTCGAGGATTCAAGAGACTGCTGAGCCATCTGCCTCGGGGGACCCTGTCCTCTGGGAGGCCAGTTCCCTACCGCTTTCTGCTACTACACATGCGGGTAACCCAAGTTATGTGTTTCCCTCCTCAGAGGGTGGATTGTTCCCCCTGGAGGTTGCGCGTCTGCAAAGTCCAGATGTTTATTTGCGATTCTGCTCATGCCCAATTGCCCCAGGTCTTTCGGCCTCTGGAGGGCATGTACAGTTCCCTGCAAGTGCAACTGTTCCTGAGTGTTGTGCATTTCGTTACAGGGGGGCTCACCTTAGTGTTTCACTCAGACACGTTTTGGAGTTGCTTGGGGACCCTATCCTTCTTGGGTATGAGACTCATCAGTCTCCTCCTTCGAATGGTGTACCTCGTTAGACATTGGGGGATGAAGTAATCTCCTTCAGTCTTTTTATCGAGATCTTTCCCAGTTTTGTTGGAAGAACAGGGTTTCCGTTAGGCTGGTCCTGCGGACCTTCTGTTCTTTTTGGGCGTTAACCTTTGGGTTGCCTGAAATTTTATTTAATCTGGTTAGGATGAATTTCATCCAGTTTCCGGGGTACTTGGGCTTTGCCCTTGTTCTGGCTGTTCTGTTTTACAACTTGGCCAGATATTCTGAAAGCCAGGACTCCTTGGGGCTGAGGTCTTGTGACAGACAATTCGGTTCCCTTGGGACAGCTAACTGACGTGACCTGAGGGGGGCTTTCCTGCCTAGCAAACGGAAGGTTTGCGGTTGCTCAGCTGTCACTTTGCGCCTGGTGTGTGTGCTAGCACAATGGTGTTTTAAGGGGTTCTTCCGTGTTCGTCAGTGATGTGGCCTTCTGTCCTCTTGGTTCTTCCTCTGTCTGCCTGTTTTATGGGCAGGTGTTTATCGACGCTCTCCTCTTCAGGGGGCTCGTTGTCCTCCTTACGGGGATGCAGTTCCCTTTTTGGGGCCTCTACCATGTGTTCGGGAGGTTGGAACAGATGTTTATCTGGTTCGGGATTGGTCTGCTTTTTGAGTTGTTCCTATCCATCTGGGGAGCTGCTGGCTCCGCATTGAGACTTAGTCGAGTGGCTTTGCTAGATCTCCTCAGGTCTAACGTCTACTCGATTGTCTTTAGGTTGAAGTGGCTGTGTCCATTCTTCCGCCCATTTGGGGGCCGGTCTTAGGGTTCCTTTCGGTTCCCTTGCTTTCAAACCTGCCGTTGCTTGGGCTGGTCCGGCTAGGATCTGAGATCTGCTGTTCATCCTCAGGTCTTGGGGGTGACAGTGGACCTTCTTTTTAGAGGTTCTGGGCCTCTCCCCCTCTGAGATCTGTGAGTAGGCTTGGCGGCCTGGATTGCCTGGAGAGTGTCCTCTGTCTTGGAGGTCGGGCAATCTATGTCTTGGATTTTGTGCGTCCGCTTCTTCCTTACGGAGTGTTTCTCTATGTTTTCCTATGGATGGCAGCGTGTTACTAGACTCAGATGTTTTTTCTTTGAGTTTACTACTTCTTTTGTTTGCTCAGTCTCTGAGTTCTGACGGTCTGAGGACTTAGTCCTTAGCTGTCTTTTTCGGTGCTCTTGCACGATGTTTGGGAGATGTTCTTCCCCTTGATGATGCCCGATTGCTCCTTGGGGGCTGGGCATCATCTCTCCTTGTTTCGGAATCCATTCGGGTCTCTGTGGATTTGGCGTTCCCTTGAAGGGGGCTTTCCTTTATGGATTTTGCTATCTCTTTGGGTATCCCTTTGGCTTACCCTTGTTCTCTCCCTTTTGGGGATTTTGGTACTGTACTAGTAAGGGTTGTGTGGGAACCGACTGATGGGCGACGGTTCTCCTGGAGGAGTGTTGGCTCTGAGTCTGCTTGCGGTCTCTAGTTAGGCTTTCGGACTATCTGTGGGTCAGAGTCCTTGGGGCCTTTTCCTTCTAGTTTTTTGCCCGGCTCCGATGAAGCAGGGTTTGATTGGCTTGTGGTTTTCAGGGCTGGTGCCCTCAAAATGGGCCACCTATTGTACCCTCCCGTATTTGCATTCAGTGTCTTCTATAGCTTGGGTATTGTTTTCCCAAAAGTAATGAATGCAGCTGTTGACTCTTTCAATTTATGAAGAAAAACTTAAATTATGCTTACCTGTTAATTTTCTTTTCTTCAGATGGAAAGAGTCCACAGCTCCCCACCTGTATTTTTCTGTGGGGCGTCTTTATTTTTTATTCTTTTGGCACCTTTTCACCCTGGTATTTCTTCTACTGTTCCTTGTTCCTGGGCAAAATGACTGGGGGAAGTAGGAGTAGTATTTAAGCCTTTGGCTGGGGTGTCTTTACCTCTTCCTTGTGGCCAGGTTCTTATTTCCCAAAAATAATGAATGCAGCTGTGGACTCTTTCCATCTGAAGAGAAGACAATTATCAGGTAAGCATTATTTAAGTTTTTTTGATTAAATATTTTTATGTGCTGGCTTATGCTTGATGTGGTAATTCTTTGAGGGGTCTTCTGCACTACTTAATTAATTGTGGTAATGGGGTTCTAAGAGTGCTTTAATCCCTCTCTTTGCACAAGGATTTTCTCATGAATCCTGACTTTTTCTTTTTTTTTTATTCAGTATATATATATATATATATATATATATATATATATATATATATATATATATATAACTTCTTATCATTCTCAACCTCTCAGGGCTAGTTCTTATTGAGGTGGTAAAGTTTGGAAACTGGTGGTAACAAAAATTCTCCATAGACTTTAATAAAGGTAAATGTTTTTATCACCAGTTTCCAAACTTTACCACCTCAATGGAAACAAGCCCTCAGTTGTTAAAACTCGGGTAATATACATGTTTGTAAGTGTCAAATATTCACAGATCTGTTATAGAAAATTAATTATGGAAAATTATTATTGTTGGATAGAAAGGGAAGGTGTCTTGGAGACCTCACAGACACAAATGATGCTGACCGTGCATATTTCAGTAGTGTGGTCAGGATTTTTCAGCTACACTAATGCTAAGCATGTGGAGTTCATTTTACTGCTTTGTGTCTCAAATATTTCCTTTTATTTTCCTTTTTGTAAGTTTTTTACATATGTTATAATGGGCAGTTTTGTTGAGGCAGTTTTGAAGGCTTTTTTAGGATGCCAGGGCACTTGTTATAGTGATGAGTTGCTGTGAAATATTAGTTTCACAAAGGGTTTTAATGACTCTTTTCCAATGTCTGCATCAGCTGCCCATGGCTTCTTATGCCTTTCAGAGTCTGTCCTTTTGAGGCTGAATCTTAAAGGGACAGTAAACACCTTGTAATTACAAGATATTTCTGTTGTCTTGTTATTGTATAACATATTAGCAAAGTCTAAACCATTTGTTTTTCAATAGCCAAACCCACCATTTGCATTATTTGGAAGAGCCAAACTAGGCTTGAGTCTGCAGCTGACAATGCTAGCCATTGGTATACTGTTAGTGTAAAGTATGTTGTTTTGCAGTTTTTATCTGTTTAAGCCTATTAGGGAAAGATATGTAGTAGTGTTAGCCTTGGGAAGTGTGTTTTATCAGGTCTGAGAACTAGAAATTCTTCAATCAGGCCTAAATTACATGTAAAGGGGAAAAATAAATAATACAAGTGTATTGCAAGGTTGCATTAATATACGTAACTAAACTTAAAATCTCAAGGCTTTTTACTGTCTCTTTAACTGTGTATCCCGTGTCTGCAGTTCTTCCTTCCAGAGTTGTGGTCACCCTAAAGCACACATTTTTAGTTTGTTTTTACCTAGGGCCACAAAAACAATGGCATACGATGATAATTCTTCTTTTTCCTGGAGGGCAGCAAAAACTAGTGCCAAGGGCTGCAAATAGCCCTCGGGCCGACAGATGGTTATCCCTGATCTATATGAAAGAACAGCATTTAAACATAGCCATTTGTACCTGTGTACAAAACTATTAAAATTTAGATTAAAAATAATACAGTAATATAAGTTGTGTACTTTTTGCATTCTGCTAATAGTAATAAGCTAATAGGTACTGGTTACTAATGCTCATTTATTGATTTGTATCTATGAGTTAATGAGAATTAGTTTGTACACAACTTATACCACAATATTAGTTTCAATTTAATAATGTAATATTTCTTTATCTTACAGGATTGACTGGATGCTTTTGTACCAGGGGATGGTTGTCTTGGCCGGTAACCAGATCTGGTGGACATGGGAAGTTGAGGATGTTTTCCGTAAAGTGAAGAAAGGAGAGAAACAAGCATTAAAAAATTATGCAAAGAAAATGCACCAACAGATTGATGAACTGGTTACTCGAATCACACAACCTTTACGTAAAAATGATAGGAAAAAGTATAACTCTGTTCTCATTATCGACGTGCATGCTAGAGATATTGTGGACATATTTGTAAGAGACAGGTAAGTGTCTGGAAAGTGTCATGGCTAATATGAATTGTTATGTAATACCCAAATGAGATGGTGCTTTAGGTTTACCAGATATTGAGATATATAACTGGGTTTGTCTTACTAAAATTATTGTAGATTGGTTTAAAGAAAGTAATTATTGTTCTACTATAGATCTAGAAAATAATATGGTTAAAGGGATACTAAACCCAAATTTTTCCTTTCATGATTCAGATAGAACATGCATTTTTAAGAAACTTTCTAATTTACTCCTATTTTCAATTTTTTTTGTTCTCTTGGTATCTTTATTTGAAAAAACAGTAATGTAAGCTTAGGAGACGGCCCATTTTTGGTTCAGCACCTGGGTAGCACTTGCTGATTGGTGACTAAATGTAGCCACCAATCAGCAAGGGCTACCCAGGTGCTAACTCAAAAATGGGCCAGCTCCCAAGCTTTGATTTCTGCTTTTCTAATAGAGATACCAAGAGAATGAAAAAAATCATAATAGGAGTAAATTAAAAAGTTGCTTAAAATTGCATGCTTTAGCCGAATCATGAAATTAAAAAAAATGGGTTTAGTTTCCCTTTAAACCTTATTTAACAAAGGCTTTAACACATATACAAAACAACAATCTTCCAACTAAAATTAAAAACTCAAAAGTATTTAGAACGTTGGCAGCAGTTATCAGCTTCGAGACATACAAAATAATTGTATTCATAGCTTTGATTATATAAAAAATAACCTTTAATTGTTCCAATAGACTGTGTTTTGCTTTTTTACTGATTAGAAATGTTTGTTCGTCATTAAATGTATCTGCTGATAGATTAAGTGATTAGGCTATACTTAAAAAAATTGTATTAAATTATAAAACTGGGATTTATACAATAAAACTATGGTAAATTGTTTTAAATTCTCAGGATACGCAATATCATCTGCAAAATTTAGTACAAAAATGCAATATGATGTCTCAGCCAAATCAGCTGACAATTGAGAGGTTTAAAAGTAGTGAAAAATGTTATATAAGGGGATTTTGCATTAGTAAAATGGCAAAGATTAGGAAAGACAGAGGGGCGCCTCTAGGTAAGCTCATGTGTGATCTTAGACAAGTAGAGAAACAAAACAAAGCCAATCCTACACAAACTTTATCGGAAGAAATACTGCGTCTTAAAGCGCATATTAAGGATAGAGAGATTCAAAGAGTACAGGAGGCCGCAACGCGGTTTAAACAGTTAATGTATTCCAAAAGCAATAAGGCAGACTCACTCCTAACAAAAAAACTCAGACAGAGAACAGCTATGGCCAGAATCCCGTCTTTGATGTATGATGGGCAAACAGCACATACTCCCGCAGACATAGGTAAATTATTTGCTTTATATTATTAAAAACTATATGACATTGCAGGAAATAAACATCACGAAACAACATCCCCCCAGGAGATACTGGACTTCCTTGGAGAATTACATTTACCCACACTCTCAGCAGAAGATAAAAACTCTTTGACCCAGTCATTCTCCTTAAAGGAGGTAGAGGAGGTCTTTAAACAAATACAAAACAACAAGGCTCCAGGGCCTGATGGTTTTACAGGCACGTTCTATAAGAAACTCAGATTGCTAATTACCTCCATTATAAGAGATTTCTTTAACGAAATCTTGGAGACCGGTGCCGTCTTAAAGAAATTCTTGGAGGCCTCAATTATTATAATTCCAAAGCCGGGAAAAACTCAGACAGAATGTGGCAACTTCCGCCCTATATCCCTTATCAATCTTGATATTAAATTGTATTCAAAACTTATAGCGAATAGAACTTATAGCGAATTGAATAGTATATCTTCTACCCAAAATAATACATTATGACCAAGTTGGGTTCACGGCAGGTTGTCAAGGTCCTGATAATACGAGATGGTTGATTTAGTTTTTTTCTGAAGCTAAATGGAAGGGGATTCCAATGCTGGCTCTGTTGCTGGATGCTGAAAAAGCCTTTGACAGAGTCAGATGGGAATACTTATGGGAGGTTCTTCGCTCGTTTAGATTCCTAGAACCTTTCACAATGGCAATTAAAGCCCTGTATTCTGCTCCGTAGGGTGAAAGGGTTAGAATTTTGTTCCCTGGAATTTCCAATTTGGAATGGAACTAGACAGGGGTGTCCACTCTCGCCACTTATCTTCGCAATAGTTATGGAACCATTTGCTCAAGCAGTTAGACAATCTCCTGATATTATAGGAGTTCCCATCTCTACACCACCTGAAAAAATTGTTTTATTTGCAGATGACGTCACCCTTCTGTTAACTAGCCTGTTAACCTCCATGCCAGCAGTTTTATTGCTTAATAGACTATTTTAATAAGATGAGTTACAATAAAATCAATTACAAAAAGACAGACTACCCTATAAATATAGAACAGTCTACCCTGCTAGATTTAGAATCTAGATATCCATTCACCTGGTCCTCACATCATCTTAAGTACTTGGGTATTCTTTTGAGCGCTGAGGCAGATCACAATATTAGCAGTATCTATGAAGCACTTATTACAGACTTTAAGGCACTGCTTGACAAATGGGATTTTAACCCCTTAATGACCGGACCATTTTTCAATTTTCTTACCCTTAATGACAATGGCTATTTTTACATTTCTGCAGTGTTTGTGTTTAGCTGTAATTTCCCTCTTACTCATTTACTGTACCCACACATATTATATACCGTTTTTCTCGCCATTAAATGGACTTTCTAAGGATACCATTATTTTCATCATATCTTATAATTTCCTATAAAAAAAATATAAAATATGAGGAAAAAATTGAAAAAAACACACTTTTTCTAACTTTGACCCCCAAAATCTGTTACACATCTACAATCACCAAAAAACACCTATGCTAAATAGTTTCTAAATTTTGTCCTGAGTTTAGAAATACCCAATGTTTACATGTTCTTTACTTTTTTTGCAAGTTATAGGGCCATAAATACAAGTAGCACTTTGCTATTTCCAAACAACTTTTTTTCAAAATTAGCGCTAGTTACATTGGAACCCTGATATCTGTCAGGAATACCTGAATATCCCTTGACATGTATATATTTTTTTTTAGAAGACAACCCAAAGTATTGATCTAGGCCCATTTTGGTATATTTCATGCCACCATTTCACCGCCAAATGTCATCAAATAAAAAAAAAAGTTCACTTTTTCACAAATTTTGTCACAAACTTTAGGTTTCCCACTGAAATTATTTACAAACAGCTTCTGCAATTAAGGCACAAATGGTTGTAAATGCTTCTTTGGGATCCCCTTTGTTCAGAAATAGCAGACTTATATGGCTTTGGGGTTGCTTTTTGGTAAGTAGAAGGCCGCTAAATGCTGCTGCGCACCACACGTAAATTATGCCCAGCAGTTAAGGGGTTAAATTAGGTAGCTTGTAGGGAGCTTGCAGGGTTAATTTTAGCTTTAGGGTAGAGATCAGCCTCCCACCTGACACATCCCACCCCCTGATCCCTCCCAAACAGTTCTCTTCCCTCCCCCACCCCACAATTGTCCCCGCCATCTTAAGTACTGGCAGAAAGTCTGCCAGTACTAAATAAAAGGAGTTTCTTTCATGTAATTAACAAGAGTCCATGAGCTAGTGACGTATGGGATATACATTCCTACCAGGAGGGGCAAAGTTTCCCAAACCTTAAAATGCCTATAAATACACCCCTCACCACACCCACAAATCAGTTTTACAAACTTTGCCTCCAAGGGAGGTGGTGAAGTAAGTTTGTGCTAGATTCTACGTTGATATGCGCTCCGCAGCAAGTTGGAGCCCGGTTTTCCTCTCAGCGTGCAGTGAATGTCAGAGGGATGTGAGGAGAGTATTGCCTATTGAATGCAGTGATCTCCTTCTACGGGGTCTATTTCATAAGGTTCTCTGTTATCGGTCGTAGAGATTCATCTCTTACCTCCCTTTTCAGATCGACGATATACTCTTATATTTACCATTTCCTCTACTGATTCTCGTTTCAGTACTGGTTTGGCTTTCTACAAACATGTAGATGAGTGTCCTGGGGTAAGTAAGTCTTATTTTCTGTGACACTCTAAGCTATGGTTGGGCACTTTATTTATAAAGTTCTAAATATATGTATTCAAACATTTATTTGCCTTGACTCAGAATGTTCAACTTTCCTTATTTCCAGACAGTCAGTTTCATATTTGGGATTATGCTTTAAATTATCATATTTTGTCTTACCTCAAAAATTTGACTTTTTTCCCTGTGGGCTGTTAGGCTCGCGGGGGCTGAAAATGCTTCATTTTATTGCGTCATTTTTGGCGCGGATTTTTTTGGCGCAAAAATTCATTTCCGTTTCCGGCGTCATACGTGTCGCCGGAAGTTGCGTCATTTTTTGACGTTATTTTGCGCCAAAAATGTCGGCGTTCCGGATGTGGCGTCATTTTTTGCGCCAAAAGCATTTAGGCGCCAAATAATGTGGGCGTCTTATTTGGCGCCAAAAAATATGGGCGTCGCTTTTGTCTCCACATTATTTCAGTCTCATTTTCATTTGCTTCTGGTTGCTAGAAGCTTGATGTTTGGCATTTTTTTCCCATTCCTGAAACTGTCTTATAAGGAATTTGATTTATTTTGCTTTATATGTTGTTTTTTCTCTTACATATTGCAAGATGTCTCACGTTGCATCTGAGCCAGAAGATACTACAGGAAAACCACTGCCTGCTGGATCTACCAAAGCTAAGTGTATCTGCTGTAAACTTTTGGTAGCTATTTCTCCAGCTGTTGTTTGTATTAATTGTCATGACAAACTTGTTAAAGCAGATAATATTTCCTTTAGTGATGTACCATTGCCTGTTGCAGTTCCCTCAACATCTAAGGTGCAGAATGTTCCTGATAACATAAGAGATTTTGTTTCTGAATCCATAAAGAAGGCTTTGTCTGTTATTTCTCCTTCTAGTAAACGTAAAAAGTCTTTTAAATCTTCTCTCTCTACAGATGAATTTTTAAATGAACACCATCATTCTGATTCTTTGGACTCTTCTAGTTCAGAGGATTCTGTCTCAGAGATTGATGCTGATAAATCTTCATATTTATTTAAGATGGAATTTATTCGCTCTTTACTTAAAGAAGTACTAATTGCTTTAGAAATAGAGGATTCTAGTCCTCTTGATACTAATTCTATACGTTTGGATAAGGTTTTTAAAGCTCCTGCGGTTATTCCAGAAGTCTTTCCTGTTCCTAATGCTATTTCTGCAGTAATTGCTAAGGAATGGGATAAATTGGGTAATTCATTTACTCCTTCTAAACGTTTTAAGCAATTATATCCTGTTCCGCCTGACAGGTTAGAATTTTGGGACAAAATCCCTAAAGTTGATGGGGCTATTTCTACCCTTGCTAAACGTACTACCATTCCTACGTCAGATGGTACCTCGTTTAAGGATCCTTTAGATAGAAAAATTGAATCTTTTCTAAGAAAAGCTTATCTATGTTCAGGTAATCTTCTTAGACCTGCTATATCATTGGCTGATGTTGCTGCAGCTTCAACTTTTTGGTTGGAAACTCTAGCGCAACAAGTAACAAATCGTGATTCTCATGATATTATTATTCTTCTCCAGCATGCTAATAATTTCATCTGTGATGCCATTTTTGATATTATTAGAGTTGATGTTAGATTTATGTCTCTGGCTATCTTAGCCAGAAGAGCTTTATGGCTTAAGACTTGGAATGCTGATATGGCTTCTAAATCAACTCTACTTTCCATTTCTTTCCAGGGAAACAAATTATTTGGTTCTCAGTTGGATTCTATTATTTCAACTGTTACTGGTGGGAAAGGAACTTTTTTACCACAGGATAAAAAATCTAAAGGTAAAAACAGGGCTAACAATCGTTTTCGTTCCTTTCGTTTCAACAAAGAACAAAAGCCTGATCCTTCGTCCTCAGGAGCAGTTTCAGTTTGGAAACCATCTCCAGTCTGGAATAAATCCAAGCCTGCTAGAAAGGCAAAGCCTGCTTCTAAGTTCACATGAAGGTACGGCCCTCATTCCAGTTCAGCTGGTAGGGGGCAGGTTACGTTTTTTCAAAGAAATTTGGATCAAATCTGTTCACAATCTTTGGATTCAGAACATTGTTTCAGAAGGGTACAGAATTGGTTTCAAGATGAGACCTCCTGCAAAGAGATTTTTTCTTTCCCATGTCCCAGTAAATCCAGTGAAAGCTCAAGCATTTCTGAATTGTGTTTCAGATCTAGAGTTGGCTGGAGTAATTATGCCAGTTCCAGTTCCGGAACAGGGGATGGGGTTTTATTCAAATCTCTTCATTGTACCAAAGAAGGAGAATTCCTTCAGACCAGTTCTGGATCTAAAATTATTGAATCGTTATGTAAGGATACCAACGTTCAAGATGGTAACTGTAAGGACTATATTGCCTTTTGTTCAGCAAGGGAATTATATGTCCACAATAGATTTACAGGATGCATATCTGCATATTCCGATTCATCCAGATCATTATCAGTTCCTGAGATTCTCTTTTCTAGACAAGCATTACCAATTTGTGGCTCTACCGTTTGGCCTTGCTACAGCTCCAAGAATTTTCACAAAGATTCTCGGTGCCCTTCTGTCTGTAATCAGAGAACAGGGTATTGTGGTATTTCCTTATTTGGACGATATCTTGGTACTTGCTCCGTCTTTACATTTAGCAGAGTCTCATACGAATCGACTTGTGTTGTTTCTTCAAGATCATGGTTGGAGGATCAATTTACCAAAAAGTTCTTTGATTCCTCAAACAAGGGTAACCTTTCTGGGTTTCCAGATAGATTCAGTGTCCATGACTCTGTCTTTAACAGACAAGAGACGTCTAAAATTGATTACAGCTTGTCGAAACCTTCAGTCACAATCATTCCCTTCGGTAGCCTTATGCATGGAAATTCTAGGTCTTATGACTGCTGCATCGGACGCGATCCCCTTTGCTCGTTTTCACATGCGACCTCTTCAGCTCTGTATGCTGAACCAATGGTGCAGGGATTACACGAAGATATCTCAATTAATATCTTTAAAACCGATTGTTCGACACTCTCTAACGTGGTGGACAAATCACCATCGTTTAATTCAGGGGGCTTCTTTTGTTCTTCCGACCTGGACTGTAATTTCAACAGATGCAAGTCTCACAGGTTGGGGAGCTGTGTGGGGATCTCTGACGGCACAAGGAGTTTGGGAATCTCAGGAGGTGAGATTACCGATCAATATTTTGGAACTCCGTGCAATTTTCAGAGCTCTTCAGTTTTGGCCTCTTCTGAAGAGAGAATCGTTCATTTGTTTTCAGACAGACAATGTCACAACTGTGGCATACATCAATCATCAAGGAGGGACTCACAGTCCTCTGGCTATGAAAGAAGTATCTCGAATTTTGGTTTGGGCGGAATCCAGCTCCTGTCTAATCTCTGCGGTTCATATCCCAGGTGTAGACAATTGGGAAGCGGATTATCTCAGTCGCCAAACGTTGCATCCGGGCGAATGGTCTCTTCACCCAGAGGTATTTCTTCAGATTGTTCAATTGTGGGGGCTCCCAGAGATAGATCTGATGGCCTCTCATCTAAACAAGAAACTTTCCAGGTATCTGTCCAGATCCCGGGATCCTCAGGCGGAGGCAGTGGATGCATTATCACTTCCTTGGAAGTATCATCCTGCCTATATCTTTCCGCCTCTAGTTCTTCTTCCAAGAGTAATCTCCAAGATTCTGAGGGAATGCTCGTTTGTTCTGCTAATAGCTCCGGCATGGCCTCACAGGTTTTGGTATGCGGATCTTGTCCGGATGGCATCTTGCCAGCCATGGACTCTTCCGTTAAGACCAGACCTTCTGTCACAAGGTCCTTTTTTCCATCCGGATCTGAAATCCTTAAATTTAAAGGTATGGAGATTGAACGCTTGATTCTTGGTCATAGAGGTTTCTCTGACTCCGTGATTAATACTATGTTACAGGCTCGTAAATCTGTATCTCGAGAGATATATTATAGAGTCTGGAAGACTTATATTTCATGGTGTCTTTCTCATCATTTTTCTTGGCATTCTTTTAGAATACCGAGAATTTTACAATTTCTTCAGGATGGTTTGGATAAGGGTTTGTCCGCAAGTTCTTTGAAAGGACAAATCTCTGCTCTTTCTGTTCTTTTTCACAGAAAGATTGCTATTCTTCCTGATATTCATTGTTTTGTACAAGCTTTGGTTCGTATAAAACCTGTCATTAAGTCAATTTCTCCTCCTTGGAGTTTGAATTTGGTTCTGGGAGCTCTTCAAGCTCCTCCGTTTGAACCTATGCATTCATTGGACATTAAATTACTTTCTTGGAAAGTTTTGTTCCTTTTGGCCATCTCTTCTGCTAGAAGAGTTTCTGAATTATCTGCTCTTTCGTGTGAGTCTCCTTTTCTGATTTTTCATCAGGATAAGGCGGTGTTGCGAACTTCTTTTGAATTTTTACCTAAAGTTGTGAATTCCAACAACATTAGTAGAGAAATTGTGGTTCCTTCATTATGTCCTAATCCTAAGAATTCTAAGGAGAAATCATTGCATTCTTTGGATGTTGTTAGAGCTTTGAAATATTATGTTGAAGCTACGAAATCTTTCCGTAAGACTTCTAGTCTATTTGTTATCTTTTCCGGTTCTAGGAAAGGCCAGAAAGCTTCTGCCATTTCTTTGGCATCTTGGTTGAAATCTTTAATTCATCTTGCCTATGTTGAGTCGGGTAAATCTCCGCCTCAAAGAATTACAGCTCATTCTACTAGGTCAGTATCTACTTCCTGGGCGTTTAGGAATGAAGCTTCGGTTGACCAGATCTGCAAAGCAGCAACTTGGTCTTCTTTGCATACTTTTACTAAATTCTACCATTTTGATGTATTTTCTTCTTCTGAAGCAGTTTTTGGTAGAAAAGTTCTTCAGGCAGCGGTTTCAGTTTGAATCTTCTGCTTATGTTTTTTGTTAAACTTTATTTTGGGTGTGGATTATTTTCAGCAGGAATTGGCTGTCTTTATTTTATCCCTCCCTCTCTAGTGACTCTTGTGTGGAAAGATCCACATCTTGGGTAGTCATTATCCCATACGTCACTAGCTCATGGACTCTTGTTAATTACATGAAAGAAAACATAATTTATGTAAGAACTTACCTGATAAATTCATTTCTTTCATATTAACAAGAGTCCATGAGGCCCACCCTTTTTTGTGGTGGTTATGATTTTTTTGTATAAAGCACAATTATTCCAATTCCTTATTTTATATGCTTCGCACTTTTTCTTATCACCCCACTTCTTGGCTATTCGTTAAACTGATTTGTGGGTGTGGTGAGGGGTGTATTTATAGGCATTTTAAGGTTTGGGAAACTTTGCCCCTCCTGGTAGGAATGTATATCCCATACGTCACTAGCTCATGGACTCTTGTTAATATGAAAGAAATGAATTTATCAGGTAAGTTCTTACATAAATTATGTTTTTTCTTTTTTTTAATAAAAAAAAATAAAATGTTTTAGCTGTGATGGACTCCTGCCTTAGCCCCAACCTCCATGATCCCCCCCCCCAGCTCTCTAACCCTCTCCCCTACCTAATTGCCGCCATCTTGGGTACTGGCAGCTGTCTGCCAGTACCCAATTTGCCCCCCAAAAAAGTGTTTTTTTTATTATCTTTTATTGCCATTTTAATTTTTTCTGTAGTGTAGCAGCCCCCCACAATACCCCAACCCCCTCCCCCTCCCAGATCCTTATATATTTATTTTTTCCCCCCTCTTCCCTGCTCATTGGTGTCAGTGTGGGTAGCTAATCGGGCGCGCGCACGCACACCCGCGCGCACGCGCATGCGCGCCCCCGCACGCTCCCGGCACCCGGCGTGCACATTGCACTTACAGGAGCCGGATGCCGGGTAGCGATGGGCCGCCCACCCGCCTCCCTGTTGCGCTCCCACCCACCAACGAACCGGCACCATCGCTACCGGTGCAGAGAGCGCCACAGAGTGGCTCTCTCTGCATCTGAGTCTTCTGAAAGGGTATTGCAGGATGCCTCCATATGGAGGCATCACTGCAATACCCTGAGAGCTGCTGGAAGCGATTGCGATCGCTTCCAGCACTCTCTTAGACAACTGACGTACCAGGTACGTCTATTGTCATTAACTGTAAGTTAATGCATGACGTACCTGGTACGTCAGTTGTCATTAAGGGGTTAAAGAACTCTCATGGCTTGGTAGAGTTGCTTCCATTAAAATGACACTCCTACAGAAAGTGTTATACTTATTTAGATGCATCCCACTTAATGTTCCACATTCTATTTTGTATCAGATCCACAAGTTATTCTCTAATTATATTTGGAAGAATAAAAAACCTGGGACTGCCTATAACACGCTGCAAAGACCGTACTACAAGGGAGAAATAGCAGCTCCAAACATCTTCACTTATTATAAAAGATGCACGATTGTCCGATATCTCAGAATGGTGTCTCAAGGGAGATAAACCAGTTTGGTATCTCTTAGAAACTACCAGTATACCTGCTGATTTGGGGTTAGCCGATGTGATATGGGTTCCCAATAGTAGAAAATTGACTCTCCTTATACCTAATAGTGAAAAGCAACCTCTCATTGTGGCAAAATTTGAGAAGTCGATCCTTAGTAGCTCCTCACCTATTCCCGGCCCATCACTTGTAAAGTTTTTTCTTGGATCTCACTAATATCCACATAGGAGATTGGAAACTAGGAGGATTAGAAACAATAGCTAACCTCTCTAACCTTTACTCATTAATCACTGCTGATCTGCTCTCTTTAATTTAAGATTTGATCCAGTCCCCTCCTGGCTACCATTTGAATGTTTTCAAAAGTCATGAGCTTTCTCAAAACTTGGAGATTTTCCAAAGGCCCCGTTAGGAAGGGCACGATATGGGAGAGGAGATGGATTAGTGGAACCAAATTATCTAAGCCCCTTACAATACATTATAACCACCTCCTTTCAGATCTTATCCCTGGATTACCCTGGCAAATTAAAGCATGGAGCAAAGAATTAGGGACTACTTTCTCTGACCAAGATTGGGATATAGCCATTACTCTAACAAAAAAACCGGTACACTGCATTACTATGCTAGATGTTTATATCAAACTATTACTAAAGTGGCATAGAACCTCCCTTAGATTGGCAAAGATGTACCCAAAAACGTCACCGTTATGCTGGCGGGGATGTGGGGAGGTAGGGTCGGATTTGCACGTTTGGTGGAGGTTCCGCAAACTTACCCCATTATGGGCAGACATTAAGAGTTTATGCGACTCTTTCGATTTTCATTTACACTGGACCCTGCTAATGCTTTGTTGCATCTTATAGAAGACACTATACCAGATACATCAAAGAGATTGATGACATGTATTTTTACTGCTACTAAATTATGCATAGCTCGGGCATGGAAAAAACTGATCCTCCGTGTCTTGCTGAAATAGGTGCAATGGTTGATTATATGGCCAGGATGGAAAAAGATTTTTTTAAACTCAATCGATCAAATGGAGAAATACTGGTCCGTCTGGGATCCTTGGCTACAGTTAGATATTTACTTGCTAAATCACATAATCAAATAGTTATAGAACAATTTGATGTACAAATTGCCTCTGGCTATAGTATAAGAAGATTTTGGTAAATGGAACAGAGACATTGAGTCACTTGATAAAGATTTGCAAAAAAAAAAAACATATTCGTCCATTTAAAGATTCTGAATGTATTCTTAATGAACAGTTAATGGGATACTTTGTATGACCTTATTAACTTAGACAACTATCAAGATGAAGGGGGTAGAGAATATAAAGGGAGAGTCTAGTCAAAATTGAACTCTCATGATTCAGATAGGGCATGTAATTTTAAACAACTTTCCAGTCATACGTTTATCATCAAATTAGCCTTGTTCTCTTTGTATTCTTTGTTAAAAGTTAAACCTAGGTGTTCTCATATGCTAATATCTAAGCCCTTGAAAGCTGCCTCTTATCTCAGAGTATTTTGGCAGTTTTTAACATCTAGACAGCGTCATGTATGCCCTATAGAAAACATTGTGCTTACGCTCGTGGAGTTATTTATGAGTCAGTACTGATTGGCATAATTGCAAGTCTGATATAAGGGGGCAGTCTGCAGAGTCTTAAATACAAGGTAATCACAGAGGTAAAAAGTCTATTAAAATAACCATGAGTGAAAAAGCAGCGTTATGGCACTTTTTCACTACCGCTGGTATTACAGGTGTTGTAGGTATAGCTGTACCGCACACCTTTTTGGCCGTCACGCAACCTAACTACCGCACCTTTCAAAAAGTCCTTTTTCAATGGGACTTCCATAGCGCCGGTATTACGAGTTTGACTGGCTAAAAAGTGAGCGGTACAGCCTATAACTACAAGATCTGTACCGCCACCTGAAAGTCAACCCCCCCCCCCAAATAAAAACCTACCTAAAAAACCTAAGCTCCCCATTGCCCTGAAAAGGGTATTTGGATGGGCATTGCTTAGGGCTCTTTTATGTTGCCCAAAACCCTAAGCTAAAAATAAAACCCACCCAATAAACCCTTAAAGAAACCTAACACTAACCCCTGAAGATCCACTTACAGTTTTTGAAGACCAGACATCCATCCTCATCCAGCCGCCGAAGTCTTCATCTATGCGGCAAGAAGTCCTCAACGAAGCCGGGAGAAGTCTGCATCCAAGCGGCAACAAGTCATCATCCAGATTGGCAGACGTCTTCATCTAGACAGCATCTTCTATCTTCATCCTTCCAACGCAGAGCGGCTCCATCTTCAAGACATCTTCTGATTGCATCAGCCAGTAGGATTTTTTTCCCTTTAATTCCGATTGGCTGATAGAATTCTATCAGCCAATCGTAATTCAAGGGATGCCATCTTGGATGACGTCCCTTAAAGGGAACCTTCAGTGTACGGCTGGGACCGTATGAAGAGGATGCTCCGCGCCGGATGTCTTGAAGATGGATCCGCTCCGCGTCGGAAGGATGAAGATAGAAGATGCTGTCTAGAATCTAGACTCTCTAGATGAAGACTTCTGCCTGTCTGGATGATGACTTCTTGCCGCTTGGATGAAGACTTCTCCCAGCTTCGTTGAGGACTTCTTGCCGCTTGGATGAAGACTTCGCCGGCTGGATGAGGATGGATGTCCGGTCTTCAAAAACTGTAAGTGGATCTGGTTTTATTTATTTTTTTAGGGTTTTGGGCAACGTAAAAGAGCTAAATGCCCTTTTAAAGGGACATAATACTCATATGCTAAATCACTTGAAACTGATGCAGTATAACTGTAAAAAGCTGATCGAAAAATATCACCTGAGCATCTCTATGTAAAAAAGGAAGATATTTTACCTCACAATCTCCTCAGCTCAGCAGAGTAAGTTCTGTGTAAAAAGTTATACTTCACCTGCTCCCAGCTGCAGGTAAAAATAAAAAAAAAATGAAGAAATGAACAGCAGCCAATCAGCATCAGCAGTGCTGAGGTCATGAACTCTTACTGTGATCTCATGAGATTTGACTTAACTCTCATGAGATTTCATAGTAAGCTTCTTTTACCTGATTGGTGAAATAATATGAGAGTTCACGAGGCTCATCCCCTAAGCTGTCCTAGGACAGACACACTAAAATGCTGCTTAGAAATCCTTTACAATGGGAGGTGGCTACTGAGGAACTTTTGAGGTAAACTATCTTTCTTTTTTACATAGAGATGTTCAGGAGATATTTTCTAGTCAGCTTTTTACAGCTATGCTGCATCACTTTCAAGTGTTTAAACATTTGGGTATTATGGCCCTTTAAGGGCAACGCCCATCCAAATGCCCTTTTCAGGGCAATGGGGAGCTTAGGTTTTTTTAGATAGGTTTTTATTTGGGGGGTTGGTTGTGTGGGTGGTGGGTTTTACTGTTGGGGGATTGTTTGTATTTATTTTTTTTTACAGGTAAAAGCTGATTTCTTTGGGGCAATGCCCTGCAAAAGGCCCTTTTAATGGCTATTGGCAGTTTAGTGTAGGCTAGGTTTTTTTTATTTTGGGGCGGGGGGTATTTTATGTTATATCGCCTCCTGGTCAGCAGGAGGAGGCAAAGAGCTCCACAGCAGAGCTGCATAAATAGCTCCTCCCTCCCACCCAACCCAGTCATTCTCTTTGCCTGTGTTAGTGATAGGAGAGAGGTAAAGTGAGGTGTTAGTTTGGATTCTTCAATCAAGAGTTTTTTTATTTTAAATGGTGCCGAGGGTACTATTTTTCTACAGAGAAGCGTCTGGAAATAGCCTGTCAATTTATGGGAACTAGTGGATTTTTAGCTTCACTGCGCCTCCCATAATTGTGCTGCTTCTCTGTGTACGGTCATAGAATACTGACTAAGACCCTTCTACCTTACAGGACCTCAGGAGGAAGAGTGGACCTCTTGACACTGTAAGATTTTCATGCTGTTCCTCAGCATGGAGGTAAGTGCAGTCCTTTGTTCTCTGGGGCTCTGCAACATATCCCAGCACCGACTGTACTCTGCCTTTTTTTCCTTTGAGGGGCTCAAGTAAGGGCTTCCCTTGGTAGCATGTGTGGGCTGTCTTTTTATTGTAAATGGGGATCCCAACATGTTAAACTTTTCCCAACTCATCTGGCAGGAACAAATAGTCTTAGATGCGCTGGGAGCTGTGTTAGATACAATTGCTGACGCAACGGGCGAGTCACTTGTTATGTTAAGTGAGGAGTTCACTAAATGTCCTATGTTTTGGCTTACATGGGGGACCTTGTGAATATGAGGCTGACGCTGGGAGTAGTACCCGAGTCGGAGGGAGAAAAAAAACTCTCTATCTGGCGCAGGTATATGGCGGTACTCAGTTGTTTTTCCCGGGGTATGTTGTGTACGCCCACGAAGGGCGGGGCTAATTTTCGCGCCTTCAGCCGCGCAGTTAGTTTTACTGAGACGGACAGCTTTCCTTACGGCTTGTGATAGTATAGACAAGCGATCTTAGGCACACCGTTTTAGAGAATTCTTGGTCAGTGGAGTAAGGTAGGAGCTGCCGTGAGGTGACCGTTAAATTTGTGTATCTGTGGAAAATTTGGGATAAAAATTATACTCAAATTGTATTTTGGTTTAAGTCAAACGCTAAGCTAAAGCTGGGACAGTTTGTTTTTAAAGATACAGTGCACACGTTTTTCTTAGCTATATGTTTAGCTTTTTATTGTTAAAGACACGATCAAGCTAACTTTTCATTTCTGTTAACATGGATGATCTTGAACACTCTACATGTCCTATGTGTTTAGATGCCATTGTGGAACCCCCGGTTACGCTTTGTCCCTCATGTACTGAGAGGGCTATACAGTGTAAAGAACAAATTTTCTTTAATAAAGATATATCTAATGAATGTCCTCAGACTGATGAAATTCAGGGTATGCCGCATCTTTCTCCCCAAGCGTCACAGCCTTTAACGCCCGCACAGGTGACGCCATGTTCTTCATCGGCATCTGCTTCATTTACGCTGCAGGATATGGCTGCAGTTATGTCATCCACTCTTACAGAAAGTTTATCTAAGTTGCCAGTGTTGCAAGGCAAACGCAGCAGGACAAAGGCCCACGTGGTCCCTGCAACTTCTGATGCTTTAATGGCTATCTCCGATGTACCTTCCCAGGGCTCTGAATTGGGGGGTAGGAAGGCCCTGTCTGAGGGGGAACTGTCTGACTCAGGAAGTGCATTACCCCAGACAGATTCGGACTTCATGCCCTTCAGATTTAAACCTCCGCCTTTTGCTACGAGAGGTTTTGGTGACTCTGGACGACTGTGACTCTTTTGTGATCCTGCCAGAGAAATTGAGTAAGATGGACAAATACTTAGAGGTCCCTTCTTATTCCGATGTGTTTCCGGTCCCTAAGAGAATTTCGGAAATTATTACAAGGGAATGGGAGAGACCGGGTATCCCGTTCTCCCCTTCCCCTATTTTTAGGAAAATGTATCCTATAGCTGACGCCATTCGGGACTCTTGGAAGACGGTCCCTAAGGTTGAGGGAGCTATATCTACCCTGGCTAAGCTTACGACTATCCCTATTGAGGACAGTTGTGCTTTCAAGGACCCTATGGATGAAAAGTTGGAGAGTCTTCTAAAAAAAACTATATATTCATCAAGGATTTCTGTTTCAACCAACGGCCTGCATTGTAACAGTCACAACTGCGGCTGCCTTTTGGTTTGATGCTCTAGAAGAGTCCCTTAAGATTGAGACTCCTTTAGAAGAAATAATGGATAGAATTAAGGCCCTTAAGCTGGCTAATTCCTTTATTATGGATGCCGCCTTTCAAATGACCAAATTGGCGGCTAAGAATTCAGGATTTTCCATTTTAGCGAGCAGAGCCTTATGGTTAAAATCTTGATATGCGGATGTGTCCTCTAAATCAAAGCTCTTGGCGATTCCTTTCAAGGGTAAGACCCTGTTTGGGCCTGACTTGAAGGAGATCATTTCTGACATTACGGGAGGTAAGGGTCATCTCCTCCCTCAGGACAAAACAGCTAAGCAAAGGAGACGACAGAGTAATTTTCGTTCCTTTCGAAACTTCAAGGGAACCCCCTCTTCCTTTTCCGTTAAACAGGAAGGGAATTATTCTCAAGCCAAAGCCACCTGGAAACCTAACCAGGGTTGGAATAAGGGTAAACAACCCAAGAAGCCCGCTGCTACCAAGACAGCATGAAGGGGCGGCCCCCGATCCGGGACCGGATCTAGTAGGGGGCAGACTTTCTCTCTTTGTCCAAGCTTGGATGAGAGAAGTTCAGGATCCCTGGACACTAGAAATCGTGTCTCAAGGGTATCAGTTGGAGTTCAAAAATTCCTTCCCAAGGGGAAGGTTTCTTCTTTCACGATTGTCTGTAGACCAGATAAAAAGAGAGGCGTTCTTACGTTGTGTAAAAGACCTCCCCACTGTGGGAGTAATTTGTTCCGTCTCAAAACAGGAACAGGGGCAGGGGTTTTACTCAAACCTTTTCGTGGTTCCCAAAAAAGAGGGAACGTTCTGACCCATTTTAGACCTCAAGAGTCTAAACAAGTTTCTCAGAGTTCCATCCTTCAAGATGGAGACTATTCGGACAATTCTTCCATTGATCTAGGAGGGTCAATATATGACTACCGTGGACTTAAAGGATGCTTATCTTCATATTCCTATCCACAAAGATCATCACCAGTTCCTAAGATTTGCCTTCCTGGACAAACATTTTCAGTTTGTGGCTCTTCCTTTCGGGCTGGCCATGGCACCCAGGATCTTCACAAAGGTTCTAGGGTCTCTGCTGGCGGTTCTAAGACCGGGTGGCATTGCAGTGGCGCCTTATCTGGACGATATTCTGATCCAGGCGTCATCTTATCAACTGACAAAGTCTCATACCGACATGGTTCTGTCCTTTCTAAGGACTCGCGGGTGGAAGGTGAATCTAGAAAAGAGTTCACTAATTCCACAAACAAGGGTTCCTTTCCTGGGAACTCTAATAGACTCTATATCCATGAAAATCTTCTTGACGGAAGTCAGAAAGTTAAAGATTCTGAATACATGCCGAGCCCTTCAGTCCAATCCTCGGCCATCAGTGGCTCAGTGCATGGAGGTAATTGGATTGATGGTGGCGGCAATGGACATCATTCCGTTTGCTCGTTTTCATCTCAGACCTCTACAACTGAGCATGCTCAGACAGTGGAATGGAGATTATGCAAATTTGTCTCCTCAGATAGATCTGGATCAGGAGACAAGAGACTCTTCTTTGGTGGTTGTCGCTGGATCATCTGTCCCAAGGGACGTGCTTCCGCAGAACTTCATGGGTGATAGTGACAATGGACGCCAGTCTACTAGGATGGGGTGCAGTCTGGAATTACCTGAAGGCTCAGGGTGTGTGGACTCGGTCAGAGTCTCTACTTACAATCAATATTCTGGAATTGAGAGCAATAGTCAATGCGCTTCAGGCTTGGCCTCAGTTGGCTTCGGCCAAATTCATCCGATTTCAGTCGGACAACATCACGACTGTGGCTTACATCAATCATCAGGGAGGAACAAGGAGTTCCTTAGCGATGACAGAAGTATCCAAGATAAGTTGGTGGGCGGAGGCTCACTCTTGTTATCTGTCAGCAATCTACATCCCAGGAGTGGACAACTGGGAGGCGTATTTTTTGAGCAGACAGACGTTTCATCCGGGGGAATGGGAACTCCATCCGGAGGTCTTTGCCACCCTGATTCTCAGGTGGGGCAGACCGGAGTTGGATCTGATGGCGTCTCGTCAGAATGCTAAGCTCCCAAGATACGGATCCAGGTCCAGGGATCCTCAGGCCAAACTGATAGATGCCTTGGCAGCGCCTTGGTCGTTCAACCTAGCTTATGTGTTTCCACCGTTTGCTCTCCTTCCCCGGGTGATTGCACGGATCAAACAGGAGAGGGCTTCGGTGATTCTAATCGCTCCTGCGTGGCCTCGCAGAACTTGGTATGCCGATCTGGTGGACATGTCCTCTCTGCCGCGTGGAAGCTTCCATTGAGGCAGGACCTTCTCATTCAGGGACCCTTCCATCATCCGAATTCAATTTCTCTGCATCTGACTGCTTGGAGATTGAACGCTTGATTTTATGTAAGCGGGGGTTCTCTGATGCAGTCATTGATACCTTGATTCAGGCACGCAAGCCTGTTACTAGAAAAATTTACCATAAGATATGGCGTAAATATCTTTATTGGTGCATATCCAAGGGGTACTCATGGAGTAGGGACAGATTTCTGCTTTGTCTACTTTGCTACACAAGTGTCTGGCAGATGTTCCAGATGTTCAATCTTTTTGTCAGGCCCTGACTAGAATCCGGCCTGTGTTTAGACCAATTGCTCCTCCTTGGAGTTTGAATTTAGTTCTTAATGTTCCTCAAGGGGTTCCGTTTGAACCTATGCATTCCATAGATATAACGATATTAATAACTATTTAATAGCTACCTAGTTAAAATAATTACAAAATTACCTGTAAAATAAATCCTAACCTAAGCTAAATACACCTAACACTACACTATCAATAAATTAATTAAATAAATTACCTACAATTATCTAAACTAAAATACAATTAAATAAACTAAACTATAATACAAAAAAACAAACACTAAATTACAAAAAATAAAAAAATCTTACAAGAATTTAAATCTAATTACACCTAATCTAAACCCCCTAATAAAAAAAGCCCCCCAAAATAATAAAATGCCCTACCCTATGCTAAATTACAAAGTAATCAGCTCTTTTACAACCCCTCAAAGGGCTTTTTGCGGGGCGTTGCCCCAAAGTAATCGGCTCTTTTACCTGTAAAAAAATAAAATCCCCCCCCCCCCCAACATTACAACCCACCACCCACACACCCCTACTCTAAAACCCACCGATCCCCCCTTAAAAAAACTACGCCCCTGAAGCTCACCCTACCTTGAGTCGTCTTCAGCCAGCCGGCCACCGATGGGACAGAAGAGGACATCCGAAGCTGCAGAAGTCTTGATCCGATCGGGGCAGAAGAGGTCCTCCAAGCGGCAGATGTCTTCATCCAAGCGGCATCTTCTATCTTCAATCAACCGGAGCGGAGCCATCTTGAATCCATCCGACGTGGAGACATCCTCTTCTTACGATGTCCTAAGGCCGAATGAAGGTTCCTTTAAATGCCTTTAGAATTGACCTCGCATTCTATTGGCTGATCCAATCAGCCAATCGGATTGAACTTCAATCCGATTGGCTGATTAAATCAACCAATCTGATTTTTCCTACCTTAATTCCGATTGGCTGATAGAATCCTATCAGCCATTCGGAATTCGAGGGACGCCATCTTGGATGACGTCATTTAAAGGAACCTTCATTCGGCCTTAGGACATCGTAAGAAGAGGATGGCTCCGCGTCGGATGGATTCAAGATGGCTCCGCTCCGGTTGATTGAAGATAGAAGATGCCGCTTGGATGAAGACATCGTCCGCTTGGAGGACCTCTTCTGCCCTGATCGGATCAAGACTTCTGCCGCTCCGGATGTCTTCTTCTGTCCCATCGGTGCCCGGCTGCCTGAAGACGACTCAAAGTAGGGTGATCTTCAGGGGGGTAGTGTTAGGTTTTTATAAGGGGGGATCGGGTGGGTTTTAGAGTAGGGGGGTGTGGGTGGTGGGTTGTAATGTTGGGGTAAAAGAGCTGATTACTTTGGGGCCCCGCAAAAAGCACTTTTAAGGGCTGGTAAAAGAGCCGATTACTTTGTAATTTATTATACGGTAGGGCATTTCTTTCATGTAATTAGCAAGAGTCCATGAGCTAGTGACGTATGGGACATACATTCCTACCAGGAGGGGCAAAGTTTCCCAAACCTCAAAATGCCCATAAATACACCCCTCACCACACCCACAAATCAGTTTTACAAACTGGTGAAGTAAGTTTGTGCTAGATTCTACGTTGATATGCGCTCCGCAGCAGGTTGGAGCCCGGTTTTCCTCTCAGCGTGCAGTAAATGTCAGTGGGATGTGAAGAGAGTATTGCCTATTTGAATTCAATGATCTCCTTCTACGGGGTCTATTTCATAGGTTCTCTGTTATCGGTCATAGAGATTCATCTCTTACCTCCCTTTTCAGATCAACCGATATACTCTTATATATACCATTACCTCTACTGATTCTCGTTTCAGTACTGGTTTGGCTTTCTACTACATGTAGATGAGTGTCCTGGGGTAAGATAGTCTTATTTTTGTGACACTCTAAGCTATGGTTGGGCACTTTTATCTAAAGTTCTAAATATTTGTGTTTAAACATTTATTTGCCTTGATTCAGGATGTTCAATATTCCTTATTTCAGACAGTCAGTTTCATTATTTGGGATAATGCATTTGAATAATCAATTTTTTTCTTACCTTAAAATTTGACTTTTTCCCCTTTGGGCTGTTAGGCTCGCGGGGGCTGAAAATGCTTCATTTTATTGCGTCATTCTTGGCGCAGACTTTTTTGGTGCAAACAATTTTCTTTGTTATTTCCGGTGTCATACTTGTCACCGGAAGTTGCGTCATTTTTGACGTTTTTGCGCCAAAAGTGTCGGCGTTACCGGATGTGGCGTCATTTTTGGCGCTAAAAGCATTTAGGCGCCAAATAATGTGGGCGTCTTTTCGTGGTTCCCAAAAAAGAGGGAACGTTCTGACCCATTTTAGACCTCAAGAGTCTAAACAAGTTTCTCAGAGTTCCATCCTTCAAGATGGAGACTATTCGGACAATTCTTCCATTGATCTAGGAGGGTCAATATATGACTACCGTGGACTTAAAGGATGCGTATCTTCATATTCCTATCCACAAAGATCATCACCAGTTCCTAAGATTTGCCTTCCTGGACAAACATTTTCAGTTTGTGGCTCTTCCTTTCGGGCTGGCCATGGCACCCAGGATCTTCACAAAGGTTCTAGGGTCTCTGCTGGCGGTTCTCAGACCGGGTGGCATTGCAGTGGCGCCTTATCTGGACGATATTCTGATCCAGGCGTCATCTTATCAACTGACAAAGTCTCATACCGACATGGTTCTGTCCTTTCTAAGGACTCGCGGGTGGAAGGTGAATCTAGAAAAGAGTTCACTAATTCCACAAACAAGGGTTCCTTTCCTGGGAACTCTAATAGACTCTATATCCATGAAAATCTTCTTGACGGAAGTCAGAAAGTTAAAGATTCTGAATACATGCCGAGCCCTTCAGTCCAATCCTCGGCCATCAGTGGCTCAGTGCATGGAGGTAATTGGATTGATGGTGGCGGCAATGGACATCATTCCGTTTGCTCGTTTTCATCTCAGACCTCTACAACTGAGCATGCTCAGACAGTGGAATGGAGATTATGCAAATTTGTCTCCTCAGATAGATCTGGATCAGGAGACAAGAGACTCTTCTTTGGTGGTTGTCGCTGGATCATCTGTCCCAAGGGACGTGCTTCCACAGAACTTCATGGGTGATAGTGACAATGGACGCCAGTCTACTAGGATGGGGTGCAGTCTGCAATTACCTGAAGGCTCAGGGTGTGTGGACTCGGTCGGAGTCTCTACTTACAATCAATATTCTGGAATTGAGAGCAATAGTCAATGCGCTTCAGGCTTGGCCTCAGTTGGCTTCGGCCAAATTCATCCGATTTCAGTCGGACAACATCACGACTGTGGCTTACATCAATCATCAGGGAGGAACAAGGAGTTCCTTAGCGATGACAGAAGTATCCAAGATAAGTTGGTGGGCGGAGGCTCACTCTTGTTATCTGTCAGCAATCTACATCCCAGGAGTGGACAACTGGGAGGCGTATTTTTTGAGCAGACAGACGTTTCATCCGGGGGAATGGGAACTCCATCCGGAGGTCTTTGCCACCCTGATTCTCAGGTGGGGCAGACCGGAGTTGGATCTGATGGCGTCTCGTCAGAATGCTAAGCTCCCAAGATACGGATCCAGGTCCAGGGATCCTCAGGCCAAACTGATAGATGCCTTGGCAGCGCCTTGGTCGTTCAACCTAGCTTATGTGTTTCCACCGTTTGCTCTCCTTCCCCGGGTGATTGCACGGATCAAACAGGAGAGGGCTTCGGTGATTCTAATCGCTCCTGTGTGGCCTCGCAGAACTTGGTATGCCGATCTGGTGGACATGTCCTCTCTGCCGCGTGGAAGCTTCCATTGAGGCAGGACCTTCTCATTCAGGGACCCTTCCATCATCCGAATTCAATTTCTCTGCATCTGACTGCTTGGAGATTGAACGCTTGATTTTATGTAAGCGGGGGTTCTCTGATGCAGTCATTGATACCTTGATTCAGGCACGCAAGCCTGTTACTAGAAAAATTTACCATAAGATATGGCGTAAATATCTTTATTGGTGCATATCCAAGGGGTACTCATGGAGTAGGGACAGATTTCTGCTTTGTCTACTTTGCTACACAAGTGTCTGGCAGATGTTCCAGATGTTCAATCTTTTTGTCAGGCCCTGACTAGAATCCGGCCTGTGTTTAGACCAATTGCTCCTCCTTGGAGTTTGAATTTAGTTCTTAATGTTCCTCAAGGGGTTCCGTTTGAACCTATGCATTCCATAGATATAACGATATTAATAACTATTTAATAGCTACCTAGTTAAAATAATTACAAAATTACCTGTAAAATAAATCCTAACCTAAGCTAAATACACCTAACACTACACTATCAATAAATTAATTAAATAAATTACCTACAATTATCTAAACTAAAATACAATTAAATAAACTAAACTATAATACAAAAAAAACAAACACTAAATTACAAAAAATAAAAAAATCTTACAAGAATTTAAATCTAATTACACCTAATCTAAACCCCCTAATAAAAAAAAGCCCCCCAAAATAATAAAATGCCCTACCCTATGCTAAATTACAAAGTAATCAGCTCTTTTACAACCCCTCAAAGGGCTTTTTGCGGGGCATGGCCCCAAAGTAATCGGCTCTTTTACCTGTAAAAAAAATAAAATCCCCCCCCCCCAACATTACAACCCACCACCCACACACCCCTACTCTAAAACCCACCGATCCCCCCTTAAAAAAACTACGCCCCTGAAGATCACCCTACCTTGAGTCGTCTTCAGCCAGCCGGCCACCGATGGGACAGAAGAGGACATCCGAAGCTGCAGAAGTCTTGATCCGATCGGGGCAGAAGAGGTCCTCCAAGCGGCAGATGTCTTCATCCAAGCGGCATCTTCTATCTTCAATCAACCGGAGCGGAGCCATCTTGAATCCATCCGACGTGGAGACATCCTCTTCTTACGATGTCCTAAGGCCGAATGAAGGTTCCTTTAAATGCCTTTAGAATTGACCTCGCATTCTATTGGCTGATCCAATCAGCCAATCGGATTGAACTTCAATCCGATTGGCTGATTAAATCAACCAATCTGATTTTTCCTACCTTAATTCCGATTGGCTGATAGAATCCTATCAGCCATTCGGAATTCGAGGGACGCCATCTTGGATGACGTCATTTAAAGGAACCTTCATTCGGCCTTAGGACATCGTAAGAAGAGGATGGCTCCGCGTCGGATGGATTCAAGATGGCTCCGCTCCGGTTGATTGAAGATAGAAGATGCCGCTTGGATGAAGACATCGTCCGCTTGGAGGACCTCTTCTGCCCTGATCGGATCAAGACTTCTGCCGCTCCGGATGTCTTCTTCTGTCCCATCGGTGCCCGGCTGCCTGAAGACGACTCAAAGTAGGGTGATCTTCAGGGGGGTAGTGTTAGGTTTTTATAAGGGGGGATCGGGTGGGTTTTAGAGTAGGGGGGTGTGGGTGGTGGGTTGCAATGTTGGGGTAAAAGAGCTGATTACTTTGGGGCCCCGCAAAAAGCACTTTTAAGGGCTGGTAAAAGAGCCGATTACTTTGTAATTTATTATAGGGTAGGGCATTTCTTTCATGTAATTAGCAAGAGTCCATGAGCTAGTGACGTATGGGACATACATTCCTACCAGGAGGGGCAAAGTTTCCCAAACCTCAAAATGCCCATAAATACACCCTTCACCACACCCACAAATCAGTTTTACAAACTGGTGAAGTAAGTTTGTGCTAGATTCTACGTTGATATGCGCTCCGCAGCAGGTTGGAGCCCGGTTTTCCTCTCAGCGTGCAGTAAATGTCAGAGGGATGTGAAGAGAGTATTGCCTATTTGAATTCAATGATCTCCTTCTACGGGGTCTATTTCATAGGTTCTCTGTTATCGGTCATAGAGATTCATCTCTTACCTCCCTTTTCAGATCAACCGATATACTCTTATATATACCATTACCTCTACTGATTCTCGTTTCAGTACTTGGCTTTGGCTTTCTACTACATGTAGATGAGTGTCCTGGGGTAAGTTAGTCTTATTTTTGTGACACTCTAAGCTATGGTTGGGCACTTTTATATAAAGTTCTAAATATTTGTGTTTAAACATTTATTTGCCTTGATTCAGGATGTTCAATATTCCTTATTTCAGACAGTCAGTTTCATTATTTGGGATAATGCATTTGAATAATCAATTTTTTTCTTACCTTAAAATTTGACTTTTTCCCCTTTGGGCTGTTAGGCTCGCGGGGGCTGAAAATGCTTCATTTTATTGCGTCATTCTTGGCGCTGACTTTTTTGGTGCAAACAATTTTCTTTGTTATTTCCGGCGTCATACTTGTCACCGGAAGTTGCGCCGTTTTTGCGCCAAAAGTGTCGGCGTTACCGGATGTGGCGTCATTTTTGGCGCTAAAAGCATTTAGGCGCCAAATAATGTGGGCATCTTTTTTGGCGCTAAAAAATATGGGCGTCATTATTGTCTCCACATTATTTAAGTCTCATTGTTTATTTGCTTCTGGTTGCTAGAAGCTTGTTCACTGGCATTTTTTCCCATTCCTGAAACTGTCATTTAAGGAATTTGATCAATTTTGCTTTATATGTTGTTTTTTCTATTACATATTGCAAGATGTCTCAGATTGACCCTGAATCAGAAGATACTTCTGGAAAATCGCTGCCTGATGCTGGATCTACCAAAGTTAAGTGTATTTGCTGTAAACTTGTGGTATCTGTTCCTCCAGCTGTTGTTTATAATGAATGTCATGACAAACTTGTTAATGCAGATAATATTTCCTTTAGTAATGTTACATTACCTGTTGCTGTTCCATCAACATCTAATACTCAGAGTGTTCCTGTTAACATAAGATATTTTGTTTCTAAATCCATTAAGAAGGCTATGTCTGTTATTCCTCCTTCTAGTAAACGTAAAAGGTCTTTTAAAACTTCTCATTTTTCAGATGAATTTTTAAATGAACATCATCATTCTGATTCTGATAATGATTCCTCTGGTTCAGAGGATTCTGTTTCAGAGGTTGATGCTGATAAATCTTCATATTTATTCAAAATGGAATTTATTCGTTCTTTACTTAAAGAAGTCTTAATTGCATTAGAAATAGAGGATTCTGGTCCTCTTGATACTAAATCTAAACGTTTAAATAAGGTTTTTAAATCTCCTGTAGTTATTCCAGAAGTTTTTCCTGTCCCTGATGCTATTTCTGAAGTAATTTCCAGGGAATGGAATAATTTGGGTAATTCATTTACTCCTTCTAAACGTTTTAAGCAATTATATCCTGTGCCATCTGACAGATTAGAGTTTTGGGACAAAATCCCTAAGGTTGATGGGGCTATCTCTACTCTTGCTAAACGTACTACTATTCCTACGGCAGATAGTACTTCCTTTAAGGATCCTTTAGATAGGAAAATTGAATCCTTTCTAAGAAAAGCTTACTTATGTTCAGGTAATCTTCTTAGACCTGCTATATCTTTAGCGGATGTTGCTGCAGCTTCAACTTTTTGGTTGGAAGCTTTAGCACAACAAGTAACAGATCGTAATTCTCATAGCATTGTTAATCTTCTTCAACATGCTAATAATTTTATTTGTGATGCCATCTTTGATATCATTAGGGTTGATGTCAGGTTTATGTCTCTAGCTATTTTAGCTAGAAGAGCTTTATGGCTTAAAACTTGGAATGCTGATATGTCTTCCAAGTCAACTTTGCTTTCCCTTTCTTTCCAGGGTAATAAATTATTTGGTTCACAGTTGGATTCTATTATTTCAACTGTTACGGGGGAGAAAGGAACTTTTTTACCACAGGTTAAAAAATCTAAAGGTAAATTTAGGTCTACTAATCGTTTTCGTTCCTTTCGTCACAATAAGGAACAAAAGCCTGATCCTTCCCCTACAGGAGCGGTATCAGTTTGGAAACCATCTCCAGTCTGGAATAAATCCAAGCCTTTTAGAAAGCCAAAGCCAGCTCCCAAGTCAACATGAAGGTGCGGCCCTTATTCCAGCCCAGCTGGTAGGGGGCAGATTACGATTTTTCAAAGAAATTTGGATCAATTCGATTCACTATCTTTGGATTCAGAACATTGTTTCACAAGGGTACAGAATAGGCTTCAAGATGAGGCCTCCTGCAAGAAGATTTTTTCTTTCCTGTGTCCCAGTAAATCCAATGAAGGCTCAAGCATTTCTGAAATGTGTTTCAGATCTAGAGTTGGCTGGAGTAATTATGCCAGTTCCAGTTCTGGAACAGGGGCTGGGGTTTTACTCAAATCTCTTCATTGTACCAAAGAAGGAGAATTCCTTCAGACCAGTTCTGGATTTAAAAATATTGAATCATTATGTAAGGATACCAACATTCAAAATGGTAACTATAAGGACTATTCTGCCTTTTGTTCAGCAAGGGCATTATATGTCCACAATAGATTTACAGGATGCATATCTGCATATTCCGATTCATCCAGATCACTATCAGTTTCTGAGATTCTCTTTCCTAGACAAGCATTACCAGTTTGTGGCTCTGCCGTTTGGCCTAGCAACAGCTCCAAGGATTTTTACAAAGGTTCTCGGTGCCCTTCTGTCTGTAATCAGAGAACAGGGTATTGTGGTATTTCCTTATTTGGACGATATCTTGGTACTTGCTCAGTCTTCACATTTAGCAGAATCTCATACGAATCGACTTGTATTGTTTCTTTGAGAACATGGTTGGAGGATCAATTTACCAAAAACTTCATTGATTCCTCAGACAAGGGTAACCTTTTTAGGTTTCCAGATAGATTCAGTGTCCATGACTCTGTCTCTAACAGACAAGAGACGTCTAAAATTGGTTTCAGCTTGTCAAAACCTTCAGTCTCAATCATTCCCTTCGGTAGCCTTATGCATGGAAATTCTAGGTCTTATGACTGCTGCATCGGACGCGATCCCCTTTGCTCGTTTTCACATGCGACCTCTTCAGCTCTGTATGCTGAACCAGTGGTGCAGGGATTATACAAAGATATCTCAATTAATATCTTTAAAACCGATTGTACGACACTCTCTGACGTGGTGGACAGACCACCATCGTTTAGTTCAGGGGGCTTCTTTTGTTCTTCCGACCTGGACTGTGATTTCAACAGATGCAAGTCTGACAGGTTGGGGAGCTGTTTGGGGGTCTCTGACAGCACAAGGGGTTTGGGAATCTCAGGAGGTGAGATTACCAATCAACATTTTGGAACTCCGTGCAATTTTCAGAGCTCTTCTGTCATGGCCTCTTCTAAAGAGAGAGTCGTTCATTTGTTTTCAGACGGACAATGTCACAACCGTGGCATATGTCAATCATCAAGGAGGGACTCACAGTCCTCTGGCTATGAAAGAAGTATCTCGAATACTGGTTTGGGCAGAATCCAGCTCCTGTGTAATTTCTGCGGTTCATATCCCAGGTATAGACAATTGGGAAGCAGATTATCTCAATCGCCAAACGTTACATCCGGGCGAATGGTCTCTTCACCCAGAGGTATTTCTTCAGATTGTTCAAATGTGGGGTCTTCCAGAAATAGATCTGATGGCTTCTCATCTAAACAAGAAACTTCCCAGGTATCTGTCCAGATCCAGGGATCCTCAGGCGGAGGCAGTGGATGCATTGTCACTTCCTTGGAAGTATCATCCTGCCTATATCTTTCCGCCTCTAGTCCTTCTTCCAAGAGTGATTTCCAAGATTCTAAAGGAGTGCTCGTTTGTTCTGCTGGTGGCTCCAGCATGGCCTCACAGGTTTTGGTATGCGGATCTTGTCCGGATGGCCACTTGCCAACCGTGGACTCTTCCATTAAGACCAGAACTTCTATCGCAAGGTCCTTTTTTCCATCAGGATCTCAAATCCTTAAATTTGAAGGTATGGAGATTGAACGCTTGATTCTCAGTCATAGAGGTTTCTCTGACTCTGTGATTAATACTATGTTACAGGCTCGTAAATCTGTATCTAGGAAGATATATTATCGAGTCTGGAAGATTTACATTTCTTGGTGTTTTTCTCATCATTTTTCTTGGCATTCTTTTAGAATTCCGAGAATTTTACAGTTTCTTCAGGATGGTTTGGATAAAGGTTTGTCTGCAAGTTCCTTGAAAGGACAAATCTCTGCTCTTTCTGTTCTTTTCCACAGAAAGATTGCTAGTCTTCCTGATATTCATTGTTTTGTACAAGCTTTGGTTCGTATAAAACCTGTTATTAAGTCAATTTCTCCTCCTTGGAGTTTGAATTTGGTTCTGGGGGCTCTTCAAGCTCCTCCGTTTGAACCTATGCATTCGCTGGACATTAAATTACTTTCTTGGAAAGTTTTGTTTCTTTTGGCCATCTCTTCTGCTAGAAGAGTTTCTGAATTATCTGCTCTTTCTTGTGAGTCTCCTTTTCTGATTTTTCATCAGGATAAGGCGGTGTTGTGAACTTCTTTTAAATTTTTACCTAAGGTTGTGAATTCTAACAACATTAGTAGAGAAATTGTGGTTCCTTCATTGTGTCCTAATCCTAAGAATTCTAAGGAAAGATCGTTGCATTCTTTGGATGTAGTTAGAGCTTTTAAATATTATGTTGAAGCTACTAAAAATTTCCGAAAGACTTCTAGTCTATTTGTTATCTTTTCCGGTTCTAGGAAAGGTCAGAAGGCCTCTGCCATTTCTTTGGCGTCTTGGTTAAAGTCTTTGATTCATCATGCTTATGTCGAGTTGGGTAAAACTCCGCCTCAAAGGATTACAGCTCATTCTACTAGGTCAGTTTCTACTTCCTGGGCGTTTAGGAATGAAGCTTCGGTTGATCAGATTTGCAAAGCAGCAACTTGGTCTTCTTTGCATACTTTTACTAAATTCTACCATTTTGATGTGTTTTCTTCTTCTGAAGCAGTTTTTGGTAGAAAAGTACTTCAGGCAGCTGTTTCAGTTTGATTCTTCTGCTTATAATTTCAGTTTTTTTCATTATAAGATTTAAACTTTGTTTTGGGTGTGGATTATTTTCAGCGGAATTGGCTGTCTTTATTTTATCCCTCCCTCTCTAGTGACTCTTGCGTGGAAGATCCACATCTTGGGTATTCATTATCCCATACGTCACTAGCTCATGGACTCTTGCTAATTACATGAAAGAAAACATAATTTATGTAAGAACTTACCCGATAAATTCATTTCTTTCATATTAGCAAGAGTCCATGAGGCCCACCCTTTTTGTGGTGGTTATGATTTTTTTGTATAAAGCACAATTATTCCAATTCCTTATTTTTTTATGCTTTCGCACTTTTTTCTTATCACCCCATTTCTTGGCTATGCGTTAAACTGATTTGTGGGTGTGGTGAGGGGTGTATTTATGGGCATTTTGAGGTTTGGGAAACTTTGCCCCTCCTGGTAGGAATGTATGTCCCATACGTCACTAGCTCATGGACTCTTGCTAATATGAAAGAAATGAATTTATCAGGTAAGTTCTTACATAAATTATGTTTTTATTATTTTGGGGGGCTTTTTTATTTTATTAGGGGGTTTAGATTAGATGTAATTAGATTAAAATTCTTGTAAGATTTTTTTTTTTTTTGTGTATTATAGTTTAGTTTATTTAATTGTATTTTAGTTTAGATAATTGTAGGTAATTCATTTAATTAAATTATTGATAGTGTAGTGTTAGGTGTATTTGTAACTTAGGTTAGGATTTATTTTACAGGTAATTTTGTAATTATTTTAACTAGGTAGCTATTAAATAGTTATTACTAATTTAATAGCTATTGTACCTAGTTAAAATAAATACAAAGTTGCCTGTAAAATAAATATAAATCCTAAAATAGCTACAATGTAATTATTAATTATATTGTAGCTATTTTAGGGTTTATTGTATAGGTAAGTATTTAGTTTTAAATAGGAATAATTGATTTAATTATAGTAAATTTATTTAGATTTCTTTAAATTATATTTAAGTTAGGGGGGTGTTAGGGTTAGACTTAGGTTTAGGGGTTAATAACTTTATTATAGTAGCGGCGACGTTGGGGGCGGGAGATTAGGGGTCAACAATTGTAGGTAGCTGGCAGGGATGTTAGTGAGGGCAGATTAGGGGTTAATACAATTTATTACAGTGTTTGCGAGGCGGGAAGTGCAGCGGTTTAGGGGTTAATACATTTATTATAGTGGCGGCGATGTCTGGTCGGCAGATTAGGGGTTAATATGTGTAGGTAGGTGGCGGCGAGGTTGGGGGGCAGATTAGGGGGTAATAAATATAATATAGGTGTCGGCGATCTTAGGGGCAGCAGATTATGGGCTCATAGGGATAATATAGGTGGCGGCGATGTCCGGTCGGAAGATTAGGGGTTACATTTTTTTATTATAGAGTTTGCGAGGTGGGGGGGGGCTCGGTTTAGGGCTTCATAGGTAGTTTATGGGTGTTAGTGTACTTTATAGCACTGTAGTTAAGAGCTTTATGTTCCGGCGTTAGCCCATAAAACTCTACTGACTTTTTTTTGCGGTTGGAGTCTTGTCGGTAGAAGCTGTACCGCTCACTTCTTCCAAGACTCGTAATACCGGCGTTAGGCAAATCCCATAGAAAAGATAGGATACGCAATTGACGTAAGGGGATTTGCGGTAGCTTCGAGTTGCGGAAGAAAAGTGAGCGGTAGACCCTTTCCTGCCTGACTCGTAATACCAGTGGGTGTTAAAAAGCAGCGTTAGGACCCCTTAACGCTGCTTTTTAAGGCTAACGCAGAACTCCAAATCTAGGCGTAAATTATTATCTTGGAAAGTTTTATTTTTAGTTGCTATTTCTTGTGCTCGCAGAGTTTATGAGCTTTCGGCATTACAATGTGATTCTCCTTATCTTATTTTCCATTCTGATAAGATGGTGTTACGTACCAAACCTGGTTTTCTTCCTAAGGTTGTTTCTAACAAAAATATTAATCAGGAAATTGTTGTTCCTTCCTTGTGTCCTAACCCTTCTTCTAAGAAGGAGTGTCTGTTACATAATTTGGACGTAGTCCGTGCCTTGAAGTTCTACTTGCAGGCGACTAAGGATTTTCGTCAATCATCTTCATTATTTGTTGTTTTTGCTGGGAAACGTAGGGGTCAGAAAGCTGCGGCTACCTCTTTCTTTTTGGCTGAAGAGTATCATCCGTGTTGCATATGAGACTGCTGGACAGCAGCCTCCAGAACGAATTACGGCTCATTCTACTAGGGCTGTGGCTTCCTCATGGGCATTTAAAAATGATGCTTCTATTGAACAGATTTGCAAGGCTGCAACTTGGTCGTCTCTTCACGCTTTTTCCAAATTTTCCAAATTTGATACTTTTGCCTCGTCTGAGGATGTTTTTGGGAGAAAGGTTCTTTTTAAGCAGTGTTGCCTTCCGTTTAGGTTCCTGTCTTGTCCCTCCCTTTCATCCGTGTCCTATAGCTTTTGGTATTGTATCCCATAAGTAAGGATGAAATCCGTGGACTCGTCATATCTTGTAAGAGAAAAGGGAAATTTATGCTTACCTGATAAATTTATTTCTTTTACGATATGACGAGTCCACGGCCCACCCTGTCATTTTTAAGACAGGTCTTTATTTTTTATTAAACTTCAGTCACCTCTGCTCCTTGGCTTTTCCTTTCTCTTTCTAACTTCGGTCGAATGACTGGATTGGGGGGGAAGGGAGGAGCTATTTATGCAGCTCTGCTGTGGAGCTCTTTGCCTCCTCTTGCTGACCAGGAGGCGATATCCCATAAGTAAGGATGAAATCCGTGGACTCGTCATATCGTAAAATAAATACATTTATCAGGTAAGCATACATTTCCCTTTTTTTATTTTGTGTAATTTAGATAAATGTATTTTTTTAATTTAATTTATTTAATTTTATTTGTAATGTTAGGTGTTATTGTAACTCATTTTAGGGTTTATTTTACAGGTAAGTATTTAGTTTTAAATAGGAATTATTTAGTTATTAATAGTAGGTTTTATTTAGATTTATTTTAATTATGTTAAAGTTAGGGGTGTTAGGGTTAGAGTTGCGTTAGGGTTAGACTTAGGGTTAGGTTTAGGGGTTAATATATTTATTTAGTTTTAGTGATGTGGGAGGCCAGAGGTTTAGGGGTTAATAACTTTAGTATAGTGTTGGCGACAACGTTGGGGGCGGCAGATTAGGGGTTAATAAATTTATGTAGGTGGCGTCGTCGTCATTGGGGGCGGCAGATTAGGGGTTAATAAATTTATGTAGGTGGCGGCGTCATTGGGGGCGGCAGATTAGGGGTTAATAAGTGTAATGTAGGTGGAGGCGATGTTGGGGGCGACAGATTAGGGGTTAATAAGTGTAGGTAGGTGGCGGCGGCAGATTAGGGGTTATTAAATTTATGTTGGTGGCAGCGACGTTGGGTGCAGCAGATTAGGAGGTTAATAAGTGTAATGTAGGTGGCGGCAATGTCGGGGGCAGCAGATTAGGGGTGTTTAGACTCGGGTTTATGTTAGGGTGTTAGGTTTAAACATTTTCTTTCCCCATAGACATCAATGGGGCTGCGTGACGAAGCTTTACGCTACGTGATTGCAGATGTTAGGCTTTTTTTTTAGCCGTCTCTCCATTGATGCACGAGCACGTAACAGCAGCTTAAAGCAGCGCTGGTATTTGTGTGCGGTATGGAACTCAACGCAGCCATATCGCCGTTTTTTTGCAAACCTGTAATAGCAGCGCTATTAAAGGTGAGCGGTGGAAATAACTTGCAAGTTATTAGTGAGCCACTCATAACGCAAAACTCGTAATCTGGCTGCATGTTGGTTATGCAAAATTGTTAATAAAGGGGTCATCTAACTTTTTAAACAATATCAATTCTGGTGTAGACTGTCCCTTTAAGAAAAAAGGGAAAATTATTATTTAACCCCTTAATGACCGCAGCACTTTTCCATTTTCTGTCCGTTTGGGACCAAGGCTATTTTTACATTTCTGCAGTGTTTGTGTTTAGCTGTAATTCTCCTCTTACTCATTTACTGTACCCACACATATTATATACCGTTTTTCTCGCCATTAAGTGGACTTTCTAAAGATACCATTATTTTCATCATATCTTATAACTAACTATAAAAAAAATTATATAATATGAGGAAAAAATGGAAAAAAACACACTTTTTCTAACTTTGACCCCCAAAATCTGTTACACATCTACAACCACCAAAAAACACCCATGCTAAATAGTTTCTAAATTTTGTCCTGAGTTAAGAAATACCCAATGTTTACATGTTCTTTGCTTTTTTTGCAAGTTATAGGGCCATAAATACAAGTAGCACTTTGCTATTTCCAAACCCCTTTTTTTCAAAATTAGCGCTAGTTACATTGGAACACTAATATCTTTCAGGAATCCCTGAATATCCCTTGACATGTATATATTTTTTTTTAGAAGACACCCCAAAGTATTGATCTAGGCCCATTTTGGTATATTTCATGCCACCATTTCACTGCCAAATGCAATCAAATAAAAAAAATTGTTCACTTTTTCACAATTTTGTTCACAAACTTTAGGTTTCTCACTGAAATTATTTACAAACAACTTGTGCAATTATGGCATAAATGGTTGTAAATTCTTCTCTGGGATCCCCTTTGTTCAGAAATAGCAGACATGTATGGCTTTTGTTGTTGCTTTTTGGTAATTAGAAGGGCGCTAAATGCCACTGCGCACCACACGTGTATTATGCCCCGCAGTGAAGGGGTTAATTAGGGAGCATGTAGGGAGCTTGCAGGGTTAATTTTAGCTTTAGTGTAGTGTAGTAGACAACCCAAAGTATTGATCTAGGCCCATTTTGGTATATTTCATGCCACCATTTCACCGCCAGATGCGATCAAATTAAAAAAAACGTTAAATTTTTCCCAATTTTAGGTTTCTCACTGAAATCATTTACAAGCAGCTTGTGCAATTATGGCACAAATGGCTGTAAATGCTTCTCTGGGATCCCCTTTGTTCAGAAATAGCAGATATATATGGCTTTGGTGTTGCTGTTTGGTAATTAGAAGGTCGCTAAATGCCGCTGTGCAACACACGTGTATTATGCCCAGCAGTGAAGGGGTTAATTAGGGAGCTTGTAGGGAGCTTGCAGGGTTAATTTTAGCTTTAGTGTAGAGATCAGCCTCCCATCTGACTCATCACACCCCCTGATCCCTCCCAAACAGCTCCCGTCCCTCCCCCACCCCACAATTGTCCCCGCCATCTTAAGTACTGGCAGAAAGTCTGCCAGTACAAAAATAAAGGGAATCTTTGTTTTTTGTTTTTTTAAAAATATAGCATATTTAGATATGCTGCTGTGTAGGATCCCCCTTAGCCCCCAACCTCCCTGATCCCCCCCCAAACACCTCTCTAACCGTCCCCCTCTGACTTTTTGGGGGCCATCTTGGGTACTGGCAGCTATCTGCCAGTACCCAGTTTGCAGAAAAAAATGTTTTTTTTTTTTTTTAGCAGTTTATTTTCTGTAGTGTAGCTTCCCTCCCACATACCAACCCAACACCCCCTGATTTAGCTTTTTTATTTTTATTTTTATTGCAGTTTATAAGCCTGATTACCAAACCTATAGTGCAAATTTTCTGTAGTGCAGCGTTCCCACCCGCTCCCCCCCCGTGCACGCGCGCGCACCCGGTCATCCCCGCCCACGATCCCGCCCCCCCCCCCCCCCGCACATCTCCAAGGGCATTGATGGCCGCCACCCACCTCCCGGTCCTGCTCCCACCCACCAACGAAGGAAGCCACCGATCTCCGGTGCAGAGAGGGCCACAGAGTGGCTCTCTCTGCATCGGATGGCCATACATGGTTATTGCAGGATGCCTCCATATTGAGGCATCACTGCAATAACCGGAAGGCAGCTGGAAGCGAGCAGGATCGCTTCCAGCTGCTTTCCACACCGAGGACGTGCAGGGTACGTCCTCAGGCGTTAACTGCCTTTTTTTGAGGACGTACCCTGCACGTCCTCTGTCATTAAGGGGTTAAAGGGACATGAAACCCAGAATTTTTCTTTCATGATTCAGACAGAACATGTGATTTTAAACAACTTTCCCATTTGCTTCTATTATCTAAATTGCTACATTCTCTTGGTATCCTTAGCTGAAAAGCATATCTATGTAGGCTCATGAGCAGCAATGCATTACTGGGAACTAGCTGCTGATTGGTGGCTGCACAAAAATGCGTCTTTTTATTGGTCCACTAGACGTCTTTAGGTAGCTCTCAGTAGTGCATAGCTGCACCTTCAAAAAGAATTTCAAGAAAATGAAGAAAATTTGATAAAATAAGTGAATTGGAAGTTGTTTAAAATCACATACCTAATTTGAATCATGAAAAATAAGAAAAGAAAAATGTTGGGTTTCATGTCCCCTTTTTTTTTTTTTTCTTCCGGATTCATAGTTTAATGTATTTACTGGACATTAGAGATGGGATTATTTAAAATATATAATATATATATATATATATATATATATATAAAACTTGTTTTGATGGAAACTAGTATTTGGTTTTGGCTTTTTATTTTAATGAACTATTGACGTTTGTATTTTATAACGTGATGGTAAATTTCACACCTTAAGAATGTTGCAATTAAAAATATATTAGTGTACAAGACAAAAAGCATAATTACTTTTTAAAAAGAGTGTATATATATTTTATAATTAAAGATGTTTAATCCTACTTTATATCTTCTGTTCCTCCGCACCCCCCATTTCCTCTTTTTCCTGGGCTGTGACATAGAGAGCAGTCCCACCCACTCTCTACATAGGCTTCCTAAGGGCTTTCAAAGAATGTCATCTGACACACAGTGATTGGATGTTCATTGGAATTGTCATAGCAATTACAGATTTAACCCTTTCGACGTAAAGATTAAAAAATGTCATAATGATTGTGGATATGATTTCTGTCATCACGAATATGTTTGATTTGATTTGGGTATAAAGAAAAATAAAAAAAGATTTACTTATGACATTCTCTAGCACTATCAGCAAAGATGTTTGATTTATACGTTATGAAATATGCCAAAAGCTAAAGCCATGATAAATACCTCTGCATGTATCTGTGTGCATTATTTAATTGTATGCCTGAAGCTAAACTTTATGTACTACTGAGATGCCTATATATCTAACTCAAATGTCATATATATATATATATATATATATGTGTGTGTGTGTGTGTATATATATATATGTATGTGTGTGTGTGTGTATATATATATATATATATATATGTGTGTGTGTGTGTGTGTATGTGTATGTATATATATATATATGTATATATATATATATATATATATATATATATATATATATATATATATATATATATATATATATATATATATATATATATATATGGGTTTTTTTCTAAGCCAATAAATAAAAATGAAGGAATTGTTATTTAACAAAAATTTATTTTCTCCAACATAGGTGTGTCCGGTCCACGGCGTCATCCTTACTTGTGGGATATTCTCTTCCCCAACAGGAAATGGCAAAGAGCCAGCAAAGCTGGTCACATGATCCCTCCTAGGCTCCGCCTACCCCAGTCATTCTCTTTGCCGTTGTACAGGCAACATCTCCACGGAGATGGCTTAGAGTTTTTTAGTGTTTAACTGTAGTTTTTATTATTCAATCAAGAGTTTGTTATTTTAAAATAGTGCTGGTATGTACTATTTACTCTGAAACAGAAAAGAGATGAAGATTTCTGTTTGTATGAGGAAAATGATTTTAGCAACCGTTACTAAAATCCATGGCTGTTCCACACAGGACTGTTGAGAGGAATTAACTTCAGTTGGGGGAACAGTGAGCAGTCTTTTGCTGCTTGAGGTATGACACATTCTAACAAGACGATGTAATGCTGGAAGCTGTCATTTTCCCTATGGGATCCGGTAAGCCATTTTTATTCAGACAGTAAATAAGGGCTTCACAAGGGTTTATTAAGACTGTAGACATTTTCTGGGCTAAATCGATCATATTTACACATATTTAGCCTTGAGGAATCATTTAATCTGGGTATTTTTTGTAAAATAATATCGGCAGGCACTGTTTTAGACACTTTATTCTATAGGGGCTTTCCCTAATCATAGTCAGAGCCTCATTTTCGCGCCGGTATGGCGCACTTGTTTTTGAGAACAGCATGGCATGCAGCTGCATGTGTGTGGAGCTCTGATAAATAGAAAAGTCTTTCTGAAGGCATCATTTGGTATCGTATTCCCCTTTGGGCTTGGTTGGGTCTCAGCAAAGCAGATTCCAGGGACTGTAAAGGGGTTAAATATAAAAACGGCTCCGGTTCCGTTATTTTAAGGGTTAAAGCTTCCAAATTTGGTGTGCAATACTTTTAAGGCTTTCAGACACTGTGGTGAAATTTTGGTGAATTTTGAACAATTCCTTCATACTTTTTCGCAATTGCAGTAATAAAGTGTGTTCAGTTTAAAATTTAAAGTGACAGTAACGGTTTTATTTTAAAACGTTTTTTGTGCTTTGTTATCAAGTTTATGCCTGTTTAACATGTCTGAACTACCAGATAGATTGTGTTCTGACTGTGGGGAAGCCAAGGTTCCTTCTCATTTAAATAGATGTGATTTATGTCATAAAAAATTTAGTAAAAATGATGCCCAAGATGATTCCTCAAGTGAGGGGAGTAAGCATGGTACTGCATCATCCCCTCCTTCGTCTACACCAGTCTTGCCCATACAGGAGGCCCCTAGTACATCTAGCGCGCCAATACTCCTTACTATGCAACAATTAACGGCTGTAATGGATAATTCTATCAAAAACATTTTAGCCAATATGCCCACTTATCAGCGAAAGCGCGACTGCTCTGTTTTAGAAAATACTGAAGAGCATGAGGACGCTGATGATATTGTTTCTGAAGGGCCCCTACACCAGTCTGAGGGGGCCAGGGAGGTTTTGTCTGAGGGAGAAATTTCAGATTCAGGAAAAATTTCTCAACAAGCTGAACCTGATGTGATTACTTTTAAATTTAAGTTGGAACATCTCCGCGCTCTGCTTAAGGAGGTGTTATCCAATTTGGATGATTGTGATTATCTGGTCATTCCAGAAACACTATGTAAAATGGACAAGTTCCTAGAGGCCCCGGGGCCCCCCGAAGCTTTTCCTATATCCAAGCGGGTGGCGTACATTGTTAATAAAGAATGGGACAGGCCCGGTATACCTTTCGTACCTCCCCCCATATTTAAAAAATTGTTTCCTATAGTCGACCCCAGAAAGGACTTATGGCAGACAGTCCCCAAGGTCGAGGGGGCGGTTTCTACTCTAAACAAGCGCGCCACTATACCCATAGAAGATAGTTGTGCTTTCCAAGATCCTATGGATAAAAAATTAGAAGGTTTGCTAAAAAAGATGCTTGTTCAGCAAGGTTACCTTCTACAACCAATTGCATGCATTGTCCCTGTCACTACAGCCGCGTGTTTCTGGTTCGATGAGCTAGAAAAGGCGATTATTAGTAATTCTTCTTCTTATGAGGAGATTATGGACAGAATTCGTGCTCTTAAATTGGCTAATTCTTTCACCCTAGACGCCACCTTGCAATTGGCTAGGTTAGCGGCGAAAAATTCTGGGTTTGCTATTGTGGCGCGCAGAGCGGTTTGGTTAAAATCTTGGTCAGCGGATGCGTCTTCCAAGAACAAATTGCTTGACATTCCTTTCAAGGGGAAAACACTGTTTGGCCCTGACTTGAAAGAGATTATCTCTGATATCACTGGGGGCAAGGGCCACGCCCTTCCTCAGGATAGGTCTTTCAAGGCCAAAAATAAACCTAATTTTCGTCCCTTTCGCAGAAACGGACCAGCCCCAAGTGCTACGTCCTCTAAGCAGGAGGGTAATACTTCTCAAGCCAATCCAGCCTGGAGACCTATGCAAGGCTGGAACAAAGGAAAACATAATTTATGCTTACCTGATAAATTCCTTTCTTCTGTTGTGTGATCAGTCCACGGGTCATCATTACTTCTGGGATATAACTCCTCCCCAACAGGAAATGCAAGAGGATTCACCCAGCAGAGCTGCATATAGCTCCTCCCCTCTACGTCAGTCCCAGTCATTCGACCAAGAATCAACGAGAAAGGAGTAACCAAGGGTGAAGTGGTGACTGGAGTATAATTTAAAAGATATTTACCTGCCTTAAAACAGGGCGGGCCGTGGACTGATCACACAACAGAAGAAAGGAATTTATCAGGTAAGCATAAATTATGTTTTCTTCTGTTATGTGTGATCAGTCCACGGGTCATCATTACTTCTGGGATACCAATACCAAAGCAAAAGTACACGGATGACGGGAGGGATAGGCAGGCTCATTATACAGAAGGAACCACTGCCTGAAGAACCTTTCTCCCAAAAATAGCCTCCGAAGAAGCAAAAGTGTCAAATTTGTAAAATTTGGAAAAAGTATGAAGCGAAGACCAAGTTGCAGCCTTGCAAATCTGTTCAACAGAGGCCTCATTCTTAAAGGCCCAAGTGGAAGCCACAGCTCTAGTGGAGTGAGCTGTAATTCTTTCAGGAGGCTGCTGTCCAGCAGTCTCATAGGCTAAACGTATTATGCTACGAAGCCAAAAAGAGAGAGAGGTAGCAGAAGCTTTTTGACCTCTCCTCTGTCCAGAATAAACGACAAACAGGGAAGAAGTTTGGCGAAAATCTTTAGTTGCCTGCAAGTAGAACTTGAGGGCACGAACTACATCCAGATTGTGTAGAAGACGTTCCTTCTTTGAAGAAGGATTTGGACACAAGGATGGAACAACAATCTCTTGATTGATATTCCTGTTAGTGACTACCTTAGGTAAGAACCCAGGTTTAGTACGCAGAACTACCTTGTCTGAGTGAAAAATCAGATAAGGAGAATCACAATGTAAGGCTGATAACTCAGAGACTCTTCGAGCCGAGGAAATAGCCATTAAAAACAGAACTTTCCAAGATAACAATTTTATATCAATGGAATGAAGGGGTTCAAACGGAACACCCTGTAAAACGTTAAGAACTAAGTTTAAACTCCATGGCGGAGCAACAGCTTTAAACACAGGCTTGATCCTAGCTAAAGCCTGACAAAAGGCCTGGACGTCTGGATTTTCTGACAGACGCCTGTGTAACAAGATGGACAGAGCTGAAATCTGTCCCTTTAATGAACTAGCTGATAAACCCTTTTCTAAACCTTCTTGTAGAAAGGACAATATCCTAGCGATCCTAACCTTACTCCAGGAGTAACCTTTGGATTCGCACCAGTATAGGTATTTACGCCATATTTTATGGTAAATCCTTCTGGTAACAGGCTTCCTAGCCTGTATCAGGGTATCAATAACCGACTCAGAAAAACCACGTTTTGATAAAATCAAGCGTTCAATTTCCAAGCAGTCAGCTTCAGAGAAGTTAGATTTTGATGTTTGAATGGACCCTGTATCAGAAGGTCCTGTCTTAGAGGTAGAGACCAAGGCGGACAGGATGACATGTCCACTAGATCTGCATACCAAGTCCTGCGTGGCCATGCAGGCGCTATTAGAATCACTGATGCTCTCTCCTGTTTGATTTTGGCAATCAATCGAGGAAGCAGCGGGAAGGGTGGAAACACATAAGCCATCCCGAAGTTCCAAGGTGCTGTCAAAGCATCTATCAGAACCGCTCCCGGATCCCTGGATCTGGACCCGTAGAGAGGAAGTTTGGCGTTCTGGCGAGACGCCATGAGATCTATCTCTGGTTTGCCCCAACGTCGAAGTATTTGGGCAAAGACCTCCGGATGAAGTTCCCACTCCCCCGGATGAAAAGTCTGGCGACTCAAGAAATCCGCCTCCCAGTTTTCCACTCCCGGGATGTGGATTGCTGACAGGTGGCAAGAGTGAGACTCTGCCCAGCGAATTATCTTTGATACTTCCATCATTGCTAGGGAGCTTCTTGTCCCTCCCTGATGGTTGATGTAAGCTACAGTCGTGATGTTGTCCGACTGAAACCTGATGAACCCCCGAGTTGTTAATTGGGGCCAAGCCAGAAGGGCATTGAGAACTGCTCTCAATTCCAGGATGTTTATTGGAAGGAGACTCTCCTCCTGATTCCATAGTCCCTGAGCCTTCAGAGAATTCCAGACAGCGCCCCAACCTAGTAGGCTGGCGTCTGTTGTTACAATTGTCCAGTCTGGCCTGCTGAATGGCATCCCCCTGGACAGGTGTGGCCGATAAAGCCACCATAGAAGAGAATTTCTGGTCTCTTGATTCAGATTCAGAGTAGGGGACAAATCTGAGTAATCCCCATTCCACTGACTTAGCATGCACAATTGCAGCGGTCTGAGGTGTAGGCGTGCAAAAGGTACTATGTCCATTGCCGCTACCATTAAGCCGATCACCTCCATGCATTGAGCTACTGACGGGTGTTGAATGGAATGAAGGACACGGCATGCATTTTGAAGCTTTGTTAACCTGTCTTCTGTCAGGTAAATCTTCATTTCTACAGAATCTATAAGAGTCCCCAAGAATGGAACTCTTGTGAGAGGAAAAAGAGAACTCTTCTTTTCGTTCACTTTCCATCCATGCGACCTTAGAAATGCCAGAACTAACTCTGTATGAGACTTGGCAGTTTGAAAGCTTGAAGCTTGTATTAGAATGTCGTCTAGGTACGGAGCTACCGAAATCCCTCGCGGTCTTAGTACCGCCAGAAGGGCACCCAGAACCTTTGTGAAGATTCTTGGAGCCGTAGCCAATCCGAATGGAAGAGCTACAAACTGGTAGTGCCTGTCTAAGAAGGCAAACCTTAGATACCGGTGATGATCTTTGTGAATCGGTATGTGAAGGTAAGCATCTTTTAAATCCACTGTGGTCATGTACTGACCCTTTTGGATCATGGGTAAGATTGTCCGAATAGTTTCCATTTTGAACGATGGAACTCTTAGGAATTTGTTTAGAATCTTTAAATCTAAGATTGGCCTGAAAGTTCCCTCTTTTTTGGGAACCACAAACAGGTTTGAGTAGAACCCTTGTCCTTGTTCCGACCGCGGAACCGGATGGATCACTCCCATTAATAACAGATCTTGTACACAGCGTAGAAACGCTTCTTTCTTTATCTGGTTTGTTGACAACCTTGACAGATGAAATCTCCCTCTTGGGGGAGATAATTTGAAGTCTAGAAGGTATCCCTGAGATATGATCTCTAGCGCCCAGGGATCCTGAACATCTCTTGCCCAGGCCTGGGCGAAGAGAGAAAGTCTGCCCCCCACTAGATCCGGTCCCGGATCGGGGGCTCTCGGTTCATGCTGTCTTTGGGGCAGCAGCAGGTTTCCTGGCCTGCTTGCTCTTGTTCCAGGACTGGTTAGGCTTCCAGCCTTGCCTGTAACGAGCAACAGCTCCCTCCTGTTTTGGTGCAGTGGAGGTTGATGCTGCTCCTGTTTTGAAATTCCGAAAGGGACGAAAATTAGACTGTCTAGCCTTAGCTTTGGCTTTGTCTTGAGGTAGGGCGTGGCCCTTACCTCCTGTAATGTCAGCGATAATTTCTTTCAAACCGGGCCCAAATAAAGACTGCCCCTTGAAAGGTATATTAAGTAATTTGGACTTAGAAGTAACATCAGCTGACCAGGATTTTAGCCACAGCGCCCTACGTGCCTGTATGGCGAATCCTGAGTTCTTAGCCGTAAGTTTGGTTAAATGTACTACGGCCTCCGAAATGAATGAATTAGCTAGTTTAAGGACTCTAAGCCTGTCCGTAATGTCGTCTAGCGTAGATGAACTAAGGTTCTCTTCCAGAGACTCAATCCAAAATGCTGCCGCAGCCGTAATCGGCGCGATACATGCAAGGGGTTGTAATATAAAACCTTGTTGAACAAACATTTTCTTAAGGTAACCCTCTAATTTTTTATCCATTGGATCTGAAAAAGCACAGCTATCCTCCACCGGGATAGTGGTACGCTTAGCTAAAGTAGAAACTGCTCCCTCCACCTTAGGGACCGTTTGCCATAAGTCCCGAGTGGTGGTGTCTATTGGAAACATCTTTCTAAATATTGGAGGGGGTGAGAACGGCACACCGGGTCTATCCCACTCCTTAGTAACAATTTCAGTTAGTCTCTTAGGTATAGGAAAAACGTCAGTACTCGCCGGTACCGCAAAGTATTTATCCAACCTACACAGTTTCTCTGGTATTGCAACGGTGTTACAATCATTGAGAGCTGCTAAGACCTCCCCTAGTAATACACGGAGGTTCTCCAATTTAAATTTAAAATTTGAAATATCTGAATCCAATCTGTTTGGATCAGAACCGTCACCTACAGAATGAAGCTCTCCGTCCTCATGCTCTGCAAGCTGTGACGCAGTATCAGACATGGCCCTAGTATTGTCAGCGCACTCTGTTCTCACCCCAGAGTGATCACGCTTGCCTCTTAGTTCTGGTAATTTAGACAAAACTTCAGTCATAACAGTAGCCATATCTTGTAATGTTATCTGTAATGGCCGCCCAGATGTACTAGGCGCCATAATATCACGCACCTCCCGGGCGGGAGATGCAGGTACTGCCGCGTGAGGCGAGTTAGTCGGCATAACTCTCCCCTCGCTGTTTGGTGAAATTTGTTCAAATTGTACAGATTGACTTTTATTTAAAGTAGCATCAATACAGTTAGTACATAAATTTCTATTGGGCTCCACCTTGGCATTGGAACAAATGACACAGATATCTTCCTCTGAGTCAGACATGTTTAACACACTAGCAATAAACTTGCAACTTGGTTATAATCTTTTTTAGCAAAAACGTACTGTGCCTCAAAGAGGTACTAAACGATTAAATGACAGTTGAAATAATGAACTGAAAAACAGTTATAGCATCAAACTTTAAAACAACACAACTTTTAGCAAAGGTTTGTTCCCATTAGAAAAATAACAATAATTAAATTACAGAGCAACGTTTTTATTCACAGTCAATATAAAATTCTCACAGCTCTGCTGAGAGAATCTACCTCCCTCCAAAGAAGTTTGAAGACCCCTGAGATCTGTCAGAGATGAACCGGATCATGCAGGAAATATAAGAGTAACTGACTGGAATTTTTTGATGCGTAGCAAAGAGCGCCAAAAACGGCCCCTCCCCCTCACACACAGCAGTGAAGAGAAACGAAACTGTCACAATTAAAACCAAACAACTGCCAAGTGGAAAATAATGCCCAAATATTTATTCACTCAGTACCTCAGAAATGTAAACGATTCTACATTCCAGCAAAAACGTTTAACATGATAAATACCTATTAAAAGGATTAGTGACTTTTAACAGAGTAGTTCCGGTGAAATACCATCCCCAGAATACTGAAGTGTATACATACATGTCATTATAACGGTATGGCAGGATTTTCTCATCAATTCCATTCAGAAAATAAAAACTGCTACATACCTCAATGCAGATTCATCTGCCCGCTGTCCCCTGATCTGAAGCTTTTACCTCCCTCAGATGGCCGAGAACAGCAATATGATCTTAACTACTCCGGTTAAAATCATAGTAAAAAACTCTGGTAGATTCTTCCTCAAACTCTGCCAGAGAAGTAATAACACGCTCCGGTGCTATTGTAAAATAACAAACTTTTGATTGAAGTCATAAAAACTAAGTATAATCACCATAGTCCTCTCACACATCCTATCTAGTCGTTGGGTGCAAGAGAATGACTGGGACTGACGTAGAGGGGAGGAGCTATATGCAGCTCTGCTGGGTGAATCCTCTTGCATTTCCTGTTGGGGAGGAGTTATATCCCAGAAGTAATGATGACCCGTGGACTGATCACACATAACAGAAGAAAGCAGGCCAAGAAACCTGCCACTGCTCCCAAGACAGCATGAGATGCGGGCCCCCGATCCGGGACCGGATTTGGTGGGGGGCAGACTCTCTCTCTTCACTCAGGCTTGGGCAAGAGATGTTCTGGATCCTTGGGCGCTAGAAATAGTCTCCCAAGGTTATCTTCTGGAAGTGATTCATCCTGTTCCATTAAGAGAACGAGGGATGGGGTTCTACTCCAATCTGTTCGTAGTTCCCAAAAAAGAGGGAACGTTCAGACCAATCTTAGATCTCAAGATCCTAAACAAGTTTCTCAAGGTTCCATCGTCCAAAATGGAAACCATTCGAACAATCCTTCCATCCAGGAAGGTCAATTCTTGACCACGGTGGATTTAAAGGATGCGTATCTACATATTTCTGTCCACAAGGAACATCATCGGTTCCTAAGGTTCGCATTCCTGGACAAACATTACCAGTTCGTGGCGCTTCCTTTCGGATTAGCCACTGCTCCAAGGATTTTCTCAAAGGTACTAGGGTCCCTTCTGGCGGTGCTAAGACCAAGGGGCATTGCTGTAGTACCTTACTTGGACGACATTCTGATTCAAGCGTCGTCCCTTCCTCAAGCAAAGGCTCACACGGACATAGTCCTGGCCTTTCTCAGATCTCACGGATGGAAAGTGAACGTGGAAAAGAGTTCTCTATCTCCGTCGACAAGAGTTCCCTTCTTGGGAACAATAATAGACTCCTTAGAAATGAGGATTTTTCTGACAGAGACCAGAAAAACAAAACTTCTAAACTCTTGTCGGATACTTCATTCCGTTCCTCTTCCTTCCATAGCGCAGTGCATGGAAGTGATAGGTTTGATGGTAGCGGCAATGGACATAGTTCCTTTTGCGCGCATTCATCTAAGACCATTACAACTGTGTATGCTCAGTCAGTGGAATGGGGACTATACAGACTTGTCTCCGAAGATACAAGTAAATCAGAGGACCAGAGACTCACTCCGTTGGTGGCTGTCCCTGGACAACCTGTCACAAGGGGTGACCTCCCGCAGACCAGAGTGGGTCATTGTCACGACCGACGCCAGTCTGATGGGCTGGGGCGCGGTCTGGGGATCCCTGAAAGCTCAGGGTCTTTGGTCTCGGGAAGAATCTCTTCTACCGATAAATATTCTGGAACTGAGAGCGATATTCAATGCTCTCAAGGCTTGGCCTCAGCTAGCGAGGGCCAAGTTCATACGGTTTCAATCAGACAACATGACGACTGTTGCGTACATCAACCATCAGGGGGGAACAAGGAGTTCCCTGGCGATGGAAGAAGTGACCAGAATCATTCAATGGGCGGAGACTCGCTCCTGCCACCTGTCTGCAATTTACATTCCAGGAGTGGAAAATTGGGAAGCGGATTTTCTGAGTCGTCAGACATTGCATCCGGGGGAGTGGGAACTCCATTCGGAAATCTTTGCCCAAATCACTCAACTGTGGGGCATTCCAGACATGGATCTGATGGCCTCTCGTCAGAACTTCAAGGTTCCTTGCTACGGGTCCAGATCCAGGGATCCTAAGGCGACTCTAGTAGATGCACTAGTAGCACCTTGGACCTTCAAACTAGCCTATGTATTCCCGCCGTTTCCTCTCATCCCCAGGCTGGTAGCCAGGATCAATCAGGAGAGGGCGTCGGTGATCTTGATAGCTCCTGCGTGGCCACGCAGGACTTGGTATGCAGATCTGGTGAATATGTCATCGGCTCCACCATGGAAGCTACCTTTGAGACGAGACCTTCTTGTTCAAGGTCCGTTCGAACATCCGAATCTGGTCCCACTCCAGCTGACTGCTTGGAGATTGAACGCTTGATCTTATCAAAGCGAGGGTTCTCAGATTCTGTTATTGATACTCTTGTTCAGGCCAGAAAGCCTGTAACTAGAAAAATTTACCACAAAATTTGGAAAAAATATATCTGTTGGTGTGAATCTAAAGGATTCCCTTGGGACAAGGTTAAGATTCCTAAGTGTCTATCCTTCCTTCGAGAAGGATTGGAAAAAGGATTATCTGCAAGTTCCTTGATGGGACAGATTTCTGCCTTGTCTGTGTTACTTCACAAAAAGCTGGCAGCTGTGCCAGATGTTCAAGCCTTTGTTCAGGCTCTGGTTAGAATCAAGCCTGTTTACAAACCTTTGACTCCTCCTTGGAGTCTCAACTTAGTTCTTTCAGTTCTTCAGGGGGTTCCGTTTGAACCCTTACATTCCGTTGATATTAAGTTATTATCTTGGAAAGTTTTGTTTTTGGTTGCAATTTCTTCTGCTAGAAGAGTTTCAGAATTATCTGCTCTGCAGTGTTCTCCTCCTTATCTGGTGTTCCATGCAGATAAGGTGGTTTTACGTACTAACCTGGTTTTCTTCCAAAAGTTGTTTCTAACAAAAACATTAACCAGGAGATAGTCGTGCCTTCTCTGTGTCCGAAACCAGTTTCGAAGAAGGAACGTTTGTTGCACAATTTGGATGTTGTTCGCGCTCTAAAATTCTATTTAGATGCTACAAAGGATTTTAGACAAACATCTTCCTTGTTTGTTGTTTATTCTGGTAAAAGGAGAGGTCAAAAAGCAACTTCTACCTCTCTCTCTTTTTGGATTAAAAGCATCATCAGATTGGCTTACGAGACTGCCGGACGGCAGCCTCCTGAAAGGATCACAGCTCCTTCCACTAGGGCTGTGGCTTCCACATGGGCCTTCAAGAACGAGGCTTCTGTTGATCAGATATGTAGGGCAGCGACTTGGTCTTCACTGCACTCTTTTACCAAATTTTACAAGTTTGATACTTTTGCTTCTTCTGAGGCTATTTTTGGGAGAAAGGTTTTGCAAGCCGTGGTGCCTTCCATTTAGGTGACCTGATTTGCTCCCTCCCTTCATCCGTGTCCTAAAGCTTTGGTATTGGTTCCCACAAGTAAGGATGACGCCGTGGACCGGACACACCTATGTTGGAGAAAACAGAATTTATGTTTACCTGATAAATTACTTTCTCCAACGGTGTGTCCGGTCCACGGCCCGCCCTGGTTTTTTAATCAGGTCTGATAATTTTTTTTCTTTAACTACAGTCACCACGGTATCATATGGTTTCTCCTATGCAAATATTCCTCCTTAACGTCGGTCGAATGACTGGGGTAGGCGGAGCCTAGGAGGGATCATGTGACCAGCTTTGCTGGCTCTTTGCCATTTCCTGTTGGGGAAGAGAATATCCCACAAGTAAGGATGACGCCGTGGACCGGACACACCGTTGGAGAAAGTAATTTATCAGGTAAACATAAATTCTGTTTTTTCAGTATAATGGATGCCAGAGAATTTGAATGGGAAAGCCAGCTGCGTTTTTATTGGGACAGAGAACCTGATGAGCTGAATGTCCGCCAGTGCACTGGAACATTTGGATATGGCTATGAATATATGGGGCTAAATGGGAGACTGGTTATCACGCCTCTGACTGATCGGATATACCTAACACTGACTCAGGTAAGCTCTAAATACCAGAAATAACTGTCAGTACAGGCCTTCGAAATGCTATAAATTCACACAATTGTGTTTCATATCATACTTTTTATTCTGAACAGTAATTTGATTAAACAACCCACTTAGGGCTAGATTATAAGTAGCACGCTAAATATATTTTTCGATCGCGCACTGACTGCTCAAAGTAAAATTTTAACATGTTTTACAAGTTGAAAGTAAAAAGTTAGCGTGCGTATGAAAGTCCGATGCACGCTAACTTCAGGTTTTCGGATACTGTGAAAACTTTACATTCCAGTGTTCTTTTAAAATCTCTCTCTCTCATCTTTTTCCCTTTGGGTAAGTAGCCCTAGTAAGTGCCAGTGCCTACCCTCATCAAATGATCAGCAGACAGCTGCGCTGGTGGGTGGCCCTGGCCGACTGCAGTAAGACAAGTAAGATAGCTGATCATTAACTTAGTGGTGCCAAAACCAAATGTGCTTTTGTGCAGCCCACAGCCTAAGCCTTAACGTTTAATTGACCTGATCTTTCAATTGAATGTGAAAGACAGCAGGGCCCATTTTTACAAAGAAATCAAGTTCTCCATATTCAGAGTAACAAAACATTGAGGCTTACTCTGTCTTCTTAATACTTGCCTGGCTCCTATACCCTATACATTGTAGTAACTTTGTTCTTCTTTTCTCCACTCCTCTGAGTTCATGCTTTATACCACTAATGCATTGTTAATGTTACAATATAGCTGAGATTGTAAAAAGGTTCACAGCATATCCATCCTATCTACATAACGTAATATGTATTAAGCATATGAATCTCCAAAGTTAGCAACTCTTTTTAAAATACTATTTTGCTATATACTAATGTGTCTAAGTTCCCCTTGGTTTATCTATGAAATATTTCTAACATTCTAACAGTTTATTATTTTGGTGTTTAATGTTATTTCCTGAACAAATTATATCTTTGTTTGCAAGTGTATGTCTGTAGGTAGACTGACATACAGATAGATAGATAGATATACATATAGATAGACAGACATACATACATACATACATACATACATACAGATAGATAGACATATAGATAGACAGACATACATACAGATAGATAGATATATACATAGACATATAGATAGACAGACATACATACATACATACAGATAGATAGACATATAGATAGACAGACATACATACAGATAGATAGATAGACAGACTGGTGGTTTGCACAATATCTAGAACATATAAGTCTAAATTATGTGGCTTTATCTTTTTTTCTTTAGGCATTGTCCATGTATTTAGGGGGGGCACCTGCAGGTCCAGCAGGGACGGGTAAAACAGAGACAACAAAAGATCTGGCTAAAGCTCTAGGACTGTTGTGTGTGGTAACAAACTGTGGAGAAGGGATGGATTATAAAGTGAGTATTCTTTTGTGTGTGTATTCAGCTTAAGAATAGTTCTATTGTGAAGCTCTTAGGGTAACACTGTAACCCACAGACCTAGATATGATCTCTCTGAAGTATATATGACTTCCATGCAGCTCTTAATGAGTTGTGGTCCACGTAAAATAAGTTTCTCAAACACTTTTGTACTTCTCTATTGTTCATAAACGTAATAATATTAATTGCTGAGAAGATCGGCTTTTTATACAACTATTCTGTATTATACTTCCGTAAAGTGCAACAATTGTGTAATATTTAAAATGTTTTAGGAATCTGATAAAATGCTGAAGTAATCTTATATTATTGAACTCTCTGTATTAAATTCATATTTAATCATTGTTATAAAACACATTTTGTCTGCATGCAATACAATAAAGTGTCTAGTGAAAGAGATTGTGTATATAATATTTTTTGTTTTACTTAAATCATATTTTTAATAACTTATTTTTAGGCTGTGGGTAAAATCTTTTCTGGCTTGGCCCAGTGTGGTGCATGGGGCTGTTTTGATGAATTTAATCGGATTGATGCGTCAGTACTTTCAGTGATCTCATCTCAGATACAAACAATCCGTAATGCCTTAATGCATCAGCTGAAGAGGTTTCAGGTGAGCAAACAGGAGTTATCAATAGTTTCCAATTCCTCTTTTATTTGGTTCAAGATCTTCTGAAAATAATACAGGGGTTTCAGAATCATGCAAGTCCTGAATAAAGCAAACATTCTTGTGATAACTTTATATATTTATTACATTCACAAATACCCTTCATTGTTTAGCTAACGTGTTGCATAAATTGTTGGTACACAAGAAAAATAGGGGGTGCCCTAGGTCAGTTATGATAAATCTATAAGTATAAAGAATGGTTAGATAACTATAGACATCTATATACAATTAATATCAATGAACAGTAGGGAATCATATATCCCTATACAGGTGAAAACGAAACAAATGTTATACAAAAAGTGTAAGATATATATGATGGCCAAGAAGTCCCATATATCAATATAGGGTAGAATCCAAACCAACCAAATCAAATTAAACAGTCTAGGTCCAGGCTACTGTCTGTGAGGGGATCATAGGTCAGAATCCCCAAATCAGTAATCTGTGGAAGATGAAGAGAAACAGAAGTGCCACATGGCCTAGCATTGCATGTACTCTTGTGGTAAAGTGCAAAAGTATTTCACTCACATATGAGGAAGCTCCCCTCTTGATGCAAGTATCACAGACTGGATGAGTGTATGATTCCAGTCTGCGATACTTGCGCCAAGAGGGGAGCTTCCTTACATGTGAGTGAAATACTTTTGCACTTTACCACAAGAGTACATACAATACTAGGCCATGTGGCCCTTCTGTTTCTCTTCATCTTCCTCAGATAAATTGTTGGTGATGCAGAATATCAATAAAAAAGCAAAAAGTTCTGCTGTCAGAACTATTTAGTTATTGTTTTTTTTTATATCAAAGTGTTAATCTATTTCTTCTGAGTATATCAGATTAAATACATTAAATAAATATGATTTCTATTTGCAGTTTGAAGGGCAGGAAATAGCTTTGGACGCTCGTATGGGAATCTTCATAACAATGAATCCTGGCTATGCCGGCCGCACAGAGTTGCCAGAATCAGTAAAAGCTTTATTTAGGCCAGTGGTTGTGATAGTGCCAGATCTCCAACAAATCTGTGAAATTATGCTATTTTCAGAAGGATTTCTTCAGGCCAAGGTAAATTATTTTGTTATCTAGCACAAAGTGAATAAGCATTTATGTTTAAAGGGAAAGTAAATTCAAAATTATATTTTCATGATTCAGATCAGAGCCATTGACTTTATTATCTAATTTGCTTTGTGATCTTGGTATCTTTTTTGAAAACATATCTAGGTTGTCTCAGCAGCAGAAATGCACCACTGAGAGCTAGCTGCTGATTGGTCACTGAACATATAAGCCTCTTGTTGGCTCAGCCAATGTGTTCAACTAGCTCCTTCAATGAAGGATATGGAGTGAATCAAATATGGCAATAGAAGAAAATTGGAAAGTTGTTCACAATTGCATGCTCTATCTGAATCATGAAAGACAAATTTATGGTTTCATGTCCCTTTAATGGGACATGAAACCCACAATTTTTCTTTCATGATTCAGACAAAGCACACAAATTTAAACAACTTTCCAATATACTTCTTCTATCTAATTTTATCTTGATTTCCTTTGTTGAAAAGCATATCTAGATAGGCTTAGGAGCTGGGACAATCTCTCATTTCTGATCCTGAGCTTACCTAGGTATGCTTTTCACTAAAAGATACCAAGAAAATAAAGCAAAATAGAAAATAGATATAAATTGAAAATTTGATTAAATTTGCATGTTCTATCTGAACCATAAAAGATCAATTTTGACTTTACTGCCCCTTTACTGTTTAATTTTATCTAATGTTAGAAAACATTTTATTGTGTTGTGATTTATTTATCAATGACTCCAGTCTAAAGCTATAAAGAGTGATACAAGACTATTGCATATTTTGATGGTGGAGTGTTTTACTTATCTTCTTCAATGTTTCATATGTATAACACTTAAACTTTTATCCTTTTTTCAGAATTTAGCTAAAAAGATGACAGTGCTATACAAGCTTGCACGGGAGCAACTGTCCAAACAGCATCATTATGACTTTGGCCTGCGTGCTCTGAAATCTGTGTTGGTAATGGCTGGAGAGCTGAAAAGGGGTTCACCTGATTTAAGTGAGGTAAAATTCTTAGCACCTGTGCTATTGTCTTTTTTATGATTCCACAACTAAATCTTTATTTCTTAAAGAAACATAGAAGTCAAGATAAAACTTGTATTACGTTATTATCAAATTTTACCTTGGTATCCTTTGTTGAAACTGAGATCCTTTCTATGAGAACACACTGAGGCAACAGTGTTTGCAACAATGTTTTACATATAGTGCTCAAGACATAAGTACGCTCCTGAGCCTACTTCAGTAAGCTCTTTCTTTGAAAGGAGCTAAAGCTCAACAAAGGAGACCTAGGGAAAGAGGTAAGTGAAGGGAATGAAAATGTAAGTTTTTCATCTCAAGGAGGAAGATTGTTGGGCCAGAGCTGACCCCTTTGGAAGGCCTAAATAATTTCAACTTGCAGAGCTTGACTTGCAAATCGTTTAAATATTATAAGTGGGGGCTTTTCCCTTTCACTCATTAGAAACAATTCACACTTTTTTTTTCTTCAGAATGTGAATGTATATGTGCACCATAGTATAATTAAGCAATCTATTATTAATAACAGTGGCTTGATTATAAAATTATCAGAAAATTTTAAATTCTTTAAATTGGTTTAACTAATAGAAAGTAAAACAATCAAACTAAAGCTTCTTTGCTTTGATTAATTATTTTTATTTAAATAATACGAAGTGATAATGATTTGTATTTTTAGGATGTTGTTTTGATGAGGGCTCTAAGAGACATGAATCTACCTAAGTTTGTATTTGAAGATGTCCCTCTATTCCTTGGCCTAATTTCGGATTTGTTTCCGGGGTTAGACTGCCCCCGTGTTCGATACCCTAAATTTAATGATGCTGTTGAAGAAGCACTAAAGGAAAATGACTACATCTTACTGCCTGTGCAGGTAAGCATAGCAAACAAAGAACACCTTTACAGTGAACGTTTTAAACATTAAGGAGAAATCTTTAATGATTTGGCAGGTACAATATATAAGTATGATAAATTATCTAACGTGTCAAGAATGCATTTATAATGTTTGGTCCACCTCCCTCTGGTGTGGTCTAGCTGAACTCTTTTTTTATTTTTTATTTATTCTTTATTGAAATTTTGTTTAACAGTACAACATTGATATCATTAGAGCGGAACTGATCAGTTACAAATTACACATTCAGCTTTAAAAAACATCACTCAAGGTTTTACAGTATCATTGCGAATCTGAGCGTAGAAATTAGACAATGAAAGAAAACAGAAATAAACAAACAAAGAAAAATACAATAAGCGGGAAAGATAATCTCATATGTGTAATTGGATTTTTAAAATAGATGTTGTCAATACATCACTCCGAAGTCTTTTCTTTTTAAAGTCTTTTTAGAGTTGGACAGGGAGAGTATTTTCCGGGTTTTGCAAGCTTGTTTCCCATACAAACATCATATCGTAGTAAAAGTCAAGACGATTAATAGAAAAATAGAAATATCTCTCCAATTTTAGATTTAGGGAAAATTGAGTTATCCAGTCAAAGGCTGTGGGAACACGGGTTTGTTTACATAATCTTGGGATGAGCTGTTTTGCGCTGTTTATCGCAAGGTGGTGTAGGGTTGTATGTAGTTTAGATTGTAGCTTGGGGATGTCATGGAATAAGAAAATCAAATGGTCAAGTGGTAGGTTACAATCTAGAATGGAATTAATTTGTGTTTTTTACAGAGTTCCAAAATTGTTGAATTAAGGGGCAAGACCACCAAATATGATATAGTGAGCCTACCTGTTTGCATTGTCTGCAACAACGATCTGTGGCTTGTGGGAACATATATTTTAGTATTTTGGGTGTAAGATACCACCTTGCAAGAAGTTTGTAATTGGTCTCCAGAAGCGAGCTAGAGTGGGTAGATTTGGAGATTCTGGAGAATATTACGTTCCATTCCTTACAAGAGACTCAAACTGGTAACTCCATTTGCCATCTTTGAGTATATGAAGGTAAGGAATCTTTCAAGGGATTAATTAAAATTGTATAGAGCAGTGAGATAGTATGTTTAGGAGGGTTTTTTGCACTGGAGAGGAGTTTAAAAGCTGTTCAGGGCCTTGTGAGTGTAGATTTATATTTGTGAGTATTTCAAAAATTTGCTAGTTAGTAATATTTCAGCCATGACGAAAAGAGTCCCTCGCCCAAAATTTGTATATGTGCCTGTGGTAGTAATTTAGTAGAGTCTGTTAGTAAATACATTGGAAAAAGGTTGTGTATGTCAGGGTTCACAATCTTCATATTGATTTGTCCCATTATAAAATCGGGATTCTGTAGAATGGGTTTTAGATGGGAAGGAATTGAGGAAAGGGCAGGGAACTTTTTCAGAAGCAAATCCCAGGTATCATAAGTTTCTTTAATTATTGGGTATTTGTGTATGTTAGGTGATCTGTGATTTGCAGATAGCCAGATAGAACTTCCCAATTGGGAGGTAGATATTAATTTGTGTTCCAAAGGGACCCATGCCTTATTTGTTTGGGGATTATTATAACTCCAATCGATTATTCTGTTAAGAATTGTAGCAAATCTGTATAATTGAATATTTGGGGCTCCCAGACCCCCCTTTTGTTTGGGTAGATAGAGCGTGGTCTTAGCTAGCCTGGGGGGCTTTTTTCGCCAAATGTAGGAGTTTAATATGGTTTGTAGTTTAGGAATGTAAGGTTTGGGTAAGGGTATAGGAACTGTTTGAAATACATAAAGTAGTTTTGGCATGGGCGTCATTTTGGCCACTGCGATTCTACCTGTCCATGAAATATGTTTAGTAATCCAGGATTTGGTGAGTTGTGTAAATTCTCTCAATTTTTTTTCATAATTTAGCTTGTATAATTGTTGTGGATTAGGAGAGAGATACAGTATATGCCTAGGTACTTTAGGGCCTTCTTTTGTATTCTGTATGGCGTCATAAGTCTTAAATTAGTAGCTTCTTGGGCAGATAATTCTATAGGGAGTATTTCTGATTTAGAAGAGTTGATGGTGTAGTTAGATACGGTACTATAGTCATCTAATTGGGTTTGTGCTGCTAGTAGGGATGTTTGTTGGTTGGTCAGGAATAATAATAAATCATCTGCAAATAATGTCAGCTTATAATGTTGATGACCTATTTGGAATCCTGTGATTCCAGGGCATATTCTGAGTTTAATGGCTAGGATTTCCATGCTTAATACGAATAGTAGGGGAGATAAGGGGCAACCCTGCCTTGTACAATTTTTAATGGGGAATGAATCAGATAAGATGCCGTTAACTTTTACTTTGGCTGTCGGTGTGTGGTATATTGAAAAGACTTTCACAATTAATTCCTTAGGGATGCCAATTTTTTGTAAAGTGAGATACAGGAAGGTCTAGTCCAACCTGTTGAAGGCCTTTTTGGCATCTGTCGACAGGAGGGCTGAAGGTATTTGATGTAATTTTGTATATTGTATAAGATGAAGAATCCTGGTGGTATTATCCCTAGCTTCTCATTGTGGTACAAATCCCACTTGATCCATATGTATCAAAGTGGGCAGGACTAAGTTCAACCTATTTGCTAAAATCTTCACGAATATTTTTAGATCTACATTAAGTAGTGAGATAGGCCTGTAATTGGACGGAAGATCTGGAGATTTTCCCGGTTTCGGTAGAACCGAAACATGGGCTTCTAGCATTCTTTGTGGCATGGGGTATGTGTTATCGACTGATTGAGAGAGAGCAGGTGGGGAATAAGTAGATTTTTATATGTTTTGTAATAGGATCCGCTGAACCCATCTGGTCCAGGGCTTTTACCCGTTTTCAAAGCTTGTATTTCTAGGTCAATTTCTTGGGATGTGATTGGTTGTTTTAAAAAATCTACCATGTCAGATGAGAATTTTGGTGTAGGTATATCTTTTAAGTATTCCTGGCATATAGATATTTTTGTTCTCAAGGGAAAAAGATTATAAAGATTTGCATAATAATCTCTAAAAGATTTTGCTATGTTTAAAGAATCTTCTATAATAGTGTGTTGGTTTATCTTTAATGCTGTGTACATATAAAGAGTTTTGTTTCTCCAACATAGGTGTGTCCGGTCCACGGCGTCATCCTTACTTGTGGGATATTCTCTTCCCCAACAGGAAATGGCAAAGAGTCCCAGCAAAGCTGGTCACATGATCCCTCCTAGGCTCCGCCCACCCCAGTCATTCTCTTTGCCGTTGCACAGGCAACATCTCCACGGAGATGGTTAAGAGTTTTTTGGTGTTTAAATGTAGTTTTTATTCTTCAATCAAGTGTTAGTTATTTTAAAATAGTGCTGGTATGTACTATTTACTCTGAAACAGAAAAAAGATGAAGATTTCTGTTTGTAAGAGGAAGATGATTTTAGCAGATGTTACTAAAATCGATTGCTGTTTCCACACAGGACTGTTGAGATGAAGTAACTTCAGTTGGGGGAAACAGTTGGCAGACTTTTCTGCTTAAGGTATGACTGGCCATATTTCTAACAAGACTATGTAATGCTGGAAGGCTGTCATTTCCCCTTATGGGGACCGGTAAGCCATTTTCTTAGTTAAATAAAAGAATAAAGGGCTTCATAAGGGCTTAAAAAACTGGTAGACATTTTTCTGGGCTAAAACGATTGCTTTGCTAGGCATATTTTGCAGATTCTAACTATTAATGGTTATTATAATCCTGGGGATTGTTTAGAAAAACGGCAGGCACTGTGTTGGACACCTTTTTCAGATGGGGGCCTTTTCTAGTTATAGACAGAGCCTCATTTTCGCGCCACTAATGCGCAGTTGTTTTTGGAGAGCAAGGCATGCAGATGCATGTGTGAGGAGCTAAGAATCACTGAAAAAGCTTATAGAAGGCATCATTTGGTATCGTATTCCCCTCTGGGCTTGGTTGGGTCTCAGCAAAGCATATAGCTGGGACTGTATAGGGGTTAAATGTAAAAACGGCTCCGGTTCCGTTAATTTAAGGGTTAAAGCTCTGAAATTTGGTGTGCAATACTTTTAATGCTTTAAGACACTGTGGTGAAATTTTGGTGAATTTTGAACAATTCCTTCATACTTTTTCACATATTCAGTAATAAAGTGTTTTCAGTTTGAAATTTAAAGTGACAGTAACGGTTTTATTTTAAAACGTTTTTTTGTGCTTTGTTGACAAGTTTAAGCCTGTTTAACATGTCTGTACCATCAGATAAGCTATGTTCTATATGTATGAAAGCCAAGGTGTCTCCCCATTTAAATTTATGTGATAATTGTGCCATAGTGTCCAAACAAAGTAGGGACAGCAATGCCACAGATAATGATATTGCCCAAGATGATTCCTCAAATGAGGGGAGTAAACATGATACTACATCATCCCCTTCTGTGTCTACACCAGTTTTGCCCACACAGGAGGCCCCTAATACATCTAGTGCGCCAATACTTATTACCATGCAACAATTAACGGCTGTAATGGATAACTCTATAGCAAACATTTTATCCAAAATGCCTACTTATCAGAGAAAGCGCGATTGCTCTGTTTTAAACACTGTAGAGCAAGAGGACTCTGATGATAACTGTTCTGATATACCCTCACACCAATCTGAAGGGGCCATGAGGGAGGTTTTGTCTGAGGGAGAAATTTCAGATTCAGGAAAAATTTCTCAACAAGCTGAACCTGAGGTTGTGACATTTAAATTTAAATTAGAACATCTCCGCGCACTGCTTAAGGAGGTATTATCTACTCTGGATGATTGTGACAATTTGGTCATTCCAGAGAAATTATGTAAGATGGACAAGTTCCTAGAGGTTCCGGTGCCCCCCGACGCTTTTCCTATACCCAAGCGGGTGGCGGACATAGTAAATAAAGAGTGGGAAAGGCCCGGCATACCTTTTGTCCCCCCCCTATATTTAAGAAATTATTTCCTATAGTCGTCCCCAGAAAGGACTTATGGCAGACAGTCCCCAAGGTCGAGGGGGTGGTTTCTACTCTAAACAAACGCACTACTATTCCTATCGAAGATAGTTGTGCTTTCAAAGATCCTATGGATAAAAAATTAGAGGGTTTGCTTAAAAAGATTTTTGTTCAGCAAGGTTACCTTCTACAACCAATTTCATGCATTGTTCCTGTCACTACGGCGGCGTGTTTCTGGTTCGAGGAACTAGAAAAGTCGCTCAATAAAGAATCTTCGTATGAGGAGGTTATGGACAGAGTTCAAGCACTTAAATTGGCTAACTCTTTTATTTTAGATGCCTCTTTGCAATTAGCTAGATTAGCGGCGAAAAATTCAGGGTTTGCTATCGTGGCGCGCAGAGCGCTTTGGCTAAAGTCTTGGTCAGCGGATGTGTCTTCCAAGACAAAATTGCTTAACATCCCTTTCAAGGGTAAAACATTATTTGGACCTGATTTGAAAGAGATTATTTCAGACATCACTGGGGGAAAGGGCCACGCCCTCCCACAGGATAGGTCTTTTAAGGCTAAAGATAAGCCTAATTTTCGTCCCTTTCGCAGAAACGGACCAGCCTCTAATTCTACATCCTCTAAGCAAGAGGGTAATACTTCACAACCCAAACCAGCCTGGAGACCAATGCAAGGCTGGAACAAGGGTAAGCAGGCCAAGAAGCCTACCACTGCTACCAAAACAGCATGAAGGGATGGCCCCCGATCCGGGACCGGATCTGGTGGGGGGCAGACTTTCTCTCTTTGCTCAGGCTTGGGCAAGAGATGTTCAGGATCCTTGGGCGCTAGAAATAGTTTCTCAAGGTTATCTCCTGGAATTCAAGGAACTACCCCCAAGGGGAAGGTTCCACAGGTCTCAATTATCTTCAAACCAAATAAAAGACAGGCATTCTTACATTGTGTAGAAGACCTGTTAAAGATGGGAGTGATTCATCCAGTTCCAATAAGAGAACAAGGGATGGGTTTTTATTCCAACCTGTTCATAGTTCCCAAAAAAGAGGGAACATTCAGACCAATTTTGGATCTCAAGATCCTAAACAAATTTCTCAAGGTTCCATCGTTCAAAATGGAAACTATTCGAACAATCCTACCTACTATCCAGGAAAATCAATTTATGACTACCGTGGATTTAAAGGATGCGTACCTACATATTCCTATCCACAAGGAACATCATCAGTTCCTAAGGTTCGCTTTTCTGGACAAGCATTACCAGTTTGTGGCACTTCCATTCGGATTAGCCACTGCTCCAAGGATTTTCACAAAGGTACTAGGGTCCCTTCTAGCGGTTCTAAGACCAAGGGGCATTGCAGTAGTACCTTACTTGGACGACATCCTGATTCAAGCGTCGTCTCTGTCAAAAGCAAAGGCTCATACGGACATCGTCCTAGCCTTTCTCAGATCTCACGGATGGAAGGTGAACAAAGAAAAAAGTTATCTGTCCCCGTCAACAAGAGTTCCCTTCTTGGGAACAATAATAGATTCCTTAGAAATGAGGATTTTTCTGACAGAGGTCAGAAAATCAAAAATTCTAAGCTCTTGTCAAGTACTTCATTCTGTTCTTCGTCCTTCCATAGCGCAGTGCATGGAAGTAATAGGATTGATGGTTGCAGCAATGGACATAGTTCCTTTTGCACAAATTCATCTAAGACCATTACAACTGTGCATGCTCAGACAGTGGAATGGGGATTATACAGACTTGTCTCCGACGATTCAAGTAGATCAAAAGACCAGAGATTCACTCCGTTGGTGGCTGACCCTGGACAATCTGTCACAGGGAATGAGCTTCCGCAGACCAGAGTGGGTCATTGTCACGACCGACGCCAGTCTGGTGGGCTGGGGCGCGGTCTGGGAACCCCTGAAAGCTCAGGGTCTATGGTCTCGGGAAGAATCTCTTCTCCCGATAAACATTCTGGAACTGAGAGCGATATTCAATGCTCTCAAAGCTTGGCCTCAACTAGCAAAGGCCAAATTCATAAGGTTTCAATCAGACAACATGACGACTGTTGCATATATCAATCATCAGGGGGGAACAAGGAGTTCCCTGGCGATGGAAGAAGTGACCAAAATAATTCAATGGGCGGAGGATCACTCCTGCCACTTGTCTGCAATCCACATCCCAGGAGTGGAAAATTGGGAAGCGGATTTTCTGAGTCGTCAGACATTCCATCCGGGGGAGTGGGAACTCCATCCGGAAATCTTTGCCCAAATAACTCAATTATGGGGCATTCCAGACATGGATCTGATGGCGTCTCATCAGAACTTCAAGGTTCCTTGCTACGGGTCCAGATCCAGGGATCCCAAGGCGACTCTAGTAGATGCACTAGTAGCACCTTGGACCTTCAACCTAGCTTATGTATTCCCACCGTTTCCTCTCATTCCCAGGCTGGTAGCCAGGATCAATCAGGAGAGGGCTTCGGTGATCTTGATAGCTCCTGCGTGGCCACGCAGGACTTGGTATGCAGACCTGGTGAATATGTCATCGGCTCCACCATGGAAGCTACCTTTGAGACAGGACCTTCTTGTTCAAGGTCCATTCGAACATCCGAATCTGGTTTCCCTCCAACTGACGGCTTGGAGATTGAACGCTTGATTTTATCAAAGCGTGGGTTTTCAGATTCTGTAATAGATACTCTGATTCAGGCTAGAAAGCCCGTAACTAGAAAAATTTACCATAAAATATGGAAAAAATATATCTGTTGGTGTGAATCTAAAGGATTCCCATGGAACAAGATAAAAATTCCTAAGATTCTATCCTTTCTACAAGAAGGTTTGGAGAAAGGATTATCTGCAAGTTCTCTGAAGGGACAGATCTCTGCTTTATCTGTTTTACTTCACAAAAGGCTGGCAGCTGTGCCAGATGTTCAAGCATTTGTTCAGGCTCTGGTTAGAATCAAGCCTGTTTACAGACCTTTGACTCCTCCCTGGAGTCTAAATCTAGTTCTTTCAGTTCTTCAAGGGGTTCCGTTTGAACCCTTACATTCCGTAGATATTAAGTTATTATCTTGGAAAGTTTTGTTTTTGGTTGCAATTTCTTCTGCAAGAAGAGTTTCAGAGTTATCTGCTCTGCAGTGTTCTCCGCCCTATCTGGTGTTCCATGCAGATAAGGTGGTTTTGCGTACTAAGCCTGGTTCTCTTCCGAAAGTTGTTTCCAACAAAAATATTAACCAGGAGATAGTTGTACCTTCTTTGTGTCCGAATCCAGTTTCAAAGAAGGAACGTTTGTTACACAATTTGGACGTAGTCCGTGCTCTAAAATTCTATTTAGAGGCTACTAAAGATTTCAGACAAACATCTTCCTTGTTTGTTGTTTATTCTGGTAAAAGGAGAGGTCAAAAAGCGACTTCTATCTCTCTTTCCTTTTGGCTTAAAAGCATTATCCGATTGGCTTATGAGACTGCCGGACGGCAGCCTCCTGAAAGAATCACAGCTCACTCCACTAGGGCTGTGGCTTCCACATGGGCCTTCAAGAACGAGGCTTCTGTTGACCAGATATGTAAGGCAGCGACTTGGTCTTTACTGCACACTTTTGCCAAATTTTACAAATTTGATACTTTTGCTTCTTCAGAGGCTATTTTTGGGAGAAAGGTTTTGCAAGCTGTGGTGCCTTCCGTTTAGGTGACCTGATTTGCTCCCTCCCTTCATCCGTGTCCTAAAGCTTTGGTATTGGTTCCCACAAGTAAGGATGACGCCGTGGACCGGACACACCTATGTTGGAGAAAACAGAATTTATGCTTACCTGATAAATTACTTTCTCCAACGGTGTGTCCGGTCCACGGCCCGCCCTGGTTTTTTTAATCAGGTCTGATGAATTATTTTCTCTAACTACAGTCACCACGGTATCATATGATTTCTCCTATATATATTTCCTCCTGTCCGTCGGTCGAATGACTGGGGTGGGCGGAGCCTAGGAGGGATCATGTGACCAGCTTTGCTGGGACTCTTTGCCATTTCCTGTTGGGGAAGAGAATATCCCACAAGTAAGGATGACGCCGTGGACCGGACACACCGTTGGAGAAAGTAATTTATCAGGTAAGCATAAATTCTGTTTTTTGTTTGAGAGCTTTAGCAAGAAATTTGCCGGCTTTGTTGCCCTCTATAAAAATGTTTTGTTTTAAATAAAAGGATTGTTGTTGAGTTTTTATTAGAAGTAGGTTATTCAGTTGAGATCTTACACTATTTAGGGCTTTTAACGTGGGGTCATCTGTGGGGTGTAGTTTATGTAGGTGATCTAGATGAAGTAGTTATTTTGTTGGGAGTATTGGTCTCTCTGTAGTTTTGATTTATTTGTTTTAAGTTTTATTAGTTCTCCTCTAATTGTGCATTTATGGGCTTCCCAGATCATTCCCAAATCCATGTTATCAGTAGCATTTTCTTGAAAAACGTTGGTGATGGCATTCTTAATGCATTTTTTGTTCAGTGAGTCTAGAAGGAGTGTCTCATCTAAGCGCCATAGGAAAGGTTTGAGAGGTTAAGAGGGGCAGCTAAATCTGCTAATAACCGCTGATTGGTCTGACCACGTTGTGTGTGTTATTCGCGAGGACTTTAAATGGGACAGGAATATGTGGTCTGTGAAAATATAATCTAAACGAGAGTGTGACTTATTAGGGTTTGAGAAGAGATGTAATCTTTTATGTCCGGGTAAAGGTGTTGCCAAGTATCATGAAGAGATAGTAGGTGTATGTTAGTCTAAATGGACTTGAGCTTTGTTTTAGAGACATTTATTATAGGGTTGGCGCTATCTTGGGTTGGGTTCAGGGGGATGTTGATATCACCTGCTACTAGTAGTGCTCCTCTGGTAAAAGGGATTGTCAGTTCAGTTATGTGCTTAATAAAGGTAGATTGTCGTGTGTTTGGAGTATAAATGTTAATCACTGTGATAGGTCTACCATAAAGTAGGCCTTACAGGCCCAAGTATCTGCCTTCCCTATCCTTTTCTATATGTTGAATTTGAAAGGGGATAGATTTATGGAAAAATATTCTAACCCCGTTGATTGGCTATTGTGGAAATGAAGAGGGTATTGTGAGGAGAAATAGGAGGGTTCAGATCCTTTCTTAAAATGAGTCTCCTGCAAGAAGATTATTGCATTGTGTGAGCGTTTAAAATCTGTGAAGGCTATAGAGCGCTTTTGGGGTGCATTAAAACCCTTTACATTTTGAGTTATGAATGTTAATAATGGTGTATGCGGTTTAGCCATAATTGAAGTTGGGAGTTGTGATGGTATGTCTTTTTGTAGTGAGAGTCAGGAGTAGAGACGTTCCAGAAAACTAAGACAAAAAAATAATACAACATAACAATAACATTATTGTGGGTCTTATAAGTATTAATTCACAAAAAGCGTTTGAGTTCAATAACTCAAGAGAAATTAACAACGTTGTTCAAAACAATAGGGGGATATCCCTATCATGTATTTGTAGCATATCAACAATAAACCAAAATAACAAGGCTTTGATTAAGAGAAGAGTTTTCCCCTTATGGGGGGTGGGAATTGGTAGTGGGAACAAAATAGGACTCTCAAAAAATCTCTGCAGGGTAAACCTGTGTATCTCTGGAGGGCAGTGCCTGGATACCAGTATGATTTATAAATTGGAGGAGGGAAAGAAAAAGAGGTATCATATGGCACACTGGAGTTGAGAGCCTAAATTAGCAAATTGTTGTAGGCTAGCACAAAGAAGAGTAATAATTAAAATATAACTTTTATTGATTTATTTCTTAAAAATAAAAATAATGTATGGTATTTTAAAATAGGGTATCATTTGTAGTCAGTAGGTGTTTGGTGAACAATCATACGTTAGGATAACTAATGTATCCTGTTTCTATATAATCATATGAGCAGTTTAAATGATTTACGTAGACACATAATGTATCACATAACATGTGCTACGTTTACAATTAGAGGAGTTCAATAATAACACTTAATACTGATTGTATTGGTATATACCTTATACAAATGAGCTACAGATGATCCCTAAGATGACATGAACTGTCATAATTTAGGTAAACCAAATGAAAAAAGTAATATCCCAAAAAAGGAACATACTGAATTAAACTAATTAAAAATTACTTCTCTTGAGAAAAAGAAAAAATATTATCTTTGGCAGACAAATATAATTAGGTAGAGATATGAGCAAAAACTTGTGGGATTTTATGGTAGATTAGAAAATTACCATGTGTCAAAGAGGTTAAATTACCCAAATGTTATGAGTTTCACATAATCATAACTATAGCACTGAGATTATATAGCAGTGTGTTGCTCAGTATAACCGCTATTAAATTAATCACAATTTTAGTACTATTGTCATATATAGCACCGGTAATGTCTAACAGGGTGTTAACAAATTAACCTTTTATTCTTATGGCCACCAATTTAATGCTATAAAGGATATATAGCAGGGTATTGCTCAATATATTCGCTATTTATTTAGCCATTCAAAGTAACCGCTATTAAATTGATCACGGTTTTTACACTTTTGTTGTATATATCACCAGTAATATCAGAGTGTTATACAGATTAACCGTTTTTCCTAGCCACTAATTTAACGCTATTAGGAATAAATAATAGTGTATAGCTCAATATATTCGATACTCATTTAGCCAGGATTTTACACTATTATAATAAGTGATATTGTTTAACAGTGTGTAACACACCAAATTTTGCTATTTAATTGACCCCCATTTTAACGTTATTATCATAATACAAAGATATAATGTTAGTCCACAAGTTTAAGAAAAAGCCATTTTAGGCCAACAACATATTAAATACCCATAAGCTATTCTTTTAACAAAATTATTTCTCAAGAGAAGCAGTGCGAACGCCTATTTTTAGGCGTTCGCACTGCTTCTCTTGAGAAATAATTTTGTTAGGATATTGGTATGGGCAGAGTACCACAACTGCTCGCTTTCAGCAATCCACATTCTGGGTGTGGACAACTGAGAAGCGGATTTTCTCAGCAGTCAATCCTTCCATCCGGGGGAATGGTCTCTCCACCCCAAGGTGTTTGCGGAGATCTGTCACAGATGGGCGACGCCAGAGATAGATCTCATGGCGTCCAGACTCAATTGCAAGCTACCCAATTATGGTTACATTTTTCCACCGTTGCCACTTCTACCTCGTGTAGTGATCCGCATCAAACAGGAGCAAGCTTCGGCTATTCTGATTGCTTTGGCATGGCCGCAGAGGACGTGGGTTTGCGGATCTGGTGGGGATGTCATCTTCTCTGTCATGGAGGTTACCCTGTTGCAGGGATCTGCTGGTACAGGGTCCCTTCCAACATCAAAATCTAGGTTCTCTGAGGCTGACTGCGTGGAGATTGATCACTTAGTCTTAGCCAAGAGAGGATTCTCTGAGAGAGTGATTGATGCTCTCGTTCAGGCCAGGAAGCCTGTCACTCATCGCATCTATCATAAGGTGTGGACGACTTGTCCTGGTGTGAGAAACATGGATAACCTTGGCACAAGGTTAAGGTATCTAGGATTCTGTTCTTTCTCCAGGATGGGTTGGAAAAGGGGCTTGCCGCCAGTTCCTTAAAGGGACAGATTTAGGCGTTATCTGTTTTGTTGCACAAGAGGTTCGCGGCGTTTCCTGATATTCAGTCTTTTGTTCAGGCTCTGTCTAGAATTAGGCCTGTCTTTAGACATTTGGCTCCACCCTGGAGCTTGAACTTGGTTCTTAAGGTGTTGCAGAGGGTTTCCATTTGAACCTTTGCACTCTATTGACAGTAAGATTCTTTCTTTGAAGGTTCTCTTCCTGTTGGCTATTGCATCTGCACGCAGAGTATCTGAATTGGCGGCCTTGCAATGTAAGCCTCCTTATCTGTTTTTTTACGCTGATAAGGCTGTTCTGCGCACTGGTTTGTGATTTCTTCTTGTGATTTCTTCCCAAGGTTGTGTCTAACCGTAACATCAATCAGGAAATAGTTGTTCCTTCTTTGTGTCCTAACCCTTCTTCCCCTAAGGAGAGGTTACTTCATAATTTGGATGTGGTTTGATCCTTAAAGTTTTATCTTCAGGCTACGAAGGATTTCAGACAGTCTACATCTCTTTTTGAAGTGTATTCAGGGAAGCGCAGGGGCAGAGAGCCTCTTCAACTTCTTTGCCCTTTTGGTTGAGGAACATGATTTGTTTGGCTTACGAGACAGCGGGACATAAGCATACTTAGAGGATCATGGCTCATTCAACTAGAGATGTGGCTTCTTCTTGGGCCTTCAAGAATGAGGCCTGTATGGAGCAGACTTGTAAAGCGGCTACCTGGTCCTCCTTACATACTTTTACAAAGTTTTACAAATTTTACGTTTTTGCTTAGTCAGAAGCAGTTTTTGGGAGAAAGGTTTTGCAGGCTTTGGTGCCCTCAGGATAGGGTCTGCCTCCTTTTTACCCTCCCGTTTGTTCATTTAGTGTCCTCTAGAGCTTGGGTATTTGTTTCCCACAAGTAATGAATGAAGCCGTGGCCTCTCCTCCCCTTTAGATGGAAAACATAAATTATGCTTACCTGATAATTTCATTTCCATCGTAGGGAGGAGAGTTCACGGCTCCCGCCCCTTTCTCCTGTAGGCGGACCCAAATTTAATTTTGTTCTTCTAGCACCATTTATACCCTGATATTTCTCCTACTGTTCCTTATTCCCTTGGCAGAATGACTGGGGGATGAGTGGAGTGGGGGAGGTATTTAAGACTTTGTCTGGGGTGTCTTTGCCTCCTCCTGGTGGCCAGGTTCGTAATTGACACAAGTAATGAATGAAGCCGTGGGCTCTCCTCCCCACGATGGAAATGAAATTATCAGGTAAGCATAAATTAAGTTTTTTTTAATAGCAAGTTTCAGAACATATAACATTCAACATCAAATCAACTGTGTAGTAATTTGTGAACAAACCAGTTAGAAGGTAGTGGGAATCCTGATGGGTATCAAGTTCACCAATCAAAAGTCTCGGTAACAAGGAATTCTGACCATAATGATGGTCTTCTTAGGTTTGTTGGCCTGAAGGTAAAGTTAGAACCAGTCAGCATGTAGGATTCAGGTATCAGTAGATTTTTGCTTTTTAGTTGGAACCGTTTGGTTCTCTGTGTTTTCGGGAAATCTTTAAGCAAAGGTTCCCCTGCTTGAGCTGCAGGGGTTGTAGGAGGAGGCTCTATATTTAGGTCTGCGTAGAAGGATTCCTATTCTGAAGGATCTTTGCAGGTAAACCGTTGGCCTTGACGAATAACTTGAAGGGAGCATGGAAATCCCCATCTGTAAGGGATGTTATTAGAACGTAAGTGGGCTGTGATTTCTTGGAATTCTCGCCACCTTTGCAAGGTTCTAGGTGCTAAGTCCGCATAAATCTGAATTTTATGGTTTTGGAAGGTAATTTGTCTGAGCTTTCTGGAGATTTGCATAATTTCTTCTTTTTGGTGATATTCTTTGAATTTTATAATAACATCTCTTGGATTTGTTGTACCCGTCGGCTTAGGGTGAAGTTCTCTGTGGGCTCTGTCAAAGGATAGCGAGGGCTCAAAGGGGGGAGATCCCTTGATATTGGTAAAAAGATCTACTAAATATTAATTTAAAGAGGAGGTTAAGATGTCTTCTGGAATACCTTTCACTCTAAGATTCTGTCTTCTTTCTCTATTTTCCAAGTCTTCTAACTTGTCATAGAGTTGTAAAATGGGAGGCTTCTTGTCCTCTGACGAGTTGGTGTAGTATTGAGATTTCTTCCTGATTGCTTTCCTGCACTTCTTCCAAATACTCTACTTTATTTCTGATTTCATTTATGTCTTTTCTCAGGGTGGAGATTTCTTCTTTAATACAACTGCGTACTTGGCCTAGTAGAGCTGTAAGATCCTGATTTGATGGGATGGATTCCAATAGTGATTTAGATATGGATACGTTATCCGTCTTATCATCTTCCTCCATGTCTGAAGTAGGAGAAGACAGGTTAGGGATAGAGTGTGTAGGTGTGTTCGCCACCAATGTTGCTGATTCAGCTAGTGTGAAAAAGGTGTTTAGTAGTGGAGTCCCACTTATTGAAGGTTTTTATGGTTTATTCTGTTTAGTGAGTTTATTGGGTGATATTTTCACTCAGGTAGTAAATATTCAGACAATGAAACCTTCGTTCTCACTGAACTATGTAATGTCTGGGTTAAGACTTGAGATTCTTGGCACAATAAGTTTAAAAGTGTAGGTTGCCTTTTTTTTCTCATATTAGGTAGTTATTCTAGCTCTCTGCTTCAGCAATCTCTAAACTCTTTAACCTTTTAGAGAAAGATATTCATGGATAGGTGTTATCATGCAGCGTTAACTGGCACATACTTAAGCAGAACAGTAGCAGAATTTTAAATAAGGTCAGTCTCTAATCAGTAGCTAGACAACTACTGCTCTTTCATTTACTAGTTACAGTATTTTTAAATAATGGCTGACTTGATGCAGGGTATTTCTGCCATGTAGAGTTTTATAAGCCTTGAAGAGTTGGAGCTGAGCATATGAGAAGGCAAGGCCGTATCTTATTTGCTGTGATCAGATTTGTAAAGGGACATGTGTTATCTGGTATAGCATATTTGGTATAACTGGTATGTCATATCAGGTATATTGTGGTTCTTATAGAGATGTCCCTTATGACCCCGCAGTGACAAACTGGATACTTAGCCTTGCGCTCTTACTATGTTGATTTGTCCTTGGGAGGCCGCGTGGTTAGGCCACAATCTAGCAGTATGTCTTTTGACCGGGTTCTGGATCAGTAGAAAGCTGGGTGTCCACAACTTGAATTGAAGTGCAGTCCTCTCAGCGCTATGTTAGCTCCTTCCTGCTAGCGATGTTACATAGAAAGCTGCGCTGTTGCGCCGAGTGGGTGATAGGCCTTATCAGCGTGTCATCAACAGTCCGTGCCGTGAGGAGTCATAAAGCACCTGAGCTAAACGGCTGCATTTTAGCTTGCAGGTACGCTAGTTTTAACCAGTAGTAGCCTAATCTGGGCCTGGATGGTATGGAAATACAGGACAGGGCATCAGGAGTACACTTAAAGTACGGCCATGTTCTCCGGCAGCTGACTCCGCCCCCCTAGCTGAACCCTTTTTACTAATGTTTTTATAAACTTTAATTTTTAATATTGAATAACTGAGAGTCTCTTTTTAGTAGAAAAACTAGCTTTTAGTTGTATCTGAATAAAGGAATCACACATAGTAATATCTGGCATAATAATAGGCATTAGTTTTCTTCTACAAGATATGACGAGTCCACGGATTTCATCCTTACTTGTGGGATATTAACCTCCTGCTAACAGGAAGTGGCAAAGAGCACCACAGCAGAGCTGTATATATAGCCCCTCCCTTCCCTCCACCTCCAGTCATTCTCTTTGCCTGTGTTAGTAATAGGAAGAGGTAAAGTGACGTGTTAGTTTAGATTATTCAATCAAGAAGATTTTTATTTTTAAATAGTGCCAGAGAGTGCTATTTTTCTCAGGGGGAAATCGTCAGTCTATTGCTTCACAAGGAGACATATTATTTTCTGCCCTGATGTTAATGATCTTAGCAAACATTTTCTAAGATCCATAATTGTTCCCACAACGTTGCTGAAGGTATGTGTGAGAAGATATTCAGTGTGGAGACTTTGAGGTATGTGCAGTCTTTTGTTTTCTGGGGAGACTTGATATACCAGAACAGGAATTGGGGAATTCCCTATATGGGGAAGGGTAAGCAGTATGCACTAAGAAAAATGTTTATGTACCTGAAATCCCTTTATTAATTTACTAATTTATTAATCTATTTCATGGCCAGATGTTATATAGACTTTGGTGGCTTATGTTTGGGCTTGACGCTGGGAGACTAAAGCGGTTTCTATGATATGAATGCAGGGGTTTTGGTCTGCATTAGGGGTGCATGTTTTTATTTTTATTTTCGTGTCAGGCATGTTTGTTTGGACCCATGCGGGTCCTAGTCAAAATTCAGTACGCCCACGGTGGGCGGGGCCTATTTTCGCGCACTCCGTCGCGCAGTCTTCATTGCCATCGCATAGCTGGACAGAGGCTGGAGATTTAAGTTGTCTGCACTCGATAAAATCCTATCTCTATACCGGACATCTGAGTTCATTTCGGGGGCAGGTAGGCACCACAGCAGAGCTGTGGCGTGGTGTAGGGGCCAATAAATTGTTTAAATAATAAAATTTATATTCTGAAGTGTTTATACTGTGTTTGGGCTTATCTTGCAAGTGGATGCATATTAAGGAACGTTTTTAGACACATTAAAATAGTTTTTTCAGTCTAAAAAGCGTTTTTGCAGGTTTCAGTAAAATAGTTGCGTTTTTAAAATTTAAAGGCGCAGTACAATTTTTTTGGTATTAAATTTTTTCTTTTTTTGGTATAATCAAAGCTCTCTATTTAGCAAGGTACGACTATTAGCAGTACTGCTAGTCTGTTTAACATGTCGGACAGTGAGGAGGACACTCCTTGTTCTATGTGTTTAGATGCCACTGTGGAACCCCCTTTAACTTTTTGTCCCTCGTGTACTGAGAGGGCCTTACAATGCAAAGCACAAATTTTATGTAAAGATGATTCTCAGGCTGAAGGGAATCGGGGTGTACCGCCAGTTTCTCCCCAAGCGTCACAACCTCTAACGCCCACCTAAGCGACGTCTGGTTCTTCAACCACATCTAACTCATTTACTTTGCAGGATATGGCTGCAGTTATGTCAACTACCCTTACAGAGGTGTTATCTAAGTTGCCAGTGTTACAGGGTAAACGCAGTAGGACAGAGGACAATGTGAATGCTGATCACTCTGATGCGTTGTTGGCTATTTCCGATGTACCCTCTCAGGGTTCTGAATTGGGGATTAGAGATCTTTTATCTGAGGGGGAACTTTCCGAATCGGGAAGTGCGTTACCTCAGACAGACTCGGACATCATGTCCTTTAAATTTAAGCTTGAACACCTCCGTCTTTTACTTAGGGAGGTTTTAGCGACTGAGAAGTTGTGTAAGATGGACAAATACTTAGAGGTACCTGCTTACACTGACGTTTTTCCGGGTTCCTAAGACAATTGCAGAAATTATTAAGAGGGAATGGGACAGACCGGGTATCCCGTTCGCTCCCTCTCCTAATTTCAAAAAAATGTATGCTATATCTGACACTGTTCGGGACTCCTGGCAAACAGTCCCTAAGGTGGAAGGAGCTATATCTACCCTGGCTAAGCGTACCACTATTCCTATTGAGGATAGCTGCGCTTTCAATGACCATATGGATAAGAAATTGGAGGGTCTCCTGAAGAAAATGTTTATTCATCAGGGTTTCCTCCTGCAACCTACGGCATGCATTGTACCAGTTACAACTGCGGCGGCCTTTTGGTTTGAGGCTCTAGAAGAGTCTCTTAAGATGGAGACTCCTTTAGACGATATCTTAGATAGAATTAAGGCTCTCAAGCTGGCTAATTCTTTTATGACAGATGGCGCCTTTCAAATTGCTAAATTGGCGGCTAAAAATGCTGGATTTGCCATTTTGGCGCGTAGAGTGCTATGGTTAAAGTCTTGGTCTGCTGATGTATCATCTAAATCAAAGCTTTTGGTTTTTCCTTTCAAGGGTAAGACCCTATTCGGGCCGGACTTGAAGGAAATCATATCTGATATCACAGGAGGTAAGGGTCATCCTCAGGATAAGGCTGTTAAATTGAGGGGTAAACAGAATAATTTTCGTTCCTTTCGAAATTTTAAAGGAGTATCCTCTTCTTCCTCTTCCTCCACAAAGCAGGAAGGGAATTTTGCTCAGGCCAAGTCCGTCTGGAGACCCAACCAAGCTTGGAACAAGGGTAAACAAAACAAGAAGCCCGTTGCTACTACCAAATCGGCATGAAGGGGCGGCCCCCGATCCGGGATCGGATCTCGTAGGGGGCAGACTTTCTCTCTTTGTCCAGGCTTGGGAATGAGATGTTCAGGATTCCTGGGTACTAGAAATCGTGACCCACGGATATCAACTGGAATTCAAAAGTTTTCTCCGAAGAGGGAGGTTTCTTCTTTCACGATTGTCTGTAGACCAGATAAAAAGAGAGGCATTCTTACGTTGTGTAAAAGACCTCTCGACTATGGGAGTAAGGACAGGGGTTTTACTCAAATCTTTTTGTGGTTCCAAAAAAAGAGGGAATGTTCAGACCCATTTTAGATCTCAAGAGTCTAAACAAGTTTCTCAGTGTTCCATCTTTCAAGATGGAGACCATTCGCTCAATTTTACCAATGATTCAGGAGGGTCAATATATGACTACCGTGGACTTGAAGGATGCATACCTGCATATTCCTATCCACAAGGATCATCATCGGTACCTAAGGTTTGCTTTTCTGGACAAGCATTTTCAGTTAGTGGCTCTTCCCTTCGGTTTGGCCACAGCACCCAGAATCTTCATGAAGGTTGTAGGGTCCCTTCTGGCAGTTCTCAGACCGCGGGGAATAGCAGTGGCGCCTTATCTGGACGATATTCTGATTCAGGTGTCAACTCATCATCTAACAAAGTCTCATACAGACATAGTATTAGCATTTCTGAGATCTCACGGATGGAAGGTGAATCTAGAAAAGAGTTCACTAATTCCACAGACAAGGGTTCCCTTCCTGGGAACTCTAATAGACTCTATAGACATAAAGATTTTTCTGACGGAGGTCAGGAAGTCAACGATTCTAAATACATGTCGAGCTCTTCAGTCCAATCCTCGGCCATCAGTGGCTCAGTGCATGGAGGCAATTGGATTGATGGTGGTGGCAATGGACATCATTCCGTTTGCTCAATTTTATCTCAGACCTCTGCAACTGTGCATGCTCGGACAGTGGAATGGGGATTATGCAAATTTATCTACTCAGATAAATCTGGACCAGGAGACCAGAGACTTTCTTCTTTTGTGGTTGTTGCCGGATCATCTGTCCCAAGGGACGTGTTTCATGGGTGATAGTGACGACGGACGCCAGTCTACTAGGCTGGGGTGCAGTCTGGAATTCCCTGAAGGCTGAGGGTGTATGGACTCAGGTGGAGTCTCTACTTCCAATCAATATTCTGGAACTGAGAGCTATATTCAATGTACTTCAGCCGTGGCCTCAACTGGCTTCGGACAAATTAATCAGATTCCATTCGGACAACATCACGACTGTGGCTTACATCAATCATCAGGGAGGAACGAGGAGTTCCTTAGCGATGACAGAAGTAATCCAAGATAATTCGGTGGGCGGAGGCCCACTCTTGTTATCTGTCAGCAATCTACATCCCAGGAGTAGACAACTGGGAAGCGGATTTTCTAAGCTGACAGGCTTTTCATCCAGGGGATTGGGATCTCCATCCTTAAGTATTTGCCTCACTGATTCTCAGATGGGGCATACCGGAATTGGACCTAATGGCGTCTTGACAGAATGCCAAGCTCCCAAGATACAGATCCAGGTCGAGGGATCCTCAGGCCGAACTGATAGATGCCTTGGTCGTTCAACCTAGCTTATGTGTTTCCACCGTTTCCTCTCCTTCCCTGGGTGATTGCTCGAATCAAACAGGAGAGGGCTTCAGTAATTCTAATCACACCTGCGTGGCCACGCAGGATTTGGTTTGCAGATCTAGTGGACATGTCCGCTCTGCCTCCGTGGAAACTTTCAGTGAGACAGGACCTTCTCATTCAAGGTCCTTTCCAACATCCAAATCTAATTTCTCTGCAGCTAACTGCTTGGAGATTGAACGCTTGATTTGATCTAAGCGGGGATTCTCTGATTCGGTCATAGATACTTTGATTCAGGCACGTAAGCCTGTCACTAGAAGGCTTTATCATAAGATATCGTAAATATTTTTTTTAGTGTGAATCCAAGGGCTACTCATGGAGTAGATATAAAGCAAAATGTTATCCTCCAGCACTGGTGATAGGAGTGCCAGCTTGAAGAGCTCCTGCCAAAGCTCCAAACTTGTAATTCAAATGAAAAAAGTTCAAGCAGCACCTCCAATTGTACAAATTATTCCAATTTTATTGTACCAAGGCACACAAAATCATAACGTTTCGGGCTCAAATACCCTTAATCATATAACTTAAACATACTAAACACCTCTCTTAAATACCCTCTACCACAGGTGTTGCTAATTATAACATTCAATGTCAGAGAATTTTAACTCTTAAGTGTAAATGCCACCTAGTGGTCAGTATAAAGAATAACATATAATATACTTTAGAAAAAAGTCTAACCATGCTACATACATGTATTGAAGCATACAAGAATACTTTTTACAACATTTTTTACAAAATTTTTTACAGAAAAACAATTTCTTTCAAAATAACAATTGTTTTACAGAAAAACCTCTTATAGAGTAGTTACAGATCCGGAAGAAAGGGTTTCTTTTTTCTTAATAATCACATTTGGAAAGATAGAATCTAAGCAAATACAAATAACAATTTAGAGAAAAAATTTTTTTAGAAAAATCTAGATAAAAATATTTAGATCTATTTCACGGTTCATACCCTTTGGGAACATACAATCTAACCTATAGATCCACATAGATTCTCTTTTCTTTAAAATTAATTCTCTATTTCCACCTCTACGAGGGATGGGAACATGATCAATTATTTGGAACTTTAATTGAGCAATTGAGTGACCTTTTGATAGAAAATGACTAGAGACTGGGGCATTTAGATCTTTACATCTTATATTTGATTTATGTTGGATAATCCTATCCCTTACTCTCTGGGTAGTCTCGCCAATGTAAATCCACCCACACGGGCATTTGATAAGATAAATCACATAACAGGAGTTGCATGTAAGAAAAGCATTAATTTTATATACTTTGCCTGTGTGTGGATGTACAAAGGTAGAACCTTTTACCATGTTGTTACAATTTGCGCAGCCTAAACAAGGGTAACAACCCAATTTTTTTTCGGTAATATAACTCTGCTTCAATTTTTTACTACCTATATCAGCCCTCACCAACTTATCTTTAATGCTGGAGCTTTTCCTGTAAGCAGACATTGGACTATTAGAAAATGATTGCACACCTGGATGGCATTCTCTCAACATAAACCAATACTTATTAATAATCCTTTTTATCTTTGAGCTTTGTTTACTATATTCTGATACAAAAATAATTCTATCCTTCTTATGCTGTTCCTTAATGGTATTGGTGCATGTGTCTTCACTAGCCCTTTTCACTTCCTCATGCAATATTACTGAATTTCTGACCCATTTCTTTAAGCCTTTTAGTAGCAAGTTCTTTGTCAGACACTATCCTCTTGACTCTTGTCATTTGGCTTCTAGGTAGAGATCTAATCAAAGCCGGTGGATGAGCACTTGTAAAGTGCAACAAACTATTCTTGTCTGTACTTTTCTTATATATATATGATTTTAACATTCCACCTTCTTTATAAACCAAAGTGTCAAGAAAATGTAAGGATTGTTCATCCCAGGTGAGGGTAAACTTAATATGTCTAGTGGCACTATTAATATCATCCACAAATTTAAGAAGGGATCCAATGTCGCCCCACCAGACACCAAAGATGTCATCTATATAGCGCCACCAGGTGGCGCCATACAGATGGAACATCTCATTTTGATAAACAAATTTTTCTTCAAATGCAGACATAAACAAGTTTGCATAGGTAGGGGCGACATTGGATCCCATCGCTGTACCCTTCATTTGCATATAGTAGTTGTCCTCAAACAAAAAATAGTTACAGTATAGGATTATGGTCAATAAATTCAATAAAAAATCTTGTTGTGAGTCAGTGTATACACCACTAGTAATCAATATATTCTTAATTGCACCAATCCCACTTTCGTGCTCAATTGAGGTGTATAAACTGACCACATCAAGGCTGTAGAGAATGCATCTTTCTGGTGTTTCTATGGTCTTAATTTTATCAAGGAAATCACCAGTATCCTTTATGTATGAGGTTGACTGTTCAACATAACCCCTTAAAATTTTGTCTAGATAGATAGAAATATTCGAAAAGATAGATTCTGTGCTAGCCACAATTGGCCTCCCAGGTGGTCTTTCAATATGCTTATGCACCTTGGGTAAAGTGTAAAAAACAGGTATTATCCCATTTTCAATAGAAAGAAATTTCCTAGTCTCTTCATCAATTATACCATTTTGCAAAGCTTTGTCTAAACAGAATCCTATTTCTTTTTGTATTATCAATGTTGGATTGAAATTTAATAATTTATATACACTTGTGTCACTCAATTGCATTTTAATTTCATTCACATAATATCCTTTATCCAGTACCACTAAGGCACCGCCCTTGTCTGCCTGTTTATAAATAACATTTCTATTATTTTTCAATAATTTAAGGGCCTCTCTTTCAGTTTTACCAAGATTGTCAACATTAGCAATCCTATTGTGATTCTTGTAGACAGTACCTTTACCACAAAACATATCATCTTTAAGCCTATTAATATCTTTTTTGACCAATTCTATGTATGTATCAATACAGTGGTTATTGTTGTTAGGGATAAAGCTGCTCTTATTCTTTAGACCAAATTTACGAATACTTAAATCTGCATACATTTTAGCATTTCCACAAAATTCATTGTTGGCAAAAAAAGATTTCAACTTAATGTTCCTAAACAATCTATGTAAGTCCTGCTCCAGATTAAAGAAATCACAATTGCTGCTTGGACAAAAGGAGAGTCCCTTATTAAGAACTTTTCCTTCAATGGCAGTCAGTGGGGTTCCGGATATATTTACCACTAGGTCTTGTTCTTCCTCCTCGTTGAACGCTGCTGGTGCTGCCACTCCTTCTGCAGCACTTTCCCTTGCAAGCCTTTTGCGGTTGTGTCTTTTACCGCCACGTCGCTTCCTGCATCGGACTCCCCCGGAGAGCTGTCCGTCTGTGAGTCCATGGTACTCGCTTCTCGTCTCTGGTAGCGATTACCGCGTCTGGCCCAACCGGAAGTGAGGTAGCGGTCCCCTCCGGTATTGTCCCTCGTCCACCGGTAAACTGTTCCGTGCAAGTAATCCTGCTCATCTCTGTAAAATTTCTCTCGTTTCTTAATCTGTAGTTCTTTTTTCATATCATTAATTTCTTTATCGATCTCGGCTATCTTTGTCTCTATATCAGTTGTTAAGAGATCAGTTTTCAGGGCATCTTCAATCCTTTTAATTTCGGCCTTCTGATCATCTATGGCTTTTTGTAAGTATTCAACAGTTAGAACTATAATGTCCAATGAACATTTGTTAAGAATACATTCGTATTTTTTGCAGTATTCTTTATTGTCTACCAACAGGGTCGGTCTGGAACTCATTCTCAGGCCCCTAGGAATTCTTCTTACCCTGTGGTATTCCGCAAGTGTTGTTGCATGTAATTCATAGCTCATCTGTTTTTTAGCCAATTTCTCATAATTTTTAAATGTAGCCTCAGAGACTGGTGTTTTCAGAAATTCTCTAGAACCACAGACCAGGGTGATTATTCTTGCTGCTTCAATATCACTGTATGTAAACACTTGTGCCTCCATCTCAGGTACAGTTTCATCCATTGTTTCCATATTAGTACACACCGTGCACGGAGATTGCAGCAGGAGAGATAGATATAAAGCAAAATGTTATCCTCCAGCACTGGTGATAGGAGTGCCAGATTGAAGAGCTCCTGCCAAAGCTCCAAACTTGTAATTCAAATGAAAAAAGTTCAAGCAGCACCTCCAATTGTAGAAATTATTCCAATTTTATTGTACCAAGGCACACAAAATCATGACGTTTCGGGCTCAAATACCCTTAATCATATAACTTAAACATACTAAACACCTCTCTTAAATACCCTCTACCACAGGTGTTGCTAATTATAACATTCAATGTCAGAGAATTTTAACTCATGGAGTAGAGTTAGGATTCCTAGGATTCTGTCTTTTCTCCAAGAAGGATTGGAGAAGGGGTTATCAGCAAGTTCCTTAAAGGGACAAATATCTGCTATCAATTTTGCTACATAAACGTTTGGCAGATGTTCCAGACGTTCAGTCTTTTTGTCAGGCTCTAACCAGAATTAAGCCTGTGTTTAGACCAATTGTTCCGCCCTGGAGTTTGAATGTAGTCCTTAGTGTTCTTCAAGGGGTTCCGTTTGAACCCATGCATTCCATAGATATTAAGTTATTGGCCACTAGTTATCAAGCCGTCAACCTCAAATACGCTGGAATTCCGCAGAGTATTTGTGGTGAGGCAAGCCCTACACACCGGCAAAAGTAGAATATAGTGACGTTAGCTTCGATCCGCCGGACTCAGTCCAACACAGATCAATTCTTACGTCACTCCAGATGTTCCGAACGCAAGTTCGGCACAATCTGACTACTTTTGGAAGTTATCAAATGACTACCAGGTACGCTCGGCACTTTTCCAGCCCAGCGTACCTGGTTTTCAATGATCTCATAGGAATCAATGGGAGTCTGACCATAGCGAAAGCTCATGTTCGCTGCTGCCCGACATCCCATTGATTCCTATGGGAAACGTCTGCACCTAACACCCTAACATGTACCCCGAGTCTAAACACCCCTAATCAGCCCCCCTACACCGCCGCCACCTATATTAAACATGTTAACCCCTAAACCGCCGCTCCCGGACCCCGCCACAACTATAATAATTATATTAACCCCTAAACCGCCGCTCCCGGACCCCGCCGCCACCTACATATTACCTATTAACCCCTATCCTGCCCCCCCTATACCGCCGCCACCTATAATAAAGTTAATAACCCCTATCCTGCCTCCCCTACACCACTGCAACCTATAATAAAATTAATAACCCCTAAACCTAAGTCTAACACTAACCCTAACACCCCCCTATCTTAAATATTAATTAAATAAATCTAAATAAATATTACTCTTATTAGATTAATTATTCCTATTTAAAACTAAATACTTACCTATAAAATAAACCCTAATATAGCTACAATATTACTAATAATTATATTGTAGCTATTTTAGTATTTATTTTTATTTTACAGGCAAATTTAAATTTATTTTAACTAGGTACAATAGCTATTAAATAGTTATTAACTATTTAATAGCTACCTAGATAAAATATAGTCAAATTTACCTGTAAAATAAAAACTAACCTAAGTTTCAATGACACCTAACACTACACTATCATTAAATAAATTATTCCTATTTAAAACTAAATACTTACCTGTAAAATAAACCCTAAGCTAGCTACAATGTAATTAATAATTACATTGTAGCTATTTTAGGATTTATATTTATTTTACAGGCAACTTTGTATTTATTTTAACTAGGTACAATAGTTATTAAATAGTTATTAACTATTTAATAACTACCTAGCTAAAAGAAATACAAAATTACCTGTAAAATAAATCCTAACCTAAGTTACAATTAAACCTAACACTACACTATCATTAAATAAAATAAATTAATTAACTACAAGTAGCTACAATTAAATACAATTAAATAAACTAACTAAAGTACAAACCCCCCCCCCCCACTAAATTACAGAAAATAAAAAAATATTACAAGAATTTTAAACTAATTACACCTATTCTAAGCCCCCTAATAAAATAACAAAGCCCCCCAAAATAAAAAAAATTCCCTACCCTAATCTAAATTACAAAAGTTAACAGCTCTATTACCAGCCCTTAAAAGGGCTGTTTGCGGGGTATGCCCCAAAGTAATCAGCTCTTTTGCCTGTAAAAAAAAAAAAAACTACCCCCCAACATTACAACCCACCACCAACATACCCCTACTCTAACCCAAACCCCCCTTAAATAAACCTAACACTACCACCCTGAAGATCTCCCTACCTTGAGTCGTGTTCACCCAGCCGGCCCGAAGTCATCATCCAAGGGGCGCTGAAGATGTTTTCCATCCGATAGAAGTCATCATCCAAGGGGCGCTGAAGATGTTTTCCATCCGATAGAAGTCTTCATCCAGGCGGCGTCTTCAATCTTCATCCATCCAGAGCGGAGCCATCTTCTTCCATCGACGCCTACTCGCCGAATGAATATTCCTTTAAGTGACGTCATCCAAGATGGCGTCCCTCGAATTCCGATTGGCTGATAGGATTCTATCAGCCAATCGGAATTAAGGTAGGAAAAATCTGATTGGCTGATTCAATCAGCCAATCAGATTGAAGTTCAATCCGATTGGCTGATCCAATCAGCCAATCAGATTAAGCTTGCATTCTATTGGCTGTTCCGATTTTTCTGATTTGCCTGTGAAATAAAAATAAATCCTAAAATAGCTACAATATAATTATTAGTAATATTGTAGCTATATTAGGGTTTATTTTATAGGTAAGTATTTAGTTTTAAATAGGAATAATTAATCTAATAAGTGTAATATTTATTTAGATTTATTTAATTAATATTTAAGATAGGGGGGTGTTAGGGTTAGTGTTAGACTTAGGTTTAGGGGTTATTAATTTTATTATAGGTTGCGGCGGTGTAGGGGGGGCAGGATAGGGGTTGATAAATTTATTATAGGTGGCGACGGTGTAGGGGGGGCAGATTAGGGGTTAATACGTTTAATATAGGTGGCGGCGGGTCCTGGTGCGGCGGTTTAGGGGTTAAACAATTTATTTAGTTGCGGCAGGGTCCGGGATCCGCAGGATAGGGGTTAATAACTTTATTATAGGTGGCGGTGGTATAGGGGGGGCAGGATAGGGGTTAATAGGTATTACATAGGTGGCGGCGGGGTCCGGGAGCGGCGGTTTAGGGGTTAATACATTTATTATAGTGGCGGCAGGGTCCGGGAGCGGCGGTTTTGGGGATTAATATATTTATTATAGTTGCGGCGGGGTCTAGGAGCGGCAGTTTAGGGGTTAATATATTTATTATAGTTGCGGCGGGGTCTAGGAGCGGCGGTTTAGGGGTTAATAACTTTATTTAGTTGCGGGGGGCTCCGGGGGCGGTGGTATAGGGGGTAGAACAGTATAGTAGAACAGTATAGTATAGTGTGGGTGCTTAGTGACAGCTTATCAATAAAGCTGGGAAAAACCCAAAGAGCAGCGAGATCGGATGAGTGAAAACTATCACAGTCCGCTGCTCATCGCCCCGTACTTGGTGCTCGACTTTTTGACAGCTTTTTTGATAACTTTAGCAAACGTATTCAGGTCCGCGGTGGCGATGTGAGGCGAGCTTAGGCGAGCGTATTGGGGCCGGCGAAGGCAGGTAAGTAGACGGCTTGATAACTAGAGGCCATTATCTTGGAAAGTTTTGTTTTTGGTTGCTATTTCTTCTGCTCGTAGAGTTTCTGAGCTTTCAGCGTTAGTGTGATTCACTTTATCTTATCTTCCATTCTGATAAGGTGGTTTTACGTACCAAACCTGGTTTCCTTCCTAAGGTTATTTCTAATAAGAATATTAATCAGGAAATCGTTGTTCCTTCATTATGTCCTAACCCTTCTTCTAAGAAGGAGCGTATGTTGCATAACCTGGACGTGGTCCGTGCCCTGAAGTTTTACTTGCAGGCGACTAAGAATTTCCGTCAATCATCTTCATTATTCATAGTTTTTTTCTGGAAAGCGTAGGGGTCAGAAAGCTACGGCTACCTCTCTTTCTTTTTGGCTGAAGAGTATCATCCGTCTGGCGTATGAGACTGCTGGACAGCAGCCTCCTGAAAGAATTACGGCTCATTCTACTAGGGCTGTGGCTTCCTCATGGGCATTTAAAAACAATGCTTCTGTTGAACAGATTTGCAAGGCTGTGACTTGGTCGTCTCTTCACACTTTTTCCAAATTTTACAAATTTGATACTTTTGCTTCAAGCAGTGGTGCCTTCCGTTTAGGTTCCTGTCTTGTCCCTCCCTTTCATTCGTGTCCTGTAGCTTTGGTATTGTATCCCACAAGTAAGGATGAAATTTTTAAGACAGATTTAGATTATATTTTCTTTTTTATAAACTTCAGTCACCTCTGCACCTTTGGATTTTCCTTTCTCTTCCTAACTTCGGTCGAATGACTGGAGGTGGAGGGAAGGGAGGGGCTATATATACAGCTCTGCTGTGGTGCTCTTTGCCACTTCCTGTTAGCAGGAGGTTAATATCCGACAAGTAAGGATGAAATCCGTGGACTCGTCATATCGTAGAAGAAATTAATTTATAAGGTAAGCATAAATTTACTTTTTTTTTTTAATGCTGTTTATAAGTATCTATCAGAAACTTAAGCATACTTTACGAAGAATTTCTGTAGGCACAGTATAAATATATTAGTTTTAAAGCTAATATTTTGGCCAAATACCTATTCAGTTATATTGGGTCAAGAGACCCCAAAATGTGTGTTAAGGTTAGTTTCTCCAATGTCCACTCAGCATTTGTCTTAGGTGGTTTTCAAAATGTTGTAGACTATGGGCCAAAGTTGATATTGTTATCGTGGGTCGCAATAACTAAAATCACGCCTGCGCTAATTTGGGCGCGTATTGAAAGTAAACACATTTGCTCAAGAGCAAAATAAATAAGACCACGTTGGGTTTGCATGAGTGAAAACCTTACGTAAAGTGTAAGAGTAAAAAAAGAAAACAATTGCATCAAACACAACATAATAACATTAAAATAAAGTGTAACACTCATATATACACTAAAAATTATTCATATAAATATTAATAAATTTTTTTAAAAGGTAGTATGGTAGATGGCAAGATGTTTGAATGGCAAGGCCTATAATGTGTTTGTGTGTGTGTATGTGTGTATATATATATATATATATATATATATATTTTTTTTTTAATTATTATAAAATATTCTTAAATATTATAATGATTTATTAGAAGTTTTAAAAACCTCTATAATAGTTATTTTTATAAATAATATTTTTGAATATTTTATATAAATAAATACATTATGCACCCTAATGTCAGTATCCTGTCAGGTTTATCGCACATGCATGTGCCCAAAACCCGAAATAGAATAAAATGTTATATTTAATTTTTTAAATATATATTTATATTTATTCATATAGATATACAAGTGTAGATATACATGTATATATTTAAAAAATATATATATTTATATATACACAGTCATGGCCAAAAATATGGTCACCCCTGCAGATAATGCACCACTTCGCCCAGAAAATAGTTGCAATTACAAATGTTTAGGCATTCTCTTGTTTATTTCTTTTGTTTGTATTGATATGACACAAAAAAGTGGAGAAAAAAAAGCCAAATCTGACACATTCCACGCAAAAAGGGACTGGACAAAATTATTTGCACCCTCAGTTTAATATTTAGTAGCACAGCCCTTGGAAAAAATAAATGAAATCAGTCGCTTCCTGTAGCCATCAATGAGTTTCTTACACCTCTCTACTGGAATTTTGAACCACTGTTCTTTCGCCAACTGATCCAGGTCTCTCAGAATGGAAGGGTTCCTTTTCCCAACTGCTGTTTTGAGATCTCTCCACGGGTTCTCTATGGGATTGAGATCTGGACTCATCGCTGGCCAGTTCAGTACTCTCCAGCACTTTGTCTTTAACCATTTCTGGGTACTTTTTGACGTGTGCTTTGGTCATTGTCCTGCTGTAAGACCCATGAACGGAGGCCCAACTTTCTGACACTGGGTCCTACATTGCACCACAGAATTCTTTGGCAGTCTTCAGATTTCATAATGCCATGCACACATTCAAGACATCCAGTGCCTGAAGCAGCAAAGCAACCCCAAAAACAACAGTAAACCTCCACCATGTTTGACTGTAGGGACTGTATGCTTTTCTTTAAAGCTTCATTTCTTTTTCTGAAAACAGTAGAATGATGGGCTTTACCAAAAAGCTGTAATTTTGATTAGTCTGTTCACAGCACATTCTCCCAAAAAGATTTTGGCTTCCTCAGGTAAGTTTTGGCAAACTCCAGTCTGGCTTTTTTTATGTTTCTGTGTCAGCAGTGGGGTCCTACTGGGCCTCCTACCATAGCGTCCCTTTTCATTCAGATGGATACGTATATTGTGAGCTGACAAATTTGTACTCTGTGCCTGAAGGTCAGCTTGAATTTGTCTGGAAGTTGATCAAGGTTCTTTATCCACCATTCAAACAATCCTTTGTTGCGGTCTTTGATCAATTTTTCTCTTTCGTCCACGTCCAGGAAAATTAGCTACAGTGCCCTGTAAACTTCTTGACAATGTTGCACACAGTGGACACAGGAACATTAAGATCTCTGGAGATGGACTTGTAACCTTGAGATTGTCCATGCTTTTCCACAATTTTTGTTCTCAAATCCTCAGACAATTTTTGCTGCTCTTTCTCTTCTCCATGTTCAATGTGGCACACAGAGACACACAACAGAAAGGTTATGTACATTTTTCACCATTTCAACTTGATGCTGGTGTGATATCTATATTGTCAGCACCTGTTAATTAATACAGGTGAAGTTACAAATTACAGGAGCATCACAAACCTGGAATGCAATTATGTCTTACAATTTTGAAAAGGTGCCAATAACTTTATCCAGTTCATTTTTGGAGTTTTGCGTGGAATCTGTCAGATTTGGCTTTTTTTCTCCACTTTTTTGTGTCGTACCAATACAAACAAAATAAATAAACATGAGAATGCCTAAACATTTGTAATTGAAACAATTTTTTGGGCGAAGTGGTGCATTATCTGACAGAAATGCAGGGGTGCCAATATTTTTGGCCATGACTGTATGTATGTATGTATGTATATATATATATATATATATATATAAAATGTTTTTTTGGTTTTTAAATTACAAAGAACATTGGAATGTTAAATATTAATAACTTACTTCGACTTTAGAACTGTAGGTCTAATGTGGTGTTGAGTTAGCGCATGAGCATTGTGTTAGGGTTTTTCCTTAAAGAGCACTCCATCAAAGTCTATGGGACGAATGTGGTTGTGATATTTGGAGTCCTGAAGTTAGTGCTTGTCGGGTTTCGCTTGCGCACAATCAATTTACTTTAAACTTGTAATACATGTCCTAACCCGCGTTCTTTAAAAGTTTACTTCCAGCGGTGTTTGTGCGTGAGCAAAAGTGCACCACTTTTAATCTGGCTTGAGTGTGATATAAAGCTTAGTGAGGATTTTGTATGTGTGGTGATATCGCCGTTCTGCATTCCTTAATATTACATGTAATGGGTGAGGTTCTGCCAGGTCTTGCAATAGTAGTTTGTAAGTCATAGAAAGCTTGAAAATCAAAAAGGAAGATAATTACACAATAAAAATTATTTTATGAAAAGTGAAACATAACGTTTATTATTGATGATTGACAGTAAAATCAAAGATTCCATTCCTCCAGTCGGTTTAAATATTTATTTTCTTTTTTCTTCTACCCTCCTTTGGAAATCTGAGAAGATTTTTCTGCAGTTGATGTGTATATTTTTACTTTCTGCAAAGATGCCATATTTTTTTGCAGGTGGATAAAGTAATTCAGATGTATGAAACAATGCTTACACGTCATACGACAATGGTGGTTGGACCCACAGGAGGAGGGAAATCAGTTGTTATTAACACTTTATGTTTATCACAGACCAAGTAAGTACTGTCTGTAGAAAATACAGTGGTATACATAAGTAGTAACTACAAGCTGTTTGCTTCAAAGGGCAAAATATAAATCTATATTTAACATATAAAGCTAGATCTGCATAAATATTTCTATGTTTAATATATCATACATCATGTCTTTCAATCACACAGTCAATTTGTTTTGTTTAAAATGCATGTCAACCATAAATATCATAAAGATGGATGTATAATTAAAAAAAAATGTTATAATGTGCATGTATGTAATCACAAATAAAGATCTTTGATAGTTGGATATATTTAATTTCAATATATATCTTCTTGCTTACTTATTGATGTTTGTATTTTCCCCCAGGCTCGGGCTTGTTACCAAGTTATATACTCTGAATCCTAAAGCCATGAGTGTGATTGAATTGTATGGTATTCTTGATCCTACAACCAGAGACTGGACAGATGGAGTTCTCTCAAACATCTTCAGGGAAATAAACAGGCCTACTGATAAAAAAGAGAGAAGGTAGAAAATCTGTAAATGCTGATAGATCATGAATGTAATTCACCAATCATATCTACAGGATTCCAGAAGATATGCTTTAAAGAGGGCCCAACTTCAACTTTTGGAACCAAGGGCAGATGTTACTTAGACAACCCTCATGCCTTTTCTTTAAACAAAAAAGTGGTGTCTGTCTACTTAGACTATAAAATCTCAAGTTCTGCCCCTATTTAGCCCTTTAGAGAATAATTAGTGTATTACAGAGTTGCATCCAGGGGGTTTAGTTTTTTTATGCTTTTTTTCCTGCTTTATTACTAACTTTTTTTTTGCCCTCAACCATCCTTCAACTCATTTATTGTTGCATAGCCCTTTTAATATCTACAATCTCAGATGAACAGAGCAGAATTATAGAAAACTGTACAAGGAGAGAATTGATTATATTTACAATGAAAATACTATCTGGTGACTGTTTGGTGCCTCCTCAATTTTTCCACCCTAAGACAGGGCCTAGTTTGTCTAGGTGTAAACACGCTACTTGTTACATCAGTTGATCAGGAGTAGGTAATAAAAAGGTATATAGAGTTTATTTATGCATAATATGGAATCACACAATGAAAAAGTATGAAAATATTAAATGTATAATTAATTGTGGAACATATAGTTGCTTTTCTGTACAATGCAGTGCATTATTTAAAGAAAAGAACCAGTCATTTAAGATACTAAAATTCAGATTAATGATTGATTTGTATATTGTAATGTTTTATTCTAATTTATATTTTAATAATGTGCAATGTGTTTAACTACTAGTTTTGTAAGTTTTTGCAATACAATCTGTAGCGCATGTCTTTGGCAATCAATAAATTAAATGCTCTAACATTAGCAAATCCATCTTTTATTTAGATACATTTTGTTTGATGGGGACGTGGATGCCTTGTGGGTGGAAAATATGAATTCAGTGATGGATGACAACAAATTGTTGACTTTGGCAAATGGAGAGCGCATTAGACTGCAACCACATTGTGCATTATTATTTGAGGTGAAGAAATGTTCATCCTGAGGTTGACCCCTTATTGTTATCAATTTTAACTTACAATCATTCATTTATTAATATGCATACACAGGTGCTTATGTTCATTTTGACAGTATTTTATTGTTTTTTTTTAGGTTGGTGATTTACAGTATGCGTCACCTGCCACTGTTTCCCGCTGTGGTATGGTCTTTGTAGACCCTAAAAACCTGAGATATGATCCGTATTGGCAGAAATGGGTCAACAATAGACAGAACAAGGTAAATCAATTAAATATATGTGCTACTGTGCATTTACTAATCAGTACCTTGTTATAATTATTTTAAATTTTTTATGTATGATGGGCGGTAAAAAAAATATTTTTCTATAAACTTATTGAATTAATGATTGCTAATACACCATTTATTTCATTTGTTTACTTTTTATTTAAGCAAGAGCAAGCTGAATTAAACCGTTTATTTGATAAATATGTCCCTCAATGTATTGAAATGATCGTAGAAGGAATCACGGATGGAAAACAAGGCGAGAAATTAAAAACGATTGTTCCTCAAACAGATCTAAACATGGTAGGCTATTAACACCATACTGATGTCACAGCCTAAAATGATGCTCTGGTTATGGTCTTATATGGAAACAGGGGGAAATTAAAGAGCAAAAGATATTTAGTGAATGTATATGAGATCCATTTAAATGATTCTGTTTGGCTGGTTCCAGAAAAGAGATTTACATATTTTTGCTGGATCCTGATCAATTTTAAAGTAAGCTGATTATTATTTCAATCAATTTTTACAGGTGACACAGTTGTCCATGATGTTGGATGCCTTATTAGAGAAAGAAATTGATGAACCTGACATTTTGGAGTGCTACTTTATAGAAGCGTTATACTGTTCCCTTGGTTCTACATTGCTGGAAGCAGGAAGGGTCAAGTTTGATGAGTACATTAAACGCTTAGCATCAATGACAACCGTCTGTGATGAGCAGGTCTTAGCTGGACCTAGAGAGCTTCCAGGTTGGTTTAATTGTAAATATACCTAAGTGATTTAAAAATTGATTTGAAGAGTATTTAAGTACTAATTAAGGTAATATGTATTTTGACAGGTCAATTGCCCACCATTTATGACTTTCATTTTGATGGAGAAAGGAAAAAGTGGGTACCCTGGAGCAAACTGGTTCCAAAATACATCCATAAACCTGAAGAAAAATTTGTTGACATACTTGGTAATGCTATAATTTGCTAATCTTATTATTTAAATATGTACCCCATTATTAGATACTGCTTATTTTGCTGGTGTTTTAAAGGGATGTTAAACTCAACATTTGATCTCCCTGTAAAATAAAACAAAACAGGAAAATAAAACAATTCATTATTTATATTTATGATGCATTATTTATTTTGCCTGCTTTTTGCTAGAAAATACATCTGAAAAGTTATGCTTGTTCAACTTTCTCCCAGAGAGGCTGGAGTGTCATACTTAAAGGGACAGTCTAGTCAAAATTAAACTTTCATGATTCAGTTAGGGCATGCAATTTTAAACAACTTTCCAATTTACTTTTGTCATCAAATTTGCTTTGTTCTCTTGGTATTCTTTGTTGAAAGCTAAATTTAGATGGGCTCATATGCTAATTTCTAAGCCCTTGAAGGCTGCCTCTTATCTCAGTGCATTTTGACAGTGTTTCGCAGCTAGACAGTGCTAGTTCATGAGTGCTAAATGTAGCCACCAATCAGCAAGCGCTAGTTAGGTGCTGAACCAAAAATGGGCCGGCTCCTATGCTTACATTCCTGCTTTTCAAATAAAGATAGCAAGAGAATGAAGAAACATTTATACTAGGAATACATTAGAAAGTTGCTTAAAATTGCATGCTTTATCTGAATTGTGAAAGAAAAAATTTGGGTGTTGTGTCCCTTTAAAGGGACAGTTTACTAAAAAATGTTCTCCCCTTTAATTTGTTCCCAATGATCCATTTTATCTGCTGGAGTGTATTAAATTGTTTACAAGTATTTCCATTACCCTTATATTGGCATTTGAAATAGTTGATTTAGCCTGTGGTATCCCCACCTATCCTGAAAGTTTTTGGCCTTAAAGTGATGGTAAATTCATATGTATTGCAAAACATATTCTAGATGCTCTTACTTTAACTAGCAGATCGATGCGCTTATATTTAAAAAATAAACTTTTTTTACTTTGTTATTCCGTTTTTATTAGGGTAACCGTACAGTCTAATAATCTGCCTCTCTCTATATTTTTCACAGGGGCAGCTGTGATTGACATCGGTTTTAGCCAATCATCAGCTCACCATGCGCCCCATGTGAAATCGGACCTGCACGCTCCCGTGCTCTCAACTCACTCATTGCTATGGACTGCGCATGCGCAATTCTTACGCTAATTGCGCATCTCTAAATGATAATACTCATTATTATTATTATTATTAGTATTATCATTTAGAGATGCGCAATTAGCGTAAGAATTGCGCATGCGCAGTCCATAGCAATGAGTGAGTTGAGAGCACGGGAGCGTGCAGGTCCGATTTCACATGGGGCGCATGGTGAGCTGATGATTGGCTAAAACCGATGTCAATCACAGCTGCCCCTGTGAAAAATATAGAGGGAGGCAGATTATTAGACTGTATGGTTACCCTAATAAAAACGGAATAACAAAGTAAAAAAAGTTTATTTTTTAAATATAAGCGCATCGATCTGCTAGTTAAAGTAAGAGCATCTAGAATATGTTTTGCAATACATACGAATTTACCATCACTTTAAGGCTAAGCTGTGTAAACACAGGCAGCAGAAGAAATTACACTCCCAGTGGGGTATAGAAGAGATAAGGTAATACAATGTTAATTTTCCATTGTTCTCTCCAAGTATAGGTGATTGGTTTACGGACAGATATAAGATAAAGAAGCATGTATATGTACACAATGTGATAAAGTAATGAGATCTGATTATACCTACAAGCTCAACCCATTTTATTAGTTTGTGGCTTCAAAGCACAAAATCGGCTAATTTGTGTACACAAATACACCTTAAAAAGCAAATCTTATGCATTTTATACCCTGCAGCTGGTAAAAAAAAGTAATTGGAAACACATTAAGGGAAAAACTATTTTATAGTATACTGTCCCTTTAAGGAGCTGTGGTCTTATGACCGCTGCTTCTTAATTTCTGTTTCAGGCGAGCCTGAAATGATGGGTCTCTAAAGCAGCAACTTCTGCTTGATAAATTGAGTCGTTGGTCGTAATTTCAAATAAATAGTACATTTGTTTCTAGCAAATTTCAAAGTTATTTAAATTTCCCTGCCCCCTGTATCATGTGACAGTAATCAGCCAATCACAAAATGCATATAGGTACATTGAACACTTGCACATGCTGGAGCTAGTTCCTCAAAGTATGCAAATAAAAAGATTGTGCACATCTTGATAAAGGAAGTAAATTGGAATTTCTGTTTTAAAATTGCATTCTCTATCGAAATCATGAATGTTTAACTTTGACTTTAGTGTCCCTTTAATTACTTATAGGTACAATACATATATAAAAGATTGGTTGCTCAAAAATGAAAGTTGTAATTGCACATGTGAATGAAATTAATGGGTAGTCGGGCAATGAAAAACACAGGGGGCGTGATCAAATATACGGCGCAGGTTTCGGCGCAAGCGTGGGAACCTGCGCCGTCCGTAATTTCACCTCGCCTATCGGGGTATTACATAAATCCCGCCGGCAGTTCATAAAGTGCCATAAGTCTGATAAACTAGCGATGTCCAGAAATGAGCGTAAATAAAAATTTCTGGAGTCGCTAGTGACTTACGGCACTTTAGAAACTGCGGGCACCTAAGAAAAGTAAATAAAATAACAAATCTTCCGTAAAAGTCTAACACGACTCCCAAAAATAAGCCAGACACGTAAAACCCCTATATCCGCAATCCCCCCCTCTCATTACTAATATTAAATGTATTAACCCCTAGACCGACAACCCCCCACAACGCAATATGCCTATTTAAACTATTAACCCCTATATCCGCCATCAAACCCACACCGCAAGCAATAACTAAATTATTAACCCCTAAATCCGCCAACCCCAACATCGCAAACTACCTATTAAAACTATTAACCCCTAATCCGCCATTAACCCACAACGCAATAAACCTAATCAAGTATTAACCCCTAAACCGCCATAGCCCACAACGCAATAAACCTAACCCCCCCTAACCTAACCCCCCTAACCTAACCCCCCCAACCTAACCCCCCCTAAATAAAATAAAATTACCTAATTTACAAAATACTAAAGTTACTATTAAATATAAAAATATTTACACTACTTTTAAAATACAAATATACTAAGTATAAATTAAAGTGGCAGTCTAATCCAAATTCAGGAGTAGACTGTCCCTTTAAGCAAGAATTACAGAAAATAAAAAAATCTAAGATTACAGAAAATAAAAAAATAAAATTACAAAAGTTTAAATAAATTACACCTAATCCCTATGAAAAATAAAAAAGCCCCCCCCCCCAAATAAAAACACCCCCTAATCTAATCAACTACCAGTAGCCCTTAAAAGGACTTTTTGCAGGGCATTGCCCCAAGATAATCAGCTCTTTTCCCACAAAAATACACACAGCCCCCCCCTACCAGTAAACCCCCCCCCAAAAAAATACTAACACTAAAAACGCTAAACTACCCATTGCCCTGAAAAGGGCATTTGTTGGGCATTGCCCTTAAAAGGGCATTCAGCTCTTTTGCTGCCCACCCTATCTAAATAAAATAAATCCCCCCAAAAAACCCTTAAAAAACCCTAAGTCTAACCCCCAAGTGGTCCTCACCTGTCCTGAAGTTCAGCGGAGAAGGTCCTGTTACAGGCCGTGAAGTCTTCTTCCAATCGGTGACCTCTTCTTTCTTCCAGGAACCAGCCGGCGCGGAGCGGAGGGCGGAGTTGAAGACCGGCGACTCTGGAACTGAAGACCGGCGACCGCGGAGCCATGGAGCGTGGAGGATCCTCTTCATACGATCTCCGCCATACACTGAATAGGAATTCAAGGTACGCGATTAAAAATGGTGTCCCTTGAATTCCTATTGGCTTATTTGAGCCTTCAAATTCAAATCAGCCAATCGGATGAGAGCTACTGAAATCCTATTGGCTGTTCAAATCAGCCAATAGGATAAGAGCTACTGAAATCCTATTGGCTGATTTGAACAGCCAATAGGATTTCAGTAGCTCTCATCTGATTGGCTGATTTGAATTTGAAGGCTCAAATCAGCCAATAGGAATTGAAGGGACGCCATTTTTAATCGCGTACCTTGAATTCCTATTCAGTGTACGGCGGAGATCGTATGAAGAGGATCCTCCACGCTCCATGGCTTCGCGGTCGCCAGTCTTCAGTTCCAGAGTCGCCGGTCTTCAGTTCCAGCGTCGCCGGTCTTCAACTCCGCCCTCCGCTCCGCGCCGGCTGGTTCCTGGAAGAAAGAAGAGGTCGCCGCTTGGAAGAAGACTTCACCGCCTGGAACAGGACCTTCTCCGCTGAACTTCAGGACAGGTGAGGACCACTTGGGGGTTAGACTTAGGGTTTTTTAAGGGGTTTTTGGGGGGATTTATTTTATTTAGATAGGGTGGGCAGCAAAAGAGCTGAATGCCCTTTTAAGGGCAATGCCCAACAAATGCCCTTTTCAGGGCAATGGGTAGTTTAGCGTTTTTAGTGTTAGTATTTTTTTTGCGGGGGTTTGGTGGGTGGGGCGGTTTACTGGTAGGGGGGGCTGTGTGTATTTTTGTGGCAAAAGAGCTGATTATCTTGGGGCAATGCAGAGCAGGAGCGAGCTGCATTGAATGTTATGGCACGGTCGGGCCGGGCTGTGACTAAACAGCTGGCCCGATGCGCTCTGAAGAAAAACCAGACCCGCTCAGTAGAGCACAGAGGGCGGGTCTGGAAAACCCTCTTATTTTTATTAAAAATACCGGAGATGTTCTATAATAAAAAAACTTGCACTAATATAATTTTATATAATTCTGCACTATGTACAGAATTATATAACATTATTTTTTAGGTTTACTGACCCTTTAAGGGCTACTGGTAGTTGATTAGATTAGGGGGTGTTTTTATTCGGGGGGGGGGCTTTTTTATTTTCATAGGGATTAGGTGTAATTTATTTAAACTTTTGTAATTTAATTTTTTGTTTTCTGTAATCTTAGATTTTTTTATTTTCTGTAATTCTTGCTTAAAGGGACAGTCTACTCCTGAATTTGGATTAGACTGGCCCTTTAATTTATACTTAGTTTATTTGTATTTTAGAAGTAGTGTAATTTTTTTATATTTAATGGTAACTTTAGTATTTTGTGAATTAGCTAATTTTAGTTTAGTTAGGGGGGGGTTAGGTTAGGGGTTAGGTTTATTGCGTTGTGGGCTATGGCGGTTTAGGGGTTAATACTTGATTAGGTTTATTGCGTTGTGGGCTATGGCGGTTTAGGGGTTAATACTTGATTAGGTTTATTGCGTTGTGGGCTATGGCGGTTTAGGGGTTAAAACTTGATTAGGTTTATTGCGTTGTGGGCTATGGAGGTTTAGGGGTTAATACTTGATTAGGTTTATTGCGTTGTGGGCTATGGCGGTTTAGGGGTTAATACTTGATTAGGTTTATTGCGTTGTGCGCTATGGCGGTTTAGGGGTTAATAGACTTTATTAGTTATTGCGGTGGGGGATTGCGGTTGACAGGTAGATAGACATTGCGCATGTGTTAGGTGTATATTTTTTGCATTCATTTTCGGGAGTTACGGTGCTCCCATACTCAGCGCAAGGCCTGCTACGGCTGCCTTTTATGGCGAGGTAAAAATGGACTAAGATTTCTCCATTTTCGCCACGTAAGTTCTTGCGCTGGATATTGCATACCGATTTACGACGCGGGCCCATGTTAGCCTATGGGAGTAATAATTGCGAGCGACGGGTGAAATATACACACGTAACTTGTATGCTACGCCGTATATGTAATACCAAAATCGCGTAAAATCTGGCACCGGAGGATTTTGCGGGTGACGCTGCATATGTAATGGAGGCCTAGGTAGTCGATATCAATATATAAATAAAAAGTCACCATGTTTACGTTTGCATTTGCCTTATATATTTTGCTTACATTTTAGTGTAAAATAAATCTCCTTTACTACTTTATAAACAAGATAGAACAGAAATAAGCAGCACAAAACATTTGGATCTCATATATTGCAAGTCATGCATAGAAATTAAAAAGTTTTGTGTCTGTGAACATTTGTAACTAAGGAGGCAGTGTCCTTGCTGTACTTATAAATATAAAATATTAACAGACATTTGTACTTATAGAAACATAATAGATGGCAGATTAGAACCATAGCTCCTGCAGGTCTGTTCAAATTTCCTATAAAGTAGAAGCTTAATAAGATGGTCTTGTGCTTATCCCACAAACTTATGTAATAAATAATTTGCTAGGTGATAATTTGTTCTTATGGGTAGGGGCTAATTTAATTGCACACTTGGGGCTATCACTAATAAGATCTTTCAATTTGAGTCTCACTTAAGAATTCCCCAAAGTCAATTCAATATTGTTATGATTTTATTAAAATGACTATTATATTTGGTAATGAACAAACTTTTATTATTAAGAAGTTCTGGTGATTCTATATTAGATTGTTTTTCCAAAATAAGACTTTCAATCATAATTTTTTGATTGTAAATAACCTTTTTTATAATTTCTGGTGTATAGTTTTTCTCAAGAAATCGTTCTCTAAGAGTACAACTCTGTATTTCAAAATCCTCTATAATACTACAGTACAGTTTCTCCTAATCCATCAAATTGGCCTTAAAGGGACATGAAATGCAAAACGTTTCTTTCATGATTCGAAAGAGAACACAATTTTAAACAACTTTCCAATTTACTTCAATTATTTAATTTTCTTCATTTTCTTGTTATCCTTTGCTGAAAGGTTTATCTGGGAAAGCTCAGGAACAGCAAAAAACCTAGGTTCTAGCTGCTGATTGGTTTGCTGATATATATACTGTCATTGGCTCACCCATGTGTTCAGTCAGCAACCAGTAGTGCATTGCTGCTCATTCAACAAAGCATACCAAGAGAACGAAGAAAATTTGATAAAAGGAGTAAATTAGAAAGTTGCTTAAAATTTCATGCTCTATCTGACTCATGAAAGAAATTAGATTTCATATCCCTTTAAGGTAAATTTTTCTTCTTTTTCAATAATTGTTACTATTATAATCTAAATAGCTATTACATTCTACAGCAACGAGTAGTAGATCTAATAGGACCATGATCTGTAAAAGATAATACAAAGTACAAAAATGAAATGAAATGTTGGTCAGTGTTACTGGAAAGAGTTAAACCCCATAGTGTTCAAATTGAAATGTTCCACAAAAGAATTAGCAGATACTGGGTCACCCTTCCATATACAGTAATGAGCAGGTCATCTATGTACCAAGAGCAACAGGCTGCCTCTATAACTTAAATTATAGTTGTATAATTGTTTGAATTTGACGATATCTACGTTGGCAAATCTAGGTGCATACCTCGTGCCCATGGCTGTACCTTTGACTTGAATGTAAAATTGATTCCGGAACAAAAAATAGCTGTGTTCCAAGATAAGATATCAACTATATTAGAAATCGTTTTTGTAATGCAGATAAGATCTAAAGAAATCATTTACAGCTGATAATCCAGCTTGATGTTGTATGTTAGAATATAATGAGTGTACATGTGATCCAGTAATGCCCCGCCTCAATAATAAGTTTATCTATTTTAGATAATATGTGTGTGGAGTCTTTAATGTAAGAACCTTAGTGGACCACATATTTTTTGTAAAACATTATCTACATAAGCAGAAGTGTTGTCAGACTGCCAATTCCCACTATAATAGGGCATCCATAGGGTTCCATAGCATTTTTATGGATTTTAGGTAGGTGGTAATAGAATGCCACATTAGGTTTAGCAGGGAAGAGAAACGCTTTCTTTTTTCATGACAATACCTTCCTTAAAGTGATGGTAAAATGTAGTGTTTTAAAAACGCTAGCCTGTATATAAGGGTTGATATAAATGGACGTTCATTCATGAATTTTAATTAAACATGCAATTAAACATACTTTTTTTATTTTCTTTCTACTTCAATATCCCCCCCTCCGACTGCCAACTGCAAAGCTTTTTTTTTATTTCACGAAATGACGTTTCCACTTATTCTCCAATAGCTGTGCTAGACATACAGCACTAAAAGATTGAAAAATTGGGTTGAAAAAAAATATTTGTTGATTTAGCTAATTACATGAACAGTAGTAAATCCATAAAACAGGCTTCTGTAGTATAAAAACAGAAGCCTGTTTTATGGATTTCTTTTGATATTATACTTTTAAGGACAGCTGGGGTATTGCTCTTAATTTTTTATTCTTCAAAGGCCTAAAACATATGAATGTTAATGTTTATTATGACATCAGCAATGTTTTTGTTATTTTTTCTTTTTATATTGTTTTTAACAAATTGATAGCCAATATCATTGATTGTTTATTTTGTTGCAAAGCCTGTTTCCCATAATTTTTTAATTTATTTTCATCTACTCTTTTTGGTTATATCATATCTGCAATGCTGAAGGCTTAACTAATCTAGATGGCTACAAAAGTCTAATATAAATCTATTCATGGTTAACAGTGTTGTATAGGTGTGGGAGACCATTGCAATTAACATTTATGTCTCTTTGGGTACTTGCTTTTCCTCTTTATGTTAGTTCCTACTGTGGACACCACACGTACTACTTGGCTCTTGGAGAAGATGGTGAAAATTAAACGACCAGTTGTCCTGGTTGGAGAATCTGGCACATCAAAAACTGCAACTACACTGAACTTCATTAGAAACCTCAATAGTGACAGCACAGTATGTAGTACTTCCATTCTCCTGTTTTATGCTTTCTATCTCAGCTAAAGAGGTACATTTATCAACAATAACTGAATTTGTAAATCACAAACACACACGTGCTGTCTACCTATATATATATTAATGTTTTGGGCTATAGAAACAAATTTGATTTATGATGTTGCATCTTAAATATATTTATAGTTCTTTTACAAAATGGTAATCTTCATAAACAGCTGACTTTTTTAAACAGCTGAGTGTTTTCAAATTAGAATTTACAGAAAAGATGTTTATATTTCTTTTTCAATTTGATCAACAGAATAAATGACATATTAGGACATTTAATGTATGCAATGTCTGTTACAAAATTAATACCAATGTACTTTCATTGAAACATAGGTAGCTTGCTTAGAATTATTTATTATATTTCTCCTATTGTTTAGTCTGTTTGTTTTAGGAATGTGTATTTATTTTTTTACCCAGAACAAGTCTCATTATTTATCCCTACTCATGTATCCAGATCTACAAAATTTGGCTGTACCATGCATATAAATTATAATAATTATAGATAGAACAAATGGCCCTACAAAGCAGAGCACATGCTTTACACTCTTCTGAAAAAAGCATTTGAACACAAACACACAGACACACACACACACACACACACACATATATATATATATATATATATATATATATATATATATATATATATATATATATATATATAGAACAAGCTATCAATGTTTGTATCTCTGTAGATGCTGCTGACCATAAACTTCTCCTCTCGAACTACATCTATGGACATCCAAAGAAATCTGGAAGCCAATGTAGAGAAACGGACCAAGGATACATATGGACCACCTATGGGAAAACGGCTACTAGTGTTTATGGATGATATGAACATGCCAAAGGTTAGATTACATAGTATCTTCATTGTAGTTTCTTACTATTTTAGAGATCTCTGGTTCTTCAAAGATTATTAGCAATCATATGGTAGCTGTGTAATTCTGCACCAAAGTGCTATAACATTCTTTGTTTAATGGCATTTTATTATTTTTTTTTTTAATTTTGTTTGTTTGGAAGCTGATTATAACATTCTAAGCATATACTGCTATTTAATTTACAGGTGGATGAATATGGCACACAACAGCCTATCGCCCTGTTGAAGCTGTTACTTGAGAAAGGCGGCATGTATGATCGTGGAAAGGAGCTAAATTGCAAGTTCCTCCGTGACCTTGGTTTCATCGCTGCAATGGGCAAAGCTGGCGGTGGTCGCAATGAAGTTGACACACGCTTTATATCACTGTTCAGTGTATTTAATGTGCTTTTCCCTTCAAATGAATCGTTGCATCTAATTTATTCTTCTGTCTTGCAAGGACACACTGTGGTAATTTCAGTACATATTTCATAACTGTCCCTTTAAAAAAAGTTAATTTAAAGTAGGTAATAGATAAGAAAGAAGGTAATGTCAGGTTATATGGTATATAAAACAAACAAACATAAAAGTAGAAACAAAATAAAAAAAAATAAAAGCACACCCACAGCCCTGCCTTTAACCATTGATGAAGTCACTCTTTTGTTCATAATTCTACCCCCTAACTGCTAGAAACCACTACATTATTGACTGCAAAGACACCAACCTCTAATAATCTCTTAACTGAAAGTACTGATTTGCCAATAGGACCCCTCATTGGTATTAACCCTTTAGTTTCCAAGACCCCATTAGTATTAACCCTCTAACTGCTAAGACCCCCACTGCTGATAACTCCTTAAGCCATAGGACCCATAAGATGCCCCTAAAAAAGACTCCCCTCAGATAAAGCTTCACCCCAGCTTAAACAACCCTCTAACTGAACACCTCATCTTAAGGGCCTCACTCCTATTTCCTAAAGCCTGTTTTTAAAAAAAGAAAAACAAAAAATAAGTATTAAATACAACTTTTAAAAACGATAGCCTTCCCCAATAGATACAATAAAAACACCCCCAATGACTAATCAATGGTTGGCGTCATCCTGCAAATATTCAACAAAAGGTTCAACATCCAAAGATCCAATACCATAGTCTATCTCCTCCTCTGTGACCTCTTCATTATATAGGGGTTGGTGGGCCATAGGAGTGCTAATATCAAGACAGCTTATCAGTCCGATTCGTGGTGCGTCTTACTAAAAAAAAAAAAACATTTCCAATTCATTACAATGAAATAACTAAAAAAGACAAGGTTTGTGTTGATCTTGTGCTGATTCAAAGCAGCAGGGAAATGAAAAAAATATTTGCAACTGATTTCAGCTATCCTTTATAATAGTAAGAGGCTTTTGAATGTTCAATACGCAGGTGGTTAATCATAGTGCTAAAGTCTCAGGAACTCGATAATGGAATACATTTTAGACCTCTGAATTATTTAATAGTACTGTCTGTTCACTTTGCAGCTCTTTCATGAGGATATACAGACCATCTGTAACAAGCTGACATTCTGTACCTTGGAACTTTACAAACGAATTGTCCAGGATTTGCCTCCTACACCTTCAAAGTTCCATTATATATTTAACCTCCGGGATCTTTCTAGGGTTTATAATGGGTTGGTTCTTACAACTCCAGAAAGGTAAAATGATTTTGTAACTATTGATTTCCCATGTAGAGATATTTTTTATGAGAAATTATATGAGACCTAAACTGCAGGAGCCCATAAAATAGTGAATTGAGCTCTATTTTGTTTTGTGAAGTTTGTCCATGTTATTTATTTAAAGGGACAGTCAACACCATAAATCTTATTGTTTAAAAAGATAGATAATCCTCTTATTTACCATTCCCCAGTTTTGTATCACCAACACTGCTATATTAATATACTTTCTTTCCTAGGACATGGAGAGTCCACAACATCATTCCAAATCCTAGTGGGATATTCAACTCCTGGCCAGCAGGAGGAGGCAAAGAGCACCCCAGCAAAGCTGTTAAGTGTAACTGCCTTACCCATAACCCCCAGTCATTCTCTTTGCCTCTGTCAATGGAGGTTGTGCGAAGTTAGTGTCTGAAGAATTTAATCCTTTTATGGGTACTTTCCCCTGCAAGTAAGAATAGGGGTCTAGCTGTGTCCACGTCAATCTCTTAAGAGTAGTGGTGGCTTTTAGCATTTAAATGCGGTGAGGCAGTCCTTGCTTTACTTTTAACACTTTGCTACCCCTTTGTGGAAAGCCAGAGTTAGTTACTCTGTTCTTTCTTTTCCTACAGGTGCATGACAGGGAGTGTAGTGCCTGCCACACCTTGAAGATCAGCATCTCTTATGCAAGGATCTAAGGTAAGTGCATTTGCCTTCTAGGTAATGAAGGACAGCAGCACTTATGGGGTTAATCCTCCTTCTAGATCCCTTTTGTTGTTGAATATGGCACACAACAGCCTATCACCCTGTTGAAGCTGTTACTTGAGAAAGGCGGCATGTATGATCGTGGAAAGGAGCTAAATTGCAAGTTCCTCTGTGACCTTGGTTTCATTGCTGCAATGGGCAAAGCTGGTGGGGGTCGCAATGAAGTTGACACACACTTTATATCACTGTTCAGTGTATTTAATGTGCTTTTCCCTTCAAATGAATCGTTGCATCTAATTTATTCTTCTGTCTTGCAAGGACACACTGTGGTAATTTCAGTACATATTTCATAACGGTCCCTTTTAAAAAAGTTAATTTAAAGTAGGTAATAGATAATAAAGAAGTTAATGTCAGGTTATATGGTATATAAAACAAACAAATATAAAAGTAGAAACAAAATAAAAAAGTTAAAAGCACACCCACAGCCCTGCCTTTAACCATTGATAAAGTCACTCATTTGTTCATAACTCTACCCCCTAACTGCTAGAAACCACTACATTATTGACTGCCAAGACACTAACCTCTAATAATCTCTTAACTGAAAGTACTGCCTTGCCAATAGGACCCATCATTGGTATTAACCCTTTAGTTTCCAAGACCCCATTAGTATTTAGTTTCCAAGACCCCATTAGTATTAACCCTCTAACTGCTAAGACCCGCACTACTGATAACTCCTTAAGCCATAGGACCCATAAGATGCCCCTAAAAAAGACTCCCCTCAGATAAAGCTTCACCCCAGCTTAAACAACCCTCTGTCATGATTCCGTACCGTTCATTGCCGTGTCGCCGCGGCTCCCGGATCTTCTCTGTGTGACTGACGTCACGTTGCTTAGCAACGTGACGCTTTCTCGACACACCCCTCTGATGACGTTGCCGCTCCTGCCTTTAAACCACGGCGGGAGATCTGAATCGGGGCCCGTTTGTTTGTTCCCCTTGGAGTTTGTGAGTACCTTGTCAAAATCTGTTTTCTTGATACCGACTTCTGCCTGCCTGACCAAGCCTGTTGCCTTAACCCTTTTGCTGTTATTTGGATACCGACTTCTGCCTGTTTGACCAAGCCTGTTGCCTTAACCCTTTTGCTGTTATTTGGATACCGACTTCTGCCTGTTTGACCAAGCCTTTTGCCTTAACCCTTTTGCTGATATTTGGATACCGACTTCTGCCTGTTTGACCAAGCCTTTTGCCTTAACCCTTTTGCTGATATTTGGATACCGACTTCTGCCTGTCTGACCAAGCCTTATGCCTTAACCCTTTTTGCTTATGTTTGGATGCCGACTTCTGCCTGCCTGACATTGCTTTTGCCTTATTCCACAATCTTTTCTTTGATTAATAAAACCTGCTTAAAGGGACATTTTCTTTTACAAACTGCAAAGGAGAACTTTGACTTTCTGTTTTGTTATAAACCTGCTTAAAGGGACATTTTCTTTTACAAGCTGCAAAGGAGAACTTTGACTTTCTGTTTTGTTATAAACCTGCTTAAAGGGACATTTTCTTTTACAAGCTGCAAATGAGAACTTTGACTTTCTGTTTTGTTATAAGCCTGCTTAAAGGGACATTTACTTTTTCAAAGCTGCAAAAGGGAACTTTGTTACAAGCCTGCTAATGAGGACCTTTTTTCTAAGCTGCAAATAAGAGCATTTCCTTTATATTCTTTGACCTGCTTAAAGGGACGTTTTTTCCTTTGTGGTTTCCCTGCATCCTGAGCAACTATTATTTTTTGTAATCTTTCTCATCTGTTTCCTGAGTGGGTCACGTCCTGGATATTTCTCAGTGTGCTAGCGTGTGCTTTCTATTCACGCTAGCAGTTGGGTTGCATCCCGGACTGATTCCAAAGCGGCTGACATTACAAACGGGCCATAAAAATGGACCCCACTGAATTATCCATGGCCGTGGCTCACCAGGGACAGCTTTTGGGATCTCATGCCACTCACTTGCAGTCTCTGGACACTAAACTTGATCAAATAACTGCTCTATTACAAAATTTGGTTGCTACCGCACCTCCCAATCCTAATCCCAATCCTAATCCTATTGAGGCATTACCTCCTTCGATTCCTAACAATCAGTCTCAGGTACAACTAAGTCCCAGGATACCTCTTCCGGATAAATATGATGGGAATCCTGAAGATTGTAGAGGCTTTCTGAATCAATGCCGTCTTCATTTCCGAAATAGCCCTACTCTTTTTGCTACTCCCTCTTCTAGAATCACATTTCTTATTTCCTTAATGAAAGGAAAAGCCTTGGCTTGGGTATCACCTTTGCTAGAAAAGAATGATCCTATACTTTTGGATGTTGATACATTTCTATCTATGTTCTCAAATGTATTCGATAAACCTGGAAGGTCATCCGCTGCTGAAGCCACTCTCCTGGATTTACGTCAAGGTAATCAACCAGTCTCTCAATACGCTATTGAGTTCCGCACCCTTGCCTCTGAAACCACTTGGAATCAGGGAGCACTCAGAGCCGCTTTCCGTAAAGGACTTTCTGAGCGTCTCAAGGATGAATTGGTGTATCGTGAACTTCCAGAGTCCTTAGAAGCCTTAATAAATCTCTGTATCAGTCTCGACGCCAGGTTTCGTGAACGCCAACAAGAAAAGGATAGAACACAGAGGTCTTCAACTCGAACTCCTTTTCGTTTGGCTCCTCGTTTTTCTAATCCAGTCACTCCAGTCTCTCCTACTACTGATCAGGCTGAACCCATGGAAGTGGGAAGTATAAAATTAACTGAGACTGAACGCTTGAGAAGACGGACTCTTGGCTTATGTCTGTACTGTGGCCTTAAAGGGCATTTATTAAGGGATTGTCCTACTAGGCCAGTAAAAGCCAGGGCTTAACTCTAGTCCAGGGAACTGAGTTAAGCCAAAACAGTTGCCATTCCCTGTACAAGAAGCTCTTTGTTCCAGTAACCCTTCTGATTGGACATAAGAAGATTTATACCCAAGCTCTAATTGATTCTGGTGCTGGAGGAGTGTTCATTGACTCTACATTCGTCTCTACTCACTCTATACCCTTACTAAAGAAGGAGTATTCCATTTCAGTCTCTACGGTCAGTGGAGATCCTTTGGGTTCTGGATATATTCAGTTTTCTACTCAACCCTTACTCCTCACCGTAGGAATACTTCATTCCGAGACAATTTGTTTTGATGTCATCCCCACTCCGCAATTTCCCATTATCTTGGGATTACCCTGGCTCCAAATTCACAATCCCATTTTTTCTTGGACTTTCGGTGAACTCACTTCCTGGGGATCTACATGCCAGACTAAATGTCTTCAAAAGATTACCAAGTTACCACTCACTATTGCTCTCACAGTTGAAACTCCGGACTCCTTACCTATGCCTTATCATGACTTTGTGGATGTTTTCTCCAAAAAAGAAGCTGAACGTCTTCCTCCTCACCGCCCTTTTGATTGTCCCATTGATCTCCTTCCCGGGGCTGTCTATCCTCGAGGCAAGACATATCCACTTTCTAAACCAGAAAACATGGCTTTGGAAGAATATATTAAAGACAATCTGGCTAGAGGATTTATTCGACCCTCCTCTTCCCCTGTAGGGGCTGGTTTCTTTTTTGTAGGAAAAAAGGATGGCGGATTAAGACCCTGTATTGATTATCGAGGATTAAATCAGATTACCATCAAGAACAGTTATCCTCTACCCCTTATTCCTGAACTTTTTACTTATCTTCAGGGAGCCACCATATTCACCAAACTCGACCTACGTGGTGCATACAATCTGATCCGTATACGCAAAGGAGATGAGTGGAAGACTGCCTTTAACACTCGATTTGGGCATTATGAATATTTGGTCATGCCCTTCGGGCTATGCAATGCTCCGGCGGTTTTTCAACATTTTGTAAACGAGATCTTTCGTGATTTTTTGAATATCTTTGTCATCATATACCTTGACGACATCTTAATTTTTTCTCAGAACCACCAAGATCATGTGCACCACGTCAAGAAAGTACTTCAACGTTTGAGAGAATTCCATCTGTTTGCTAAACTGGAGAAATGTTCTTTCCATCAAAAATCCATACCCTTTCTGGGTTATGTAATATCGGCATCTGGATTTGAAATGGACCCTACTAAACTTTCTGCCATTTTGGATTGGCCTAGACCTGATTCTTTGAAGGCTTTACAACGTTTTCTAGGCTTCGCCAACTACTACAGGAAGTTCATCAAGAATTTTGCTACTATTACTTCTCCTCTTACTTCTCTCACTAGAAAAGGACAAAACTGTAAAAAATGGCCTCCTGAGGCTATAGAAGCTTTTGAGTCTCTCAAAGAAGCTTTTTCCTCAGCACCTATTCTCCGTCATCCAAATCCTGAGTTTCAATTTATCCTGGAAGTTGATGCTTCCTCTGTTGCTGCTGGAGCTGTTCTGTCTCAACGAATACCAGAGACTGGAAAGATTCATCCTGTTGCTTTCTTCTCTAAAAAATTCAATCCTTCTGAATTTAACTATGACGTAGGGAATAAAGAGTTGCTTGCCATCAAAATGGCATTGGATGAATGGAGACATTGGCTGGAAGGTACTTCTTTGCCATTTACTATACTCACTGATCATAAGAACCTTCTGTATCTCCAAACAGCCAAACGATTGAATTCCAGGCAAGCACGCTGGTCATTATTCTTCTCCCGGTTTCACTATAATTTGTCTTACATACCTGGTTCAAAAAATATTAAAGCAGACGCCCTTTCCAGACAATTTCAAGATACCCCAGTTCCTGAGTCTGGTACCATTCTCCAACCTCATGAAGTCATAGCCCAGTTAACAACTTCCTGGTTACAAGAATTACAGTCTGCTCAAGAGAATCTTCCTTTGTCCTGTAAACCTCCCGATGGTTTACTCTTTGTTCCTGAACGCCTTCGTTCCAAGATTTTATTTTGGGCTCATGATAGTCCCCTTTCTGGACATCCTGGCATCAGTATTACCACTCGAAACCTCAAACAACATGTCTGGTGGCCTACTCTCTCTCAAGATGTGAAGGATTACGTCTCAGTATGCACACAATGTGCCATGAACAAAACTCCACGCCCACTTCCTTCAGGATTGCTCCAACCATTGCCTATACCTCACCAGCCTTGGACTCATGTATCCATGGACTTCATTACCGACCTTCCCTTGTCTGCTGGAAACAATACTATCTGGGTGGTGGTCGACAGGTTCACTAAGACTGCCCATTTTGTACCATTACCAGGATTACCATCTGCCAAAAGACTCTCTGAACTTTTTATTTCACATATTGTAAGAATCCATGGATTTCCTCTAGATATTGTTTCAGATAGAGGGGTACAGTTTGTTTCTCGATTTTGGAGGTCACTTTGTAAACATTTTGGAACTACTATATCTCTCTCTACTTCTCACCACCCACAATCGAATGGCCAGACTGAAAGAGTAAACCAGTGTCTTGAAACATATCTTAGACATTATGTGGATCATTATCACTCTAACTGGACTTCTTACCTTCCTTTGGCTGAATTGGCTCATAATGCCCGGTACAATTCCTCCCTTCAGACTTCTCCTTTTCATGCAGCTTACGGATATCATCCCAGAACATTCCCTTTGCGTACTTCCTCCACAGTGAATCCTGCTTCTGATCTTACAGCCCGAAGATTAACTCGACATTGGCAGAAAATACATCGAATTCTTTCTGTAACTTCTAGACGTTACAAGTTCTTTTCAGACCTTCGACGGAAGAAAGCTCCCAAATATCGCCCTGGTGATAAAGTTTGGATTTCCTCTCGATTTCTTCGCCTGTAACAACCTTCTAACAAATTGGGACCACGATACATGGGTCCTTTCCGAATACTGGGTCAGGTGTGTTCCACTGCTTATCGGGTGGCTTTACCCAAGACTCTCAAAGTCCATCCGGTATTCCATGTTTCTCTTTTAAAACCTGTGATGACTAACAGGTATTCTAAGCCTTTTTCTAAACCTCCACCGTTATTTGTGCATGGACACCCTGAGTTTGAGATCAGCCATATTCTAGATTCCAAGTTGCGTGGCAAGAAATTGTATTATCTCATTCATTGGAAAGGTTATCCAGTCACGGAACGTTCTTGGGAACCGGCTCATCAAGTAAATGCTCCTACTTTGATCAAGACCTTCCACAAGACTCATCCTGATAGGCCTGGTCCTGTCCCCCGGAGGGGTCCTTGAGGAGGGGGTGCTGTCATGATTCCGTACCGTTCATTGCCGCGTCGCCGCGGCTCCCGGATCTTCTCTGTGTGACTGACGTCACGTTGCTTAGCAACGTGACGCTTTCTCGACACACCCCTCTGATGACGTTGCCGCTCCTGCCTTTAAACCACGGCGGGAGATCTGAATCGGGGCCCGTTTGTTTGTTCCCCTTGGAGTTTGTGAGTACCTTGTCAAAATCTGTTTTCTTGATACCGACTTCTGCCTGCCTGACCAAGCCTGTTGCCTTAACCCTTTTGCTGTTATTTGGATACCGACTTCTGCCTGTTTGACCAAGCCTGTTGCCTTAAAGGGCCACTGTAAGTAAATATTTTCTATGCCTGTTACTAACTAACTACCCCAAATATGCTTTTTATCAATAGCATTTCATTAACATATCTCTACCGTATATCAGAAATCTTGTCTGCAAATTTAAATGTTTTCCAAACCCACTCCGTGGGTATCCTTTGCTCTGTACCAATCCGTTTACAATACCTAGGTTTCAAAATGGCGCTTTAAACACAAACTTATTGGTTTAAGTATTTTGAACATGCAGTGCTGAAAATAGTAGGCAGGATAACGTGACATCATCAGCGAATAAAAGAAATAACTTTTAGAACGTTATGAAACTTTGTTTTGGAGAAAATATAGGTCAGTAGGTTTTAATTAATGTTTATTAACTTTAATATGTTAGTTGTTTAGCTTAAAAATTATAACAGAAAGTAATCCTTTAACCCTTTTGCTGTTATTTGGATACCGACTTCTGCCTGTTTGACCAAGCCTTTTGCCTTAACCCTTTTGCTGATATTTGGATACCGACTTCTGCCTGTTTGACCAAGCCTTTTGCCTTAACCCTTTTGCTGATATTTGGATACCGACTTCTGCCTGTCTGACCAAGCCTTATGCCTTAACCCTTTTTGCTTATGTTTGGATGCCGACTTCTGCCTGCCTGACCAAGCCTTATGCCTTATTCCACAATCTTTTCTTTGATTAATAAAACCTGCTTAAAGGGACATTTTCTTTTACAAACTGCAAAGGAGAACTTTGACTTTCTGTTTTGTTATAAACCTGCTTAAAGGGACATTTTCTTTTACAAGCTGCAAAGGAGAACTTTGACTTTCTGTTTTGTTATAAACCTGCTTAAAGGGACATTTTCTTTTACAAGCTGCAAAGGAGAACTTTGACTTTCTGTTTTGTTATAAGCCTGCTTAAAGGGACATTTAATTTTTTAAAGCTGCAAAAGGGAACTTTGTTACAAGCCTGCTAATGAGGACCTTTTTTCTAAGCTGCAAATAAGAGCATTTCCTTTATATTCTTTGACCTGCTTAAAGGGACGTTTTTTCCTTTGTGGTTTCCCTGCATCCTGAGCAACTATTATTTTTTGTAATCTTTCTCATCTGTTTCCTGAGTGGGTCACGTCCTGGATATTTCTCAGTGTGCTAGCGTGTGCTTTCTATTCACGCTAGCAGTTGGGTTGCATCCCGGACTGATTCCAAAGCGGCTGACACCCTCTAACTGAACACCTCATCTTAAGGGCCTCACTCCTATTTCCTAAAGCCTGTTTTTAAAAAAAGAAAAGAAACAAAAAATAAGTATTAAATACGACTTTTAAAAAACGATAACCTTCCTTAATAGATAACATAAAAACACCCCCAATGACTAACTGCCTTACCCATAACCCCCAGTCATTCTCTTTGCCTCTGTTAATGGAGGTTGTGCGAAGTTAGTGTCTGAAGAATTTAATCCATAAACCTTTTATGGGTACTTTTCCCTGCAAGTAAGGATTGGGATCTAGCTGTGTCCACGTCAATCTCTTGAGTAAGTGGTGGCTTTTTAGCAGTTAAAAGGCGGCAAGGCAGACCTTGCTTTACTTTTAACACTTTGCTACCCCTTTGTGGAAAGCCAGAGTTAGTTGCTCTGTTCTTTCTTTTCCTACAGGTCCATGACAGGGAGCATATTGCCTGCCACACCTTGAGGATCAGCATCTCTTATGCAAGGATCTAAGGTAAGTGCCTTTGCCTTCTAGGTAATGAAGGACAGCAGCACTTATGGGGTTAATCCTCCTTCTAGATCCCTTTTGTTGTTATCTACAAAGGTAATAATGCTTGATTAATATAAGGATTCATATGGGCACATTTTTTATTGGCACACTTTAATATGGGATACGTTTATTCCTAAATTGGCAGTATGAGATTGGAGAGACAGAGTTCTCTCAATGGGCTGGGATGTATTTTGTCTAGAGACATGTGTTAGATTTGGGCTGTTAGGCTGGTGAGCCAAGATACTTTTATTTGCGGTTTGCTCTTTAAGACGGCAATGCCGTTTTTGCAAGCAGTAGATTTCAAACGGTGCCTTTTTTCCTCTGCAGGGAAATATTGTGCACTTTAATATTAGTCTGGTCACGTGACACCCACACTTCCGGTTTAGCAGAGCGGTGCTGATACGCATTAGAGTTCAGCTTTTCAAGTGTAGGCAGTTTTTCTTCATAAATGGAAAGAGTCCACAGCTGCATTCATTACTTTTGGGAATTCAGAACCTGACCACCAGGAGGCGGCAAAGACACCCCAGCTAAAGGCTTAAATACCTCCCCCACGTCCCTCATCCCCCAGTCATTCTTTGCCTTTCATCCCAGAAGGTTGTCAGAGAAGTGTCAGAAGTTTTCGATAGTCTCTTATAGAGGGTTAGTACTCTTCGGCATGGAACTGGAGTTTTAAGTAGTCCTGTCAGCCTCTCAGTGAGAGCATGGGTGAAAGTTAGAGTCTGGAGATGCAGGGAGAGTCTTTCTGCGAAACCATCCTGACTCATATTAACAGCTCCCCAAGCAATCATCGTTGACGAGTTTCGCTTCCTGCTTTTTTCTCTCAAGTCCATGGCAGAAGCGATGCTACCATCTGTCACACTTGAAGGGCCGTGTTCCTGTTCCACGGCGTAGATTCCGGTAAGATCGTTTAATTTTACTTTCATCATGGATGTATTGTAATTAGAACTGTTTATCCGTGAGGGGCTACAACCTTTCGGGGATAACTTTTACATAGGGTCTCAGTGAGGCTCCTTTTTGAATCTCGGAATCGAGGGTTAATATCTCCTGAGGGGGGTTATTGAACAGGAGGGTTTATAATCATGTTTGTTATGTGATTCTGTCTGCTACTGTGTAGTATTGCTTCGGCTCATGGCTATTTTGGAACAGAATTACCTATGTCTAGTGACGCGGCCTTTACGGTCGGGCGCGCTTTTGCATGGACTGCACGGTTATTCTTGTGACCGGGCGTGGCCACATTTTGGCTCTCCATTTCCGCATTCCTGACCGTGTGGCGACAGGGAAATCCTTTTCTGCTGGTGTCTGGTTCCCTGGAGGTGGTGAGTATCCCAGCCATTGGGGGTGTAAGGTTTATTTTCTTTTACAAGATATGACGAGTCCACGGATTTCATCCTTATGGGATATCGCATCCTGGTCAGCAGGAGGAGGCAAAGAGCTCCACAGCAGAGCTGCATAAATAGCTCCTCCCTTCCCCCCAACCCAGTCATTCTCTTTGCCTGTGTTCGTGATAGGAAAAGGTAAAGTGAGGTGTTAGTTTATATTCTTCATTCAAGAGTTTTTTATTTTTAAATGGTGCCAGAGTGTACTATTTTATTACCGGGCAGCTTCTTGAGTAACACCAAGTATTTTTCGGGAACTTGTGGGGTTTTAGTCTCACTACTCCTCCCATATTGGTGCTGCCTGGATATGGACTTAGTGAATTTTCCTAAGACCAGTATTTTCATGCTGTTCCTCAGCATGGAGGTAAGTGCAGTCTTTTTTATTTCTGGGGCTCTAACAGCTTATCTCAGAACTGACTGTACTCTACTCTGACAGTTGGGGGTTATGGGCTCTGACAAGGGTCTCCCTGAACAATTATGTTTGGTACTAGTAACGTAGGTCAACCAACACATTGTTACGTTTTTTACAGACAGTCTGGCATTCAATCGCTAGCCAGAAGCGCTGGGAGGTTTAATGTAGTACTCAGATGTGGGAGTACTGTAACGGGCAGAACTCTGTTTAATATGTGTTTGCATAAGAGTTTGGCTGACGCTGGGAGTAGTGTTATGTGAAACTATGGCCTTAACCTGATTCCGGTACATGGCGATGCCTTTATTTTTTTACCGGGTTCTATGCTTTGTTTATGCCCACGATGGGCGGGGCTTGATTTTGCGCGCTTATCCGCTCAGTTGCGTCTCAGTTGAGTTCCGGTGGGGTACTTGAGCAGTGTTCTCTTAGGGCTCCTAAGTCCGCTTGTCACGCTTGTCTACACGCTGTTTGGAAGGTAGCGGTGGTCACGTGGAGGCAGGTAGGAGCCGCAGCGGAGCTGTGGCATGGTGACTGTGTGTTTTTTTTCTCTGGGAACCAGTGGGTATTTATATCAGGGCCCACAAGAGGAGTGTGGAATTTAAATTGAACCGCATCTGCTTATATTCACTTTAATTCGAGTTGTTACTATTTAAAGACACAGTGCACATCTTATTTTTGATCTGATTTTTTTCTGTTTATCAGTAATTTGACCACTCTTGCCTTTGCTTCTGTTATTATGGAAGACATTGAATGCAGTACTTGCCCTATGTGTTTAGATGCCATTGTGGAACCCCCTGTTACACTTTATTCCCCATGTATTGAGAGGGCTTTACAGTGTAAAGAACAAATTTTCTTTAATAAAGATATATCTTATGAATGTCCTCAGACTGATGAAAGTCAGGGTATGCCGCAACTTTCTCCCAAAGCGTCACAGCCTTTAACGCCCACACAGGTGAGGCCATGTTCTTCAACGGCGTCTGCTTCGTTTACTCTGCAGGAGTCTAAGTTGCCAGTGTTACAAGGCAAACGCAGCAGGACAGAGGCCCACGTGGTCCCTGCAACTTCTGATGCTTTAATGGCTATCTCCGATATACCTTCCCAGGGGTCTGAATTGGGGGGTAGAGAGGCCCTGTCTGAGGGGGAACTGACTGACTCAGGAAGTGCATTACCCCAGACAGATTCGGACGTCATGTCCTTCAGATTTAAACTTGAACACCTCCGCCTTTTGCTACGAGAGGTTTTAGTGAATCTGGATGATTGTGATTGTGGTCCCGCCAGAGAAATTGAGTAAGATGGGCAAATACTTAGAGGTCCCTTCTTATTCTGATATGTTTCCGGTTCCTAAGAGGGTTTCAGAAATTATTTCAAGGGAATGGGAGAGACCGTTTTCCCCTTCCCCTATTTTTAGGAAAATGTACTCTATAGCTGACACCGTTCGGGACTCTTGGCAGACGGTCCCTAAGGTGGAGGGAGCTATTTCTACCCTGGGTAAGCATACGACTATCCCTATTGAGGACAGTTGTGCTTTCAAGGACCCTATGGATAAAAAGCTGGAGGGTCTTCAAAAAAAGCTATATATTCATCAAGGGTTTCTGTTTCAACCAACGGCCTGTATTGTAACAGTCACAACTGCGGCTGCCTTTTGGTTTGACGCTCTAGAAGAGTCCCTTAAGACTGAGACTCCTTTAGAAGAAATAATTGATAGAATTAAGGCCCTTAAGCTGGCTAATTCTATTATTAGAGATGCCGCTTTTCAAATTGCCAAGTTGGCAGCTAAGAATTCAGGATTTTCAATTTTAGCGCGCAGAGCCTTATGGTTAAAATCTTGGTCTGCGGATGTGTCCTCTAAATCAAAGCTCTTGGCGATTCCTTTCAAGGTTAAGACCCTGTTCGGGCCTGACTTGAAGGAGATCATTTCTGACATTACTGGAGGTAAGGGTCATCTCCCTCAGGACAAAACAGCTAAGCAAAGGGGACGACGGAGTAATTTTCGTTCCTTTCGAAACTTCAAGGGAATCCCCTCTTCCGTTAAACAGAAAGGTAATTATTCTCAAGTCAGAGCCACCTGGAAGCCTAACCAGGGTTGGAATAAGGGTAAGCAACCCAAGAAGCCTGCTGCTGCTACCAAGACAGCATGAAGGGGTAGCCCCCGATCCGGGACCGGATCTGGTAGGGGGCAGACTTTCTCTCTTTGTCCAGGCTTGGATGAGAGATGTTCAGGATCCCTGGACACTAGACATCGTGTTTCAAGGGTATCAGTTGGAGTTCAAAAATTCCTTCCCAAGGGGAAGGTTTCTTCTTTCACGATTGTCTGTAGACCAGACAAAAAGAGAGGCATTCTTACGTTGTGTAAAAGACCTCTACACTATGGGAGTAATTTGTCCCTTTCCAAAACAGGGGCAGGGGTTTTACTCAAACCTTTTCGTGGTTCCCAAAAAAGAGGGAACGTTCCGACCTATTTTAGATCTCAAGAGTCTAAACAAGTTTCTCAGAGTTCCATCCTTCAAGATGGAGACTATTCGGACAATTCTTCCATTGATCCAGGAGGGTCAATATATGACTACCGTGGACTTAAAGGATGCATATCTTCATATTCCTATCCACAAGGATCATCACCAGTTCCTAAGGTTTGCTTTCCTGGGTAAACATTTTCAGTTTGTGGCTGTTCCTTTCGGGCTGGCCACGGCACCCAGGATCTTCACGAAAGTTCCAAGATCTCTGCTGGCGGTTCTCAGACCGCGGGGCATTGCAGTGGTGCCCTATCTGGACGATATTCTGATCCAGGCGTCATCTTATCAACTGACAAAGTCTCATACCGACATGGTTCTGTCCTTTCTAAGGACTCACGGGTGGAAGGTGAATCTAGAAAAGAGTTCACTAATTCCACAGACAAGGATTCCTTTCCTGGGAACTCTGATAGATTCTATATCAATGAAAATCTTTTTGACGGAAGTCAGAAAGTTAAAGATTCTGAATACATGCCGAGCCCTTCAGTCCAGTCCTCGACCATCAGTGGCTCAGTGCATGGAGGTAATTGGATTGATGGTGGCGGCAATGGACATCATTCCGTTTGCTCGTTTTCATCTCAGACCTCTACAATTGAGCATGCTCAGACAGTGGAATGGAGATTATGCAAATTTGTCTCCTCAGATAGAGCTGGATCAGGAGACAAGAGACTCTCTTCTTTGGTGGTTGTTGCTGGATGATCTGTCCCAAGGGACGTGCTTCCGCAGACCTTCGTGGGTGATAGTGCCAACGGACGCCAGTCTTCTAGGATAGGGGGCAGTCTGGAATTCCTTGAAGGCTCAGGGTGTGTGGACTCGGTCAGAGTCTCTACTTCCAATCAATATTCTGGAATTGAGAGCAATATTCAATGCGCTTCAGGCTTGGCCTCAGTTGGCTTCGGCAAAATTCATCCGAATTCAGTCGGACAACATCACGACTGTGGCTTACATCAATCATCAGGGGGGAACAAGGAGTTCCTTAGCGATGACAGAAGTATCCAAGATAATTCGTGGGCGGAGGCTCACTCTTGTTATCTGTCAGCAATCTACATCCCAGGAGTGGACAACTGGGAGGCGGATTTTTTGAGCAGACAGACGTTTCATCTGGGGGAAGGAGAACTCCATCCGGAGGTCTTTGCCACCCTGATTCTCAGGTGGGGCAGACCGGAATTGGATCTGATGGCGTCTCGTCAGAATGCCAAGCTCCCAAGATACGGATCCAGGTCCAGGGATCCTCAGGCCGAACTGATAGATGCCTTGGTCATTCAACCTAGCTTATGTGTTTTCACCGTTTGCTCTCCTTTCCTGGGTGATTGCACGGATCAAACAGGAGAGGGCTTCGGTGATTCTAATCGCTCCGGCGTGGTCTCGCAGGACTTGGTATGCCGATCTGGTGGACATGTCCTCTCTGCTGCCGTGGAAGCTTCCATTGAGGCAGGACCTTCTCATTCAGGGACCCTTCCATCATCCGAATCTAATTTCTCTGCAGCTGACTGCTTGGAGATTGAACCCTTGATTTTATCTAAGCGGGGGTTCTCTGATGCGGTCATTGATACCTTGATTCAGGCACGCAAGCCTGTTACTAGAAAGATTTATCATAAGATATGGCGTAAATATCTTTATTGGTGCGAATCCAAGGGCTACTCATGGAGTAGGATTAGGATTCCCAGGATTTTATCTTTTCTCCAAGAAGGATTGGAGAAAGGGTTGTCAGCGAGTTCCTTAAAGGGACAGATTTCTGCCTTGTGTATTTTCCTACACAAGCGTCTGGCAGATGTTCCAGATGTTCAATCTTTTTGTCAGGCCCTGACTAGAATCTGGCCTGTGTTTAGACCAATTGCTCCTCCTTGGAGTTTGAATTTAGTTCTTAATGTTCTGCAAGGGGTTCCGTTTGAACCTATGCTTTCCATAGATATTAAGTTTTTATCTTGAAAAGTTTTATTTTTAGTTGCTATTTCTTCGGCTCGCAGAGTTTCTGAGCTTTCGGCATTACAATGTGATTCTCCTTATCTTATTTTCCATTCTGATAAGGTGGTGTTACGTACCAAAGCTGGTTTTCTTCCTAAGGTTGTTTCTAGCAAGAATATTAATCAGGAAATTGTTGTTCCTTCCTTGTGTCCTAACCCTTCTTCTAAGAAGGAGCGTCTGTTACATAATTTGGATGTAGTCCGTGCCTTGAAGTTCTACTTGCAGGCGACAAAGGATTTTCGACAAACATCTTCATTATTTGTTGTTTTTGCTGAGAAATGTAGGGGTCAGAAAGCTACGGCTACCTCTCTTTCTTTTTGGCTGAAGAGTATCATCCGTGTTGCATATGAGACTGCTGGACAGCAGCCTCCAGAAAGAATTACGGCTCATTCTACTAGGGCTGTGGCTTCCTCATGGGCATTTAAAAATGATGCTTCTGTTGAACAGATTTGCAAGGCTGCAACTTGGTCGTCTCTTCACACTTTTTACAAATTTTACAAATTTGACACTTTTGCCTCGTCTGAGGCTGTTTTTGGGAGAAAGGTTCTTCAAGCAGTGGTGCCTTCCGTTTAGGTTCCTGTCTTGTCCCTCCCTTTCATCCGTGGCCTATTGCTTTGGTATTGTATCCCATAAGTAAGGATGAAATCCGTGGACTCGTCATATCTTGTAAAAGAAAAGGAAATTTATGCTTACCTGATAAATTTCTTTTACGATATGACGAGTCCACGGCCCACCCTGTCGTTTTTTTTCTGAAGACAGGTTTTTATTTTTGTTAAACTTCAGTCACCTCTGCTCCTTGGCTTTTCCTTTCTCTTCCTAACTTCGGTCGAATGACTGGGTTGGGGGGGAAGGGAGGAGCTATTTATGCAGCTCTGCTGTGGAGCTCTTTGCCTCCTCCTGCTGACCAGGAGGCGATATCCTATAAGTAAGAATGAAATCCGTGGACTCGTCATATCGTAAAAGAAATAAATTTATCAGGTAAGCATAAATTTCCTTTTTTATTCAATATCCCAGTTATGTAAGATTCTGATTTTTTGGAGACGGATGTCTCTGATTCAGACTCTACTTCTTGTGAAGAAGTGTGCTTACGATATTGTCCGTGTTCTGTTAACCGTGGCTCGTCAGGCGTGGAATCGCCTGGTCCAGTTCAGCCCTCCGGGGGAGTGACTGCCCCTGAGGCCTCAGGGGGTCAGCCTTCGGGGTCTGTGTTTTCTTTTGTCCCAGCGGAGGTATGTTGCGCATTTCGTTATAGACTGGCACGCCTTCGTGTTCTACTAAGGCACGTTTTGGCGTTGCTGGAGGATCCCACTCTTAATGGGTCTGGGGATTCTCAGTCTTAATCTTCGACTGGCTTGCTTGCATAGACATAAGGAGATGAAGTAATCTTATAGTCTTTGTTTTTTGTGTATCTTTTTCCAGTTCTGAGCGTGGAAGTCTGGGACCCCTGTTGGGCTGATCCTGCGGGTCTGTCCGTTCTTCCTGGGCAATAACCTATGGGTTGCCTTATCTTTTATTTGAATCCGGTGAGAATGATTTTTATTTGGTCTAAAGCTCATGTTGTTGTGTGATGTTTCCTTAGGGAACCTTCGTCTCTGGAATTGATACTTGCGATTTTGTGGTTGCACTGGTTACTTTGAGGACGTACTAGTCTTATGTTCTGTCTGACTGTTCTTTATCCCTCCATCTCGGGGGAGACTCTATGTGGCCTTGACAGTGCTGGAGCCCTTGGTTTCAGGCTGATTTTGACTGGGTAAAAATCCTTCTGTCTTTGAGGCCTAGTTCAGACACGTGGCTCCTTTTTATGTCCGGCTGGTCCGGTGAGGGCACCTAGTGATCACAATATGACTTGGGTTGTTTACTTGTTATTTTACAAGCTTCAACTAGCATCATGAGAGGACTTGATGGTCCGTGGTTGCTTAGGGGCATGGGGGATTGGTTCAGTCCTCATTCGCCTTTCAATCTTGTGGGTCGGGACTCCGTTGAGATCCGCAGCGACATGCTCAGTCTTTTCCGATTTTTCCTGGAACTAGAGTGTTCCTTCCCGTTGTGGGTTGGAGGCTGGGAGGATTTAGGTCCTTCATACCGACGTTCTTAAGGTTTCGCCTTTAATGGTCTCTTTGGAAGTGTCCTTTTTGGACTTGTTCCTTTTAGAGATTCTCTTCCTTTGGGTCGAGACTTTCTGGTCTTCGTCCGGTTTTTCTGGCGACTTTGGCTGCTTAATTAGGAAGTAAAGGCCGTGAGGTTCTGTCTTCGGAGTTAGTCGTCTCCATATCAGGGGAGATAGAAGGTGTTGTCTTTTTTTCCAAGCTTTTTGCTTAGGGGATGTTGTTCTGCCTGAGTTTGGGATGCTTTGCATTCTTCTCCCTTGGGTGTGGTCCTCTGGAACATTAATCTGAAAGCATTAAGGAGACTAGCCTTTCTTTTCTATTCTCTTTCGGGTGACTCTGTTCTCGTTCTCATTTCCCTTTGTGCTGACCTTGGGGCCTTTAGGCTCTAGAGAAATTGTGTGACTTTGTCGCGGCCTAGCATTTTGTTGGGTGGGTGTTGAACTCTGACCAAGGGTGTTCTCTTCCCTTTGGGCTGGGAATTACGAGTGAGTCCTGTACCCGTTCTCCGGGTTACCCGGTTATCATCCCCTGTGAGGTCTGATTGCTTCAGATGGGGTATCTTGTGTTCCCTGAGGGTGTCGTTCATTCTAGGATGATTCTGGGTCCAGGGTTCTTGTCTCTTGGATCCTTCTTGGATGTCTGGAGACTTATGATCCTGTTGAATGGTTCGGGACGACCCAGTTTTTTCAGGTACCCTATGTTGCGACATAGGGGCTAGCTCATTGGGCTTGCAAGTAGGAAGGCCAGAGTTCACATCCACCTTCAGGTACTGGTTATAAAATTTAAGGCCTGACTTGTCCTTTGGACGGTGTGTGCTCCTCTTCATGAGAAATTTTTTCTCCTTCCCTTTTGAGGGGATAGTTTGTCTTCCTTATGAGCTGGGGTTTACTCTCTCTGGAGGGTTATTGTCCTACCCTGTATGTAGGAGGTTGGATCAGGTGGCTTATTTATGTAAGGGGCAGCATCTGCTGCTCTGTGGGCTCTGTTCCACCTGTTGGAAATTGATCTCTCTACGTAGAGACTGTCTAAGAGAGTTGTGACAGGTCTTCCTACAGATCTATTGCACTTTTCTCTGTTCCAGGTCCTAGGGGGTTCTCCTTGGGAGTGCCTTATTTTGGAGGAGCGGATGGGTTGGCACCCGAGCTTTGTTGGGGTGGGTGAGTCCCCGCTTTTTCTTTCCATTCCCTGGGGGCTTGTGGTTGGGGTCTTTCTGTCCCCCCTGTCTATCAAACATGCTTCTATGGACTCTTTCCATCTGAAGAAAAGAAAATTATCAGGTAAACATAATTTAAGTTTTTTTGGTGGCTTAGATCGGATTGTATTACTAAGCAAGTCAGACTCCATTCATGTTACTAGTGGGGGTATTATCTTGGTGGTAGGAACCTCAGGCAATCTAAGGTATTTTTCATCTAAAAGTTTTGTTTCTTTCCTCAAGAAGTTTCCCTTCCTCATTTTGAGTTTTAATCTTTAATAAAAATTTAAAAGCATTTTTTTTCTTTGTTTCTAGTGGAAATTATTAGCTATGGACTTAGAACAGGATCAGCCCAACTCCATGGATAAATGTTTACTTATGTTTAGAAGCCCAAATTGTTTTGCCTATGCAATTTTGTTTATCTTGTTTATCTAAGACTATAAAATTTAAAGACAGATTACTCCCTTCTGAGCCTAATGTCTCTCAGGATAATGCTGTGCATGACCTGCCTCAGCTTTCTCCTCAAATGTCCCAAGCCTTTGTTGTTTCTCATTCTGTGCCTTCTGTGTCCTCTCATCCACCTGGGGGTGTTTATTTACCTGGGGATTTAGCCACTCAGGTTTCTTCTGCAATTAACAGCGGCTTTGTCAGCTTTCCCTTCATTGGGTAAGCGTAAGTGAAAATCTAAACACTTGCCTAATGCTAAGGTTTCTGCTTCTAGGATTGCATTAGCCACTCTTACTCAGATGTCTGATGTTGACGATACTTCAGTAGCTTCTGAAGGTGGGATATCAGACTCTGACACTTTAGCAGAAAAAGCTTCAGAATCTGAAGAAGTTAATTTTAGATTTAAGCTTAAGCACCTCTGATTACTTTTGAAGGAGGTTCTAGCTACTTTGGACGACTCTGATCCTGGGGTTGCTGTCAACCCCACAAAGTCTTCAACATTGGATAGAGTCTATGATTCCCCATCTTCTGAAGAGGTTTTTCCTGTACCAAAGAAGATGTCTGAAATTATTGCTCAGCAATGGGACAAACCAGGGGTTCCTTTTTCCCCTTCCCCTGTTTTTAAGACAATGTTTCCTGTGGCTGACTCTATTTGTGACTCATGACGCACTGTTCCAAAAGTAGAAGGAGCTATTTCTACTCTTGCTAAGAGAACTACCATTCCTATAGAGGATAGTTGCTCTTTTAAGGACCCAACGGACAAGAAGCTAGAGTCTTACTTAAAAAAGGTGTATGTCCATCAAAAATTGCAGTGGCAACCAGCCCTGGAATAAGGGAAAACAAAACAAAAAGCCTTTTGCTGACTCTAAATCAGCCTTCAACGGGCAGATTTCTCCTCTTAAGACTATCCTCAAACCAAATAAAGAAGGAAGCCTTCTTAAACTGTGTAAATGACCTATACTCTCTGGGAGTTATTGTTCCTGTCCCTCTAGCAGAACAGGGTCTAAAATGCTACTCAAAACTATTTGTGGTTCCCAAATAGGAGGGAACTTTTAGGCCCATTTTAGACCTCAAGTGTCTAAACAAATTCCTCAGGGTTCTGTCCTTCAAGATGGAAACTATTCGTTCCATTCTCCCTTTAGTACAGGAAGGTCAGTTTATGATGACCATAAACCTAAAGGACGCATACCTTCACGTTCCCATACACAGGGAACACCATTAGTATCTGAGGTTTGCCTTTCTGGACAAGCACTTCCAATTTGTTGCACTTCCATTTAGTCTGGCCACGGCTCCCAGAATATTCACAAAGGTTCTGGGGGCGCTTTTGGCTGTGATCAGATCCCAGGGAATTGCTGTGGCGCCTTATCTGGACGACATCTTGATTCAGGCGTCATTTTTTCAATTAGCCCAATCTCATACAGAGATGCTGTTGTATTTTCTACGTTCCCATGGGTGGAAGGTGAATTTGGAAAAGAGTTCTCTTGTTCCATCTACCAAAGTGTGTTTCATAGGGACTATAATAGATTCCCTGTCCATGAAGATTTTTCTGACGGAGATCAGAAAAGACAAGATTCTTGCTTCCTGCCTTTCTCTCCAGTCTGCCTTTCGTCCATCTGTGGCCTGATGGTGGCATCCATGGACATCATTTCTTTTGCTCGGTTCCATCTACGATCGCTTCAGCTTTGTATGCCCTGTCAATGGAACGGAGATCATTCGGATTGAACTCAAAGGATAAATTTGGACCCTCTGACAAGAGACTTTCTTGTGGTAGGTGTCACAGGAACATTTGTCTCAGGGCACTTGCATTTTGAGACCTTCCTGGGAAATTGTGACTACAGACGCCAGCCTGTCAGACTGGGGTGCTGTTTGGAGCCCTCTAAAAGTTCAGGGCCTGTGGTCTCGGTAGGAGTCCTCTTTTCCCATAAACATCTTAGAATTGAGAGCTATCTTCAATGCCCTATTAGCGTGGCCTCAACTAGCGTTGGTCCGGTTTATAATATTTCAATCAGACAACATCACCTCAGTGGCCTCAACCACCAGGGAGGGACTCAGAGTTCCTTTGCCATGAAGGAGGTGACTCGAATTCTACAGTGGGCGGAAGCCCACGATGGTCTCCTATCTGCTATCCACATTCCAGGAGTGGACAATTGGGAAGCAGATTTTCTGAGCAGACAGACTTTTCATCCAGGGGAGTGGGCTCTCCATCCGGAAGTGTTATCTCAGATAACCCTCCAGTGGGGGGTTACAGAGTTGGATCTGATGGTGTCTCTCCAAAACGCCAAAGTATGCTTCAAGGTCAAGAGATCCTCAGGCCGTTCTGATACATGCTCTAGCGGTTCCTTGTAGGTTTTCTCTGGCTTATTTGTTTCCTCCATTTGCTCTCCTTCCATGAGTCATCGCTTGTATCAAACAGGAAAGAGCATCAATGATTCTAATAGCTCCTGCATGGCCTTGCAGGATCTGGTTTGCGGATCTGGTGAGGATGTCATCTCTACCTCATTGGAGGTTACCTCTGAGGAAAGACCTTCTACTTCAGGGTCCTTTCCTCCATCCAAACCTAGATTCTCTGAAGCCAACTGCTTGGAGAGTGAATGCCTAGTTCTGTCTAAGCAGGTTTTTTCTTGATTTCTATGATTCAGGCTCGAAAGGCAGTCACTCACAAGATTTACCATAAGATATGGCATAAATATCTTTATTGGTGTGAATCTAAGGGATTCTCCTGGAGCCGGGTGCGGATTCCCCGGATTTTGTCTTTTCTTCAGGATGGACTTGATATGGTTTATCGGTCAGTTCTCTAAAGGGTCAGATTTCAGCGTTATCTGTCCTTTTGCACAAATGTCTGGCAGATATACCAGATGTTCAAGCCTTTGTACAGGCCCTGGTAAGAATCAGGCCTGTGTTTAAACCTGTTCCTCCCCCATGGTGCCTTAATTTAGTTCTTAAAGTTTTACAGCAGGCTCCGTTCGAGCCTATGCATTTTGTTGACATAAAACTGTTATCCTGGAAGGTTTTGTTTCTTGTGGCCATTTCTTCCGCTCACAGAGTGTCTGAACTTTCAGCTCTGCAATGTGATTCTCCTTACCTTATTTTTCATGCTGATAAAGCGGTCCTTTGTACTAAATTGGGGTTTCTCCCAAATGTAGTATCGGATCGAAACATTAATCAGGAAATGGTTGTTCCTTCTCTTTGTCCTAATCCTTCTTCTCAAAAGGAACGTCTCTTGCATAACTTGGATGTTGTGCAGGCTCTAAAATTTTACTTACAAGCTACTAAAGATTTTCAACAATCTTCTGCCCTGTGTGTTGTTTTCTCTGGAAAGCATAAGGGTCAGAAGGCCACTTCTACCACTCTGTCTCTTAGGTTGAGAAGTTTGATTCGTATGGCTTATGAGAATTACGGCTCATTCCACTAGGGCTGTATCTTCGTCTTGGGCTTTCAAAAATGTAGCTTCTGTGGAACAGATTTGCAAGGCAGCAACATGGTCGTCTCTGCGTACTTTTTCTAAATTCTACAAATTTGATACTTTTGCCTCGGCAGAGGCTTCTTTTGGGAGAAAGGTTCTTCAAGTGGTGGTGCCTTCTGTTTGTTTGCCTTTTTCTCCCTCCCTGTTCATTTTGTGTCCTCTAGCGTGGGTATTGGTTCCTACTTGTAATTGGAATGACGTCATGGAATCTCCATGTCATAGGAATTTTTTTGTGTAAATTTCAGGCACCTTTTTACTCTTGTGTTTCTTCCTTTTCCATTTCTTTCATGTAATTAGCAAGAGTCCAGGAGCTAGTGACGTATGGGATATACATTCCTACCAGGAGGGGCAAAGTTTCCCAAACCTCAAAATGCCTATAAATACACCCCTCACCACACCCTCAAATCAGTTTTACAAACTTTGCCTCCTATGGAGGTGGTGAAGTAAGTTTGTGCTAGATTCTTCGTTGATATGCGCTTCGCAGCAGGCTGGAACCCGGTTTTCCTCTCAGTGTGCAGTGAATGTCAGAGGGATGTGAAGAGAGTATTGCCTATTTGAATTCAATGATCTCCTTCTACGGGGTCTATTTCATAGGTTCTCTGTTTTCGGTCGTAGAGATTCATCTCTTACCTCCCTTTTCAGATCGACGATATACTCTTATACCATTACCTCTACTGATTCTCGTTTCAGTACTGGTTTGGCTTTCTACTACATGTAGATGAGTGTCCTGGGGTAAGTAAGTCTTATTTTTGTGACACTCTAAGCTATGGTTGGGCACTTTTTTATAAAGTTCTAAATATATGTGTTTAAACATTTATTTGCCTTGATTCAGGATGTTCAACATTCCTTATTTCAGACAGTCAGTTTCATTATTTGGGATAATGCATTTGAATAATCAATTTTTCTTACCTTAAAATTTGATTTTTTTTCCTGTGGGCTGTTAGGCTCGCGGGGGCTGAAAATGCTTCATTTTATTGCGTCATTCTTGGCGCATACTTTTTTGGCGCAAAATTTTCTTTGTCATTTCCGGCGTCATACTTGTCGCCGGAAGTTGCGTCATTTTTTTGACGTTTTTGCGCCAAAAATGTTTTGTCACAATAAGGAACAAAAGCCTGATCCTTCCCCTACAGAAGCAGTATCAGTTTGGAAACCATCTCCAGTCTGGAATAAATCCAAGCCTTTTAGAAAGCCAAAGCCAGCTCCCAAGTCCACATGAAGGTGCGGCCCTCATTCCAGCCCAGCTGGTGGGGGCAGATTACAATTTTTCAAAGAAATTTGGATCAATTCGATTTACAATCTTTGGATTCAGAACATTGTTTCACAAGGGTACAGAATAGGCTTCAAGATAAGGCCTCCTGCAAGAAGATTTTTTCTTTCCCGTGTCCCAATAAATCCAGTGAAGGCTCAAGCATTTCTGAAATGTGTTTCAGATCTAGAGTTGGCTGGAGTAATTATGCCAGTTCCAGTTCTGGAACAGGGGCTGGGGTTTTACTCAAATCTCTTCATTGTACCAAAGAAGGAGAATTCCTTCAGACCAGTTCTGGATTTAAAAATATTGAATCGTTATGTAAGGATACCAACATTCAAAATGGTAACTATAAGGACTATTCTGCCTTTTGTTCAGCAAGGGCATTATATGTCCACAATAGATTTACAAGATGCATATCTGCATATTCCGATTCATCCAGATCACTATCAGTTTCTGAGATTCTCTTTCCTAGACAAGCATTACCAGTTTGTGGCTCTGTCGTTTGGCCTAGCAACAGCTCCAAGGATTTTTACAAAGGTTCTCGGTGCCCTTCTATCTGTAATCAGAGAACAGGGTATTGTGGTATTTCCTTATTTGGACGATATCTTGGTACTTGCTCAGTCTTCACATTTAGCAGAATCTCATACGAATCGACTTTTTTCTTCGAGAACATGGTTGGAGGATCAATTTACCAAAGAGTTTGTTGATTCCTCAGACAAGGGTAACCTTTTTAGGTTTCCAGATAGATTCAGTGTCCATGACTCTGTCCCTGACGGACAAGAGACGTCTGAAATTGGTTTCAGCTTGTCGAAACCTTCAGTCTCAATCATTCCCTTCGGTAGCCTTATGCATGGAAATTCTAGGTCTTATGACTGCTGCATCGGACGCGATCCCCTTTGCTCGTTTTCACATGCGACCTCTTCAGCTCTGTATGCTGAACCAGTGGTGCAGGGATTATACAAAGATATCTCAATTAATATCTTTAAAACCGATTGTACGACACTCTCTGACGTGGTGGTCAGACCACCATCGTTTAGTTCAGGGGGCTTCTTTTGTTCTTCCGACCTGGACTGTGATCTCAACAGATGCAAGTCTGACAGGTTGGGGAGCTGTATGGGGGTCTCTGACAGCACAAGGGGTTTGGGAATCTCAGGAGGCGAGATTACCAATCAACATTTTGGAACTTCGTGCAATTTTCAGAGCTCTTCAGTCGTGGCCTCTTCTAAAGAGAGAGTCGTTCATTTGTTTTCAAACAGACAATGTCACAACCGTGGCATATGTCAATCATCAAGGAGGGACTCACAGTCCTCTGGCTATGAAAGAAGTATCTTGAATACTTGTATGGGCGGAATCCAGCTCCTGTCTAATTTCTGCGGTTCATATCCCAGGTATAGACAATTGGGAAGAGGATTATCTCAGTCGCCAAACGTTACATCCGGGCGAATGGTCTCTTCACCCAGAGGTATTTCTTCAGATTGTTCAAATGTGGGGACTTCCAGAAATAGATCTGATGGCTTCTCATCTAAACAAAAAGCTTCCCAGGTATCTGTCCAGATCCAGGGATCCTCAGGCGGAGGCAGTGGATGCATTGTCGCTTCCTTGGAAGTATCATCCTGCCTATATCTTTCCGCCTCTAGTTCTTCCAAGAGTGATTTCCAAGATTCTAAAGGAGCGTTCGTTTGTTCTGCTGGTGGCTCCAGCATGGACTCACAGGTTTTGGTATGCGGATCTTGTCCGGATGGCTTCTTGCCAACCGTGGACTCTTCCGTTAAGACCAGACCTTCTATCGCAAGGTCCTTTTTTCCATCAGGATCTCAAATCCTTAAATTTGAAGGTATGGAGATTGAACGCTTGATTCTCAGTCATAGAGGTTTCTCTGACTCCGTTATTAATACTATGTTACAGGCTCGTAAATCTGTATCTAGGAAGATATATTATCGAGTCTGGAAGACTTACATTTCTTGGTGTTCTTCTCATCATTTTTCTTGGCATTCTTTTAGAATTCCTAGAATTTTACAGTTTCTTCAGGATGGTTTGGATAAAGGTTTGTCTGCAAGTTCCTTGAAAGGACAAATCTCTGCTCTTTCTGTTCTTTTTCACAGAAAGATTGCTAGTCTTCCTGATATTCATTGTTTTGTACAGGCTTTGGTTCATATAAAACCTGTTATTAAGTCAATTTCTCCTCCTTGGAGTTTGAATTTGGTTCTGGGGGCTCTTCAAGCTTCTCCGTTTGAACCTATGCATTCGCTGGAGATTAAATTACTTTCTTGGAAAGTTTTGTTTCTTTTGGCCATCTCTTCTGCTAGAAGAGTTTCTGAATTATCTGCTCTTTCTTGTGAGTCTCCTTTTCTGATTTTTCATCAGGATAAGGCGGTGTTGCGAACTTACTTTAAATTTTTTCCTAAGGTTGTGAATTCTAACAACATTAGTAGAGAAATTGTGGTTCCTTCATTGTGTATTAATCCTAAGAATTCTAAGGAAAGATCGTTACATTCTTTGGATGTAGTTAGAGCTTTGAAATATTATGTCGAAGCTACTAAAGATTTCCGAAAGACTTCTAGTCTATTTGTTATCTTTTCTGGTTCTAGGAAAGGTCAGAAGGCTTCTGCCATTTCTTTGGCATCTTGGTTAAAGTCTTTGATTCATCATGCTTATGTTGAGTCGGGTAGAACTCCGCCTCAAAGGATTACAGCTCATTCGACTAGGTCAGTCTCTACTTCCTGGGCATTTAGGAATGAAGCTTCGGTTGATCAGATTTGCAAAGCAGCAACTTGGTCTTCTTTGCATACTTTTACTAAATTCTACCATTTTGATGTGTTTTCTTCTTCTGAAGCAGTTTTTGGTAGAAAAGTACTTCAGGCAGCTGTTTCAGTTTGATTCTTCTGCTTATAATTTCAGTTTTTTTCATTATGAGATTTAAAACTTTGTTTTGGGTGTGGATTATTTTTCAGCGGAATTGGCTGTCTTTATTTTATCCCTCCCTCTCTAGTGACTCTTGCGTGGATGATCCACATCTTGGGTATTCATTATCCCATACGTCACTAGCTCATGGACTCTTGCTAATTACATGAAAGAAAATGTAATTTATGTAAGAACTTACCTGATAAATTCATTTCTTTCATATTAGCAAGAGTCCATGAGGCCCGCCCTTTTTGTGGTGGTTATGATTTTTTTGTATAAAGCACAATTATTTCTATTCCTTATTTTTTATGCTTTCGCACTTTTTTCTTATCACCCCACTTCTTGGCTATTCGTTAAACTGATTTGTGGGTGTGGTGAGGGGTGTATTTATAGGCATTTTGAGGTTTGGGAAACTTTGCCCCTCCTGGTAGGAATGTATATCCCATACGTCACTAGCTCATGGACTCTTGCTAATATGAAAGAAATGAATTTATCAGGTAAGTTCTTACATAAATTATGTTTTTCTTTGGCTGAATGACTAGGGTTATGGGTAAGGCAGTTACAGTTAACAGCTTTGCTAGTCAGAGGTGCTTGTGGCGGAACTGTGGAACAAGCAAAGTGGCTCAGTTGCAAGAGCCGAATTCGGAAGCACAAGCGAGGCACAAGAATCGATCTCTCAAGACTGCCCAAATCGACCTGTTTTACAGAGAGGGCGACGGCAGCAGAGCCCGAGAGACACAGAGGAGGGCATAGGAAGTCGGAAGTGTACAGAGTGGGGCGGCGACCCCAGAGGCCGAGAACCGCGGAGGAGGTCGTGGGAGGCCAGACCAACGTCAAAAGATCAAGTGGCTGGTCAAGACGGAGCTGAAGCTCTGAGCCGGAGATATTACCCAGCTGCAGGAACTGTCAGCCGCAAGCCACACGGAGGGTCAGCGGTAGTTACAACAGAACAGGCTGGCAAACAGGTGGTTGAATGCCACGCTCCAGGTGATAGTTGCAGTTTGATATAGGAGCCGCAACGCAACAAACCGTAAGTCGCATGAGGGTTGGAACGGTACCTACCTTAGTCCAGGTTACAAGCGACCTAGCGGATGGTTGATTGCCACACCCCAGTTGTTTAGTTCTAACATAGTAGAGCTTAACAGAGAATCAACGCCATCGTGTAGAATATAAACTAAAGAAGCCCTGGTATATAAGGGAACCGAGACCACACCAGGAATATCCAAAGGAACTGAGCAAGTATCTTAGAAGTGATTAAGATATTTTAACTGTGCACGAGTTTTCCTTTTTTTTACTTCTTACTGCACTAGCTAAAAGTGTTACCAACTATATAAAGCATCATATTCTACACTATATAAAATAACGGTTGCTAAACTTCCTACAAAAGGAACTCTCTATACCCTATTAAAAAAAAAAAAAAAGAGAAGAAAGAGGAAGAGAAGAGAGGAAGAGGGGAAAGAAAGGAGAAAGAGTATAAGCAGAAAAAATTTAAGAACTTTCCTCAAGGAATTTTGCTTAAGCTCTAAGGCAATCACTTCAATGTGTGTGTCACTGATTCAAACCACAAGAGGACATAATAAGTGTTTAATAAATGTGGTGACAACACGCATGGTTTAAGATAGGGCTGTGGTAGGCTGTATAGATCAAGCAAAGAAAAATATCTTCCCTTATGGTATAAATTGTTTGAATGTTGCTTATACCTTTATTTCTACTGTTGAATGTCATGTTATAAAAAATTATTTACATTGATTGCTATGCTAGAAGAGGCCTGAAGGGGTCTAAAGGCTTTGCATATTAGACTACACAAAACAGAGCCAAAAGAATATATATCCTAGAAGGGTCTGCTATGAAATTCTTATAGTCTAGCAAATAAATTGCCATGTCTACTGGGATTTGCAAATAATTTTTAAGAACTTAATTGCTGCAAAAAACAGTATCTTTTCACTTTACTCTCTCACAATTAGTGGTTCAGCAAGGTAACTTTGGCTAACGGCTTTAGTTTAAAATTATTTCCAGCCATAATTTTTCTTCTAAGGCTAAAAAGATATAAGGTTATATAGCTCTGTTTAAGGACAGCGGGGAAACTTTAATTTTAAGTTTTTTTTTTGATGCACGGAATATGTTTTTTTGATTAATGCAAGGCTAATTCTCGATCCTACTCAGAAATATAGTCACTTAGTTTTTTTTTTTTGTTGTTTTTTTTTTACACACACACAGATCACTTTTGTTGGTTTTGTTTAATTCACTTTCTCACATATATGGGTATGTACTCCTATCCTGTATTAAATAGTTCATAATATTATCTTATCCTCACCTATACTATACAGGGAAATATAAAGGGAAAAAAAAAAAAAATAATATAAAAAAAACACAGGTACATAAGTGTCACGGTTCACAGTACATGGACAAATATATCACTCACAATAAACACCATTCCCCGGCTATGCCCGCCAAACCAAAAGATAGAAGAATAAGAACATCTGAAACACATCTAGACAGTGCCTTAGAACTCACAACACCTAAAAATGATAATCAGCCCCTGCTAGCCCAAATGTCTGAAATTTTTTTGCCACAGTTCGAAATGCTTAAAAATCAAATGGCAAATATAATGATAGAATTTAAACAATTCTCTACCCGCCTCACTGAAGTGGAGGAGAGAGTGTCTAGTAAAGAAGACATATTATATAAACAAGAAAAAAGCATAGCAGATAATAGCAAAATACTGACCACATTACAAGACAAAATACATGAATTAGAAGATCGTTCAAGACGAAATAATTTAAAAATTATTGGCCTCCCAGAGAATGAGGATTTCCTAGACCTTATAACCTTCGCTAGTTCCACACTACCTCTCGCTCTGGGTATTTCTATTGATAAAGCCCCCATTGTAGTTGAAAGGGCGCATCGATTAGGTACAAATAGAAGTAACATGAGAGAAAATCATAACAGACCTGTTTTAATAAAGTATTTAAGTTATCAAGATAAGATTAATATCTTAAGAGCGTATAGGAAGCTAGGGAATTTTTTTCTGGGCCAAGTAAAAATTCTGATGTTCCAAGATTATTCTAGCGAAACCTCAATGAAAAGAAAAGATCTGGCCCCATATTGTTCTAAACTAATCAATGCAGGACTTAAGGCTAGATTAATGTACCCTGCCAGAATAGTCTTGGAGGAAGCAGGAGGAAATATCATTATAAATAATATAGCCGAAGCTAGAGAAATTTGCAAAACACGACAAATATCTTGAACACAATAAAGGTTATCTTTGGTTTTTTCTGTACTTTATCTAGGACCTTTAAGCAAATGTTTCCGAGTTCGAAAATGTTTTTAATACTTAGGGAGTTTTATTGCTCTTTTTTTTTTTTTTTTTTTATCTCCTCTTTTTCTCCCGCTTGCCTCTTCTCTGCCTCTCTTTCTCTTGCACTCTCTACTACCCTCCTCCTCCTCCAAACATATACAAAGTTTAAATTGCGTACTAGAGGGGTACTAATACACTCAGACAAATAAGATGAGGATGATTAAGTTCGTTTCATGGAACATAGGTGGGATCACGTCACCTAAAAAGAGGAAGTTAGTGATTAAGCATCTTGCCAAACTGAATCCTGATATAGCATGGGTGCAGGAAACACACCTCAAAAGTATTGAAGCTCAGAAACTTAAGTGCAAATGGGTTGGACAAGTTATAGCATCAGATTGTGCCGGGAGGAAAAGAGGGGTTGCTTTCCTAATTAGCAAGGATCTGGAATATAGAATTCATGATATACAACTAGATGTTAATAATAGATGGATTATCCTTAACATAGAAATTTTTAATGTAAAATATGTACTGTGCAATGTTTATGGCCCTAACACCTCAGACCAATTGTTTTGGAATGATATAATTGCAAGATTAATTCTGCATGAATCACCCAATGTAATACTAGCGGGTGACTTCAATCTAACCCCAATACCTTTATTGGATAGATTCCCTTATAAGCAGAGGGGTAGGTCAATACAGAATTCTAGACTGTTTTTCCAAATATGCAAGGAATTAAAACTTCACGATATATGGCGTATCCACCACCCTGCGGGTAAAAGCTTTACTTGCGAGTCACATGCGCACAGATCCTTCTCCCGTATTGATTTTTTCTTAATTTCCAATGCTCTTTTGAGAGATGATGTGAGTGCAGAAATCGGTGAAATTATATTATCGGACCATGCTATATTAACGTTATCAGTAGGGAATAGAGAATGCCAGGGGATCAAAGGAAATAATTTTTATTTTCCAAAGTATATGATAAATGATAAAGCATTTCAAATGTGGATAAAGAGCAAGTGGCGTGAGTATTGTATAAATAATCAAGGTTATGCGAATAAATATGAGGTGTTTTGGGAGGCAGCAAAGGCCTTTCTAAGAGGGGAGATCAAACTATATATGGTCAGCAAAAAAAAAAAAGACTAGGGCTCGGGAAAATCAATTGACAAAAACGGTCTCGAGGGCATATCAAAACTATATAAACAATCCATTAAAAAAGTACTGGGATAAGTATCATATTGCACGCCAAGAAAGAGATTTATTTATGGCTGCAAAAAATATACAACAGGAAGCTAGAATGAGCGCCATTTACGGCGGACGCTATGGGAAATCTGTTAAATATTTGGCTAGGCTAGACAAAGCTAGGAATCAGAAGAATGTGATCGGGAATATTAGCTGGGGAGGTCAGAACTTCACCCAAACGAACGATATTAGTAAGGTCTTCCTAGATTATTATAAGAACATATATGCTGCCAAAATTATAGACACAGAAGCAAGTAAGATATTCTGGGATAAGATTAAGTGTCCACAGATTACACCAGAGCAAGCTAAGTCAATAAACGATCCCATATCGTTAGCCGAAGTTATAAAAGCAATTGAAGATTCTAAACTTGGAAAAGCTCCCGGGCCTGATCAAATACCCGCGGAGTTCTACAGAATGTTGAAGGCAGATATAGCACCCATACTGACTTGTTTATTTAATACATATTTCATAGATGGGAAAATAATGTCTCGATTTTTCTCCGCGTCGATCATAACCCTTATCCCAAAAAAAGACAAAATCTTATCAGATCCAGGGTCATACAGACCTATCTCTCTGTTGAATACAGACTATAAACTATTAACAGTAATAATTGCAAATCGTTTGAAGGAAATATTATGTAAAATTATACATCAAGATCAGGCCGGTTTTATGTGTGATAGATCACCAACAAAAAACATTCGTAAAACATATATGCTAATAGAATATTTCTGGAACAAATTGCATAAGGAAAAACCAGCGTACCATGATGATCTTGCTATGGTTGTGGTCGACGCGGAGAAGGCATTTGACTCTATAATATGGGAACATTTGTACACTTCCCTTGAAAAGTTTGGCTTCTCAGGTAAAGTAATTGAATTCATTAAAGCCATATACAACTACCCCATCTCTTCGATACTGGTTAACAATACTCAATCAGATTTTTTCAAATTAGAGAAGGGAACGCGCCAGGGGTGTCCCTTATCACCCCTCCTATTTAATGTGGCCATTGAGCCACTAGCAATTTATCTCAGACAAGAATTGGAGGGAATAAAGATTGGATCTCAGAAGTTTGTGCTTGCCTTATATGCCGATGATCTACTTCTCTATTTCCAACAAACACATAGAAATATCCCTACTGCGTTCAAGGCATTAGATTTATTTAGTAGTATTTCGGGCTATAAAGTCAATACGCTTAAATCAGAGATTCTATGGATATACAAAAACACGGATAGCAAGACACAATATGAGCTAAGAGAGGTCACGCAGATTAGATATCTAGGAATCATGCTACATAAAGATCCTAATTGTTGGTATAGACTTAACTTTACGCCCTTCTTTTCACGACTTAAAAGCAAGTTGCAAAGATGGGCACTACTCCCTATTTCCTTGTCTGCTAAAATAGCTATGATTAAATCTATCTTATTCCCTCAGATAATTTATACTATGAATAACTTACCATTATTCATTAAGGTAAAAGATATTAAAATATTTAATCAATTATGTGCTAAATTTCTTTGGAGTAAGTCGCGACATATGATAGCCATTAAAAAATTGTCACAACTGAGGGAACATGGGGGGCTAGCTTTCCCGGACATTAGATTATATAACATGGCCATCTTGGCACGGAATGCGGTGGATTGGCTTCTGTCAACCGAGGTACTAACTAACTTAATTCTGGAAGAGAGCTTAATATATCCGTTTGCATGTAAAGCAATCTTACATTGCACTCTTATAGAACTCCCAGACAGCACCAAAAGGTTTATCAGTATATACAACGTGATTAAAGCATGGCAAATGACATGTAAATATCTTAAAATTAATTTTTCTATTTCCCCCTATCTTCCGATCAGAGGGAACCCCGAGTTTATAGCCGGATGCGACTATCAGGTATTTAAAGAATGGGCGGATAAAGGATTTGACAAGTTACTACAAGTTTTTGACCAAAGGTTTAATTTAAGAACCTTTGAGAGTATTGTTAGAGAATTTGATCTCCCCAAGAAGGAGAGCTTTTTCGCATATCTTCAGCTACGCCACTTTGCTAATAAGAAAGCTAAGTTAGGGTAATTGGCCAGTAGGTTTTAAACAAATTGGAGACTATATCAATGTATATAAGCAAGGAAAGCACTCAATATCATTATTATACAAAATTTTATTGGCAAAGCAAGGTCAATTAAATAATGAACAATATATAGGTTATTGGGCAAAACATTTCCCAGAACTTAGCGGGGATCACATTAAGAAGGGTATCAAATGGCTGATTAAAGCCCCCCTCCGTTCCTCTTGGCACGAATCTTTTCTAAAATTACTCAACAATGCTTATTTTTCGCCAAAAAGATTGGCAGCATGGTCTTCAGAAAATATGGGAATATGCCACAAATGCTCAATGCCTAGGGCTGATCTGATGCATTGTTTCTGGTTATGCCCCAAAATAAGGCAATTTTGGCAGAAGGTTAACTTTTGGCTAAATAAATTTTGCCCTGAACATTTAGTCCTGGAACCTATAAACATTTTTTTCCTAAACATAACAGCCCAGAACTATGATTTGATCAATACTATTATACTTATAGGTCGGAATTTAATTCTAAGAAATTGGAAGCAGACCAGAACAATACCTTTTAAGATATTCCTAGAAGCAGTGAGACAACAGATCATTTTCGAACAATATAATGTGTCAAACCTACACAATAAACCAACCCAACGTTTTTTCAATAAATGGGAAAATATTATCCAGACATATCCGCTTCCCATGCAATATATACTTACTAAGGCATTCCACAAAACAGACTACTTTGAAGGTCTGATATTAAGAGAACTATTTCCAGTATCCTGGCTTTGAAAAATTGGGGGACCCTAAGATTCTAAGACACCTTTACGTGGTGTGGTGGAGGAGGAGGTGGCTTTTCTCTTTTTTTCTGTTACCTTCCTTTTTTTTTTTTTTTTCTTTTCTCTTTCTTTTTTTTTCCGATCTGGTTAATGAGAACAAAATGTAATAATTGTATTTAGACGCAACACAGCATCTTGTTTTTTTTTTTTTCTCCCTTTTTTTGCCTACTTATAATGTTTATTTACTGTGTGATGTCCATAAGGTAATGGGCACGGAACCTGGTTATTATGTAGGCATAAATGCTAGTTATTTATCTTTTTATTTCTGTATACATGATTGGAAAAAATTTTCTTTCTTACCCTGCGTGGTGCAAAATATGAGCAAATGAGCTCTGTTACAGTTATATTGATACTGATGGAAAAATAAATAAACATATTAAAAAAAAAAAAAAAACAGCTTTGCAGGGTGCTCTTTGCCTCCTCCTGCTGGCCTGGAGTTGAATATCCCACTAGTAATTGGAATGACGTTGTGGACTCTCCATGTCCGGAAATAAATAAATTTATCAGATAAGCATACATTTTTGTTTTTTACCTCTGTAATTACCTTGTATCTAAGCTTTTTCAGACTGCCTCCTTATCTCAGATCTTCTAACAGACTTGCATTTCAGGCAATTAGTGCTGGCTCTTAAATAACTCCACTGGAGGGAGCACAATGTTATCTATATGGCACACATGAACAACCAATACGTTATTAGCTACTCACACCCAGATTGTGATATAATAGGTGGACTGCAGAGTCTTAGAAATCAGCCTATGAGCTTACCTATGTTTAGCCTTTAATAAAAAATATTAAACTAGAAAGTTGTTTAAAATGTCATGCCCTATCTTTATCTTAAAAGTTTAATTAGGACTTTACTGTCTCTTTAAAAGTGAGCATATGTGTCTGAAAAGGCCTCCTATGAATCTCCACAATTATTCACTATACAATCCATCAAAAAGAGAACACAATCCACCATCTTCTGTAGCAAACTGCACCACAAGTAAAACATGCCACTAAATAAATAAAAATAAGAGTGCTAACAGAAGTACATAATGCATCAGATGGTTATATAGTTGGTCAGTAAAGTAGGTTAAACACATTTTAATTTGATGAATAAATAAAATACTTATTACGGGCTAGATTACGAGCAAAGCGCTATTTACCACTCCCGCTCATGCACTAACTGCTCTCAGCTTTTTGCACTCATCGGATATCGCGTGTATTATATGTTGAATGTAATGCCTTTTTGCTCACGCACTAACTAGTCGCGTGTAAAAAGCGGAAGTTGCAATATCGCAACCACGTTAACGTACGGTATTTCCCCTTAGACTTCAATGAAAAGCAAAAGTGGAAAAAACCCTAACACCTAACAAGTCGCGCAAGCCCTATTGTGTTTTCTCGTGTGCTAATCCGACATGAAATATTAATATTTCACATAACAATGTTCTTCACTTAGCAGAATATGTTCTATATATTCTTAAATACATATTTCTACGTATACTTGATGTTTTTTGGTAAAATAATAATAATAATTATATATATATATATATATATATATATATATATATATATATATACAGTATATATATACAGTGAGAGAGAGAGAGAGAGATTATTATATATAGGTCTAGATATATACAGATATATGCAGAAATATCTATTTAAAGGGACAGTCTACACCCGATTAAACAAAAACCCATACCTTAGATTAACCAAAGAAGATCCACCTGCACTGCATTAGATGTCCTGTAGCTCGACCGGTACACGAATAATCCTAAAAAGAACATTGGTTTAGTTCATGTACATATGGCCGCCAAACTCCCCCCACTGTTACGTCTTTACATCTTGTTAAATTGTTAAATTGTCCAATCAGAATCTGCTCACTAGTTAAACTTTGAAGAAGCGTTCACACTGATTTGCGCATGCGCAATTAAATAGGAACCAAATATCCGGAACCTTGGTGTAATTGAGTGTTACTTTGATTATATGAATCTACACTACAATACATAGTGTTCCGACCGCTACTTGTCAGCGGTCGGAACACTATGCGCATAAGCAGAACAGCGACGTCACAGTTTCTTACATGCACGAGTCTGGAAAAGAAATAGAGAAGGGGACAAAGGAGGAGGGGGAGGAGTTTGGCAGCTTTATCTAGAAGACAAATAAAGTTACTCATCGTAACATTACTTGTATACCGGTCCATCTGCTATGTATGTAAAGGGGTGCAATGGTATGTTTTAAGGGTGATCGAAGTAACGGCTCATTATTTAATTGGGTGTAGACTGTCCCTTTAAAAATATATAGAACTTATTCCCCTATGTGAAAAACATTGGAATGTGAAATATTTACACTAAAACACAGTATAACACTTTATTTGATTTGAATACATGTTACTTAACGGCAAAGGGCTCCAATGCACATATATTTACATGTCTATACATGTGTATATATGTGTTTATATGTGTAGCTATGTCTGTAAATACATATATACATGTGGAAATTCATAAATACATATGAACACACACATATATATATAGCCACATACATATTTATACAGATATATGTATGTATCGCTATATTAAAGCCCTTTGCAGTCCTTTTTTCTAACACCTAAGACCTCATATATTTGATCCCTTAAAAGTCATTTATGCAATATGTTTTTAATAATTTTTATTAGATGGTGTTATTGTCAGTGTAACTGTACTTCTTAATGTATTTTTGATGTATTTTGTGCTCCTTTTAATTTGAGCGTAACAGTTAACCATAGCCTTATGCTTATCCCAGGCATTCTTGTGTGAAGTGAAGAGAAACACCACTTTTATCTTTGAATGTAGGATTGTTCTGCTATACACATGTATGTAGTTTAGTATAAAGGGACATGAAACCTATTTTTGTTTCTTTCTTGATTTAGATAGAACATACAATTTTTAACAACTTTCCCATTTACTTATATTATCAAATTTGCTTGATTCTCTTGTTATCCTTTGTTGAAGGCGCATCAATGCACTACTGAGAGCTAGATGAAAAATCTTGTGAGCCAATGACAGGAGGCATACATGTGCAGTCACCAATCAACAACTAACTCCCAGTAGTGCCTTGTTGCTTCTGAGTCTACCTAGGTATGCTTTTCAACAAAGGATACCAAGATAACAAAGCTAATTAGATAATATAATTAAATTGGAAAGTTGTTTAAAATTGTACGCTCTATCTAAACCATGAAAGAAAAATCTTAAAATTGTTGGGTTTCGTCTCCCTTTAATTTGAAGCAATGTATTCATTACTGGCTTCCATGGAACAAGTTACACGCTAACTAGAGAGGGTAATTGGGTGCCCTTTTTTAAAAGTCACTTTGGTTGCCTATGTTGGAGCGTTATTAACACCTCAATTATTCGTATATTGCATTAGGCGGCTCTCATGCCAGCATACATATGATCTGACAGCGTCCACTGACCAAACAGCCCCATTATATGTAGAAGGAGAATATATATTAGCGAGGACTTTAACTCGAGCTCAGTGAAGAGCACATTACCTATACTTCTTAGTCTGTTGTGGCATTAAGCAAGCCGCTGCTAATCGCCACCAATTCTTCCATTTATTATTTTCACAATTGCCACCATAGAATCAGAATATATATAAGTAATCATCTGCTAATCTGTGGTTCTCATATACCAAGTTTATACGTATTACCTCTGACCTTAATGACTCGTTAATCTACAGACAGGTGGTCTTTTGAATTGCTGTATATTATCTGTGCACAAGTAACGCTGTAATTCACAGGTAGTGTGTTAGGTGGCTCATACTCCAGCATACTAGAGACCAGACAGTGTGTATTAGCACATCAGCCTCATACATATGTGTATATTAAGTCTATATCCTCCAGGAATCTATACCCAGCTCATACAAGAGTACTAATTTATGTAAACCTGTAGGAATCTTACAGTTAAACATACGTACAATGATATATGGTATTTTGACTTATTAATTATCAACCACGATCATATTAAGACATACTGTTGGTATCTTGGCAATTGATTACTTGCAATTTACACATATTCACTGACTCCTGGTCACACTACAAAACTCATCAGAGGTTTATAACTCATTTTAATTTTTGTGAATGAGATATCACAGGTTCTTATGTAGATATCCTGTCGTTCAGATACTTGTCCTTACACTGTCAGGGACTTATGAATGATATCTGTCACAGGATCTATATATTCCTTATTATTGATAGTGGCATATTATTTGTGCAATCATTACAGCTGATCAATGATAATTTAAACCACTTCTGTATATATATTACTCTTTGAGCCCTATTCAATCTCATACATTGAGACTGTCGGTACTTTTAGCCTAACGGTCATTTAATTCTGATCTCCACTACATAGTTGCAACTGAAATTTTAACTGTGTGTTTTCACCCATTTTAATATATGTACCAATAAAGAATATCTTTATTTCTTAACAATTCATCTCAAAACTTCTCTATACCTGAAGGGATGAGTTCTGTTGTATGTATCCTGTCCAGCTCTATGTTGGAATTGTAAATAAATACTTTCTCTTGATACATAGCACCTGTTTGTAACTGATTAAGTGAAGATTTATATACAGTATATCTGAACAAACCCTTCTAAAAATAGATATAAGTAGTGTATCTGTAATACACGCTAACTATATATTGGTCAACAACTGGAGATCCAGCTGTAGGCCATAATCTACCGATTGGCAAAGAAGAGTTAAATAAATACATTACTTTGAAGAGTAAACATATTATTCACTTTCACCTACAAGAAAAAGGTGTTTGTGATTTTCTGTTATAAATGCAATACATTTGATTTCAGATTCCAAACTGTTCCTCAGATGGTTAGAGTATGGAGGAATGAGGCTCTGCATGTTTTTCATGACAGACTTATCAATGAAGCTGATAAGAAAGTGGTAAGTATCATGTAATTAAATCCTAGAATAGTATTGCTGCAAGTTCATTCTTTGCTTGATGCTTTTGTAGGACAATCCTATAGAGTTGCAGTTGAGACATTTGGAGGCTTTTAGAAGTCTGATGTATGTTGCTTAATATTTGTATTAAGGTACAAGACCACATACAGCATTTGATAGAGGAACATTTTCCATCTAGTCTGGAACATGCCATGAGAGATCCAATTCTTTTCGGTGACTACAGAACTGCATTGAATGAAGGAGAACCACGAGTGTATGAAGACATTCAGGACTATGATGCCGCTAAAGCTCTCTTTCAGGTGAGATTCCCACCACACAAATGCTTATTGGCTTAACACAAAAAGTGTCTAACGACAAACCTTGAGTGTCACCATTTCAGAACGGCCCTAATTTAGCCAGTTAGTCAGTTTTATCATTGTGTAAGCAAAGAGTTTGTTAAATCTCTGCTTAATTGAGACCCTCAAAAAAAACTTAGATTTTGAACTTGTATTTTTTATGCGCATACAGGAAATCCTTGAGGAATACAATGAAATGAAGACTAAAATGAATCTGGTTCTATTTGATGATGCACTAGAGCACCTCACCCGTATACATCGTATTATAAGAATGGACCAAGGTCACGCACTGCTGGTTGGAGTAGGAGGGTCAGGAAAACAATCTTTAGCTCGATTGGCTGCTTTTGCTGCAGGATATGAGGTTTGCCATATTGATAACATATAACCCGGCAATGCTTTTCACAGTTCAACAAAATAAACATTTGTTTTCTATCTATCAGGTTTTTGAAATAGTTCTCAGCCGAGGCTACGGAGAGAACAGTTTCCGTGAAGACCTGAAGACTCTTTACATAAAACTTGGCTTAGAAAACAAAAAGATGATATTTCTGTTTACAGATGCTCACGTGGCTGAAGAGGGATTCTTAGAACTTATCAACAACATGCTAACCTCAGGTGCTCATTATTCTATAGCGTTTGAAGGCTTTGTTCATCTCTCTTACTGTGTAGAATATCACAAAAATAAATAATGAGAATGCTTTTTATCCATTAACTCCAAAGGCATCATCAGCCTTCTGTATTAACTTCTTAGTATCAATTGTTAGATGAGTCTACATATTGTGCAGGATTCTTAGATGCTATTCCAACATGGTATTTTCTAATGACTTGTTATACCAGCATTTTAAATGTATGAAAATTTGCTCCTTTAGTTTTATTTTGTGTTTATGAAATATCTTTCACTGTATGCACAAAGATCAATTGAAAATGAAACTTTTAGTACCTATCTCTATCACAACCCCCACAGGGAGTTGGATTTTTATTTTACACAGCTTGTCTGTAGCCGGTACCACTAGGCAGTTTTAATAGGAAAAATCTGCTATTTCAAATGACATATGGATCATTGGGAACACATTATAGTTGAGGAAAAAAATAAAGTACACTGTCCCTTTGCCTAAGAATGAATTACACTTGCACTATAGATAGACTCATGGGTTAACTTTTCGGTCTTTTCCTTTTCTGTTATCAAACGCTATTATTCTGTGAAGTAAAATTCCTTTCTTCGCTTATTGAACATTAATTCATGCTACATAAAGTGACATATCAGAGCACTATTCATCTTATTTAATTAAATCACTATATCTATCACCCAAACATATTGATTTCTTGGTATTTATTCTATAAAGTATATGTAGTCACGGGGAGCTCTATTTACTAAAACAAAACTTTTATTACAAAATATAAAGTGTACACAGACATGCACGCATTTAATAGTTCCCACATAAATTAAACAAGCTGACGTGTTTCGAGTTTGTGCTGTAATCTAAGATCACAAATTGTATGTATTATGTCATAGCTTTATTTGAAATAAATAATGACTTTATCAGGAAGTAAAAAAACTGTTAAATGCAGTAGAATTACACAATTAACAAGTACATAATAAAAATACAGTGCAATAGCAGTTTCTCTGAATTTCAAATAAGCAGTAGATTTTTTTCTGACACATTTATTTTTTCTTCCAATTATTTTTTCGACCCCCTGTATCATGTTGCAGACATCAGCCACATCACAGACTAGTATATATATATCCTGTGAGATTGCACACTTGTTCCCCAGAAGGTGGGAATATAAAAAGACTGTGCAAAATTTGACAATGGAAGTAAATTGGAAAGTGTTTTAAAACTGCATGGTCTATCAGAATCATAAAGGTTTATTTTGACTTGAGTGTCCCTTTAAATGTGATATAATTCAGCAAGTCAGGGTTGAGATTAAATTAGTCTCCACTATACATTTAGATCTAAAATGTCTCCACCCTGCCAGTTCCCAACTACGCTAAAGCCAGCCACTTACTGGAAGCCAGAATAGCAATGAGTCAAAACAATTCAGCATGCTATATTTTTAGAATACCAAGGACACATCAGTTGTTGCTTACAGCCTGATATAATTTAATAGGTATGGATTCTTTCTAAAAAAAAAAAAACTAATTACATTAATGTTTAAATTTGTTTTGCTTGTTGCATGAGATTGTTCTTTCAACACATTTAGCATTGGGGTATAGTTTTAAAAATGTACCGCACTTGAAGCATTAATAATTGAGATGTCTGTAGCATGGCTATTGTATGCGCTTATTTGTATTATTTGTAGTTGGTTATTTACTTTGCCACAAGAGGTTGATACATGTCCATTAAAATATATCACAAGTGATGGGTTTATCTATTATTCAGTGTATGCTCTAAATTCTTTATAATGCATCACCGTTTTCCAGGCATGGTTCCTGCACTTTTCCCAGATGACGAGAAGGAGTCAATTTTAGGTCAGGTCAGGGATGAAGCTACTAAACATGGAGTGGGTCCTGCCAAAGAGAGCATCTGGCAATTCTTTGTAAACAAGAGTGCCAACAACCTTCATATTGTTCTTGGCATGTCCCCAGTTGGTGATACTCTAAGGACAAGATGCAGAAATTTTCCAGGTATGGGTCCGGAAAAATACATTCCCTTGAAGTCCAGACTGTTTACTTATGCTACAACATTAGCTGATATTTGTGATCAATATATAGCGCTGATCAATAATTTTAATGTTTGAACCTCAATCAAGGCTCCTTCTTCCTTTTATTACAGACAAGAACAAATATCTTTTTTAGCCATCTGTAACATACAATCTATTTTTTAATAACATACAGTTCTACTGGTTGTCATGCTGGATTTCTGTAAAATAATAATAACGTTTCCTGTACATTTTCTACCATAGCACTTCTGAATTTGTCATTTTATTCCAGTGCTTGTCTAAGTAATGTGTATATAGCTATGTTGCCTTGCTCTGTTTTCTCTCTGTGATAGTTGTGTCAAGTAACAGTGCACTAATATTAATATACAAGTAGAAACAAAAAGGGAAAACAATAAGAATAAAAGGATAAAGAATCACAGATGCGAAGTAATGTCAACCACAAGTGCATGTTAATTTGATTCTAATTGAATTTGATTCTTGTAGTTAGAATATGCCTAGATTATGAGTTTTGAGTGCTATAGGGAAATTAACGAACACAACAAAAGTGGCGTTATTTAATCCCCTATAGCGCAGCCATTACAAGTTTTAAAAAAACCCGGCTTGTGCAGGCGATATGGTGCTTTTAAGCTCCATACCGCACCAAAAACAAGCGCTGTTTTGACGTGCTCGTGCACACTTTCCCCATAGACATCAATGGGGAGAGCTGGTCAGAAAAAAGTCTAACACCTTCGATCGCGGAATAAAAAGCTCCGTAACACAGCCCCATTGATGTCTATGGGGAAAAAAAGTAAAGTTTAAACCTAACACCCTAACATAAACCCCATGTCTAAACACCCCTAATCTGCTGCCGCCGACATTGCCGACGCCTGCCCACAATTATTAACCCCTAATTTTTCGCTCACGTTATCGCCGGCACCTAAATAAAGGTATTAAACCCTAATCTTAAGGGCAATGCCCATCCAAGTGCCCTCTTCAGGGCAATGGGTAGCTTAGTTTTTTGTTAGAGTTAAGTTTTTTATTTTGGGGGGTTGGTTGGGTGGGGGCTTTTACTGTTGGGGGGTCTTTATATTTATTTTTTTTACAGGTAAAAGAGCTGTTTAACTTAGGACAATGCCCTACAAAAGGCCCTTTTAAGGGCTATTGGTAGTTTATTGTAGGCTAGGGTTTTTTTTTTATTTTGGGTGGGCTATTAGATTAGGTGTAATTCTTTTTATTTTGGATAATTTAGTTTGTTATTTTTCATACTTTAGTGTTTGTTATTTTTTGTAATTTAGTCTTTTTTTATTTTTTGTATTTAGATAATTTGTAATTAGTAGTGTTAGGATTTTTTAATGTGTAGTTTAGTTTAATTTAATTGGTAGTTAGTTTAATTTTAGTTTAATAATTATATTAGTTTAATTGTTAGTTTAAACTTAGTTTTTTTAATTTGACAGGTAAGTTTTAATATAATTTAAAGGACCAGTCAACACAGTAGATTTGCATAATCAACAAATGCAAGATAACAAGACAATGCAATAGCACTTAGTCTGAATTTCAAATGAGTAGTAGATTTTTTTCTGACAATTTTAAAAGTTGTCTATTTCCACTCCCCCTGTACCATGTGACATCCATCAGCCAATCACAAATGCATACATGTACTATGTGAGAGCAATCAGCCAATCACAAATGCAAATACGTATATGCTGTGAATTCTTGCACATGCTCAGTAGGAGCTGGTGACTCAAAAAGTTTAAATATAAAAAGACTGTGCATAATTTTGCTAATGGTGGTAAATTGGAAAGTTGTTTAAAATGACATGCTCTATCTGAATAATGAAAGTTTAATTTTGACTTGAGTGTCCCTTTAAGCTAGGGAAATTGTAATTTTAATCTAAAATTAGGTGTGCGTTAGGTTTAGGGGTTGCTAGTTTAAATTAGGTTATTACGATGTGGAGGGCTTTCAGTTTAGGGGTTAATAGTTTACTATTATTAGTATATTTCATTGTGGGGGGCTTGCGGTTTAGGGTTTAATAGGTTTATTATAGTGCCGGCGGTGTAGGGCTTAATAACTTTAGTACAACGGGGGCGATGTGGGCAGACGGCAGATTAGGGGTTAATAATATTTAAATAGTGTTTGCGGTGCGGGAGGGCGGCGGTTTAGGGGTTAATAGGTTTATTATAGTGGTGACGATGTCGGGGAGCGGCGGAATAGGGGTTAATAAAAAGAATTAGTGGCGGCAATGTCGGGAGCGGCAGATTAGAGGTTAATAAGTTTAATATAGTATTTGCGATGTGGGAGGGCCTCGGTTTAGGGATTAATAGGTAGTTTATGGGTGTTTAGTGTACTTTGTAGCAGTTTGGTTATGAGTTTTATGCAACAGTGCTTTTAGATGGTGTTACGGATCTTGTTGTTTTAGGCTGTAACGCAGTTTTTTTAGCCAGAACGCAAAACTCGTAATGGCAGCGCTTTGGGAGTCCCATGAAAAAACGTCATTTTTAAGAGTGTGGTACTGACGTTGCGTTACAGGCTAAAAGGCTTGCGGTACACCTATACAGACAAGACTTGTAATGGCTGCGGTGCTGTTTTAAGGCTGAAATTACCATATTTTCAGTGTTAAAAGACAAACACACAGACTTGTAATCTAGCTGATTGAAAGGTAAGGGAGAGATGTCTATTCACCAAGGTGTAAGTGAGGCATTATAATGATGAGGATAAAAGTATCATACAATATGAGATTGTACCAGGAAAGGTTCCACTTCAATAAAATTCTACATTTAAGAAGTCCAATTTGTCTGCTATAATATAATTAGGTTTTTCAAGTTGGAGCTTGTTTATGAGTATTGGCATTTAATGATGGATAGGCATCTTGTTTTTTTCCATTATAATGATGAGGATAAAAGTATCATACAATATGAGATTGTACCAGGAAAGGTTCCACTTCAATAAAATTCTACATTTAAGAAGTCCAATTTGTCTGCTATAATATAATTAGGTTTTTCAAGTTGGAGCTTGTTTATGAGTATTGGCATTTAATGATGGATAGGCATCTTGTTTTTTTCCAATGTAAAGGGATGAGATGTTTAGCTCAGTTTAACATACAGTCATTTTTAAATAAGGCTAGTCTATATTTACACATTATTTTAGGGGGCAATCGAAACCAAATGCTTTCTCGCTTGAGAAAAATCCATTATATCATATAGTTTTTTTTTCTTGCTATAGTTTTTATTATGGGGTGTAGAATTGTCATGAAAGTAGCTAACCCTTAGTTATACAATCCTGCTAAATCATAATGTACCATCCCTAATGAAATTTTCTTTCCCTTCAAGGTTTAGTAAATAATACTGGAATAGACTGGTTCCTGCCTTGGCCACCCCAAGCACTGTATGCGGTTGCCAAGTCATTTCTAGGTAACTACCACCCTTTACTCATTATTTTCTGTTTTAAGACTTCTGATAAAACATTATCAAGTCATATTAGACTATATTTTATGTTGAAGTCATAATCTGTGTTACAGTTTATTTATACCAGTGATTTCCAACATTTTCACATGAGGCCACACTGGACATTTTTTTTAAATCCCCAGTGGGAGATGGTGGTCAGTTTTCTTATTGATTAATATGCAGACACAAAATATAGTCCCAGAGTAATAAATGACAAATTGTTTGCCTATGTTTAGCATTAACTAAAACAGTCAGTTTTTGTCTCCTTACAAGTAACCTTTTTATCTGGGTGGCAAACTATAGCTAGATTTTAGTAGTACTCATTGGTGTTTATGAAACTTTTTATTTAACTGTGAAAAAACAGCAATCTTCTTTTACAAGATATGACGAGTCCACGGATTTCATCCTTACTTATGGGATTACGCCTCCTGGTCAGCAGGAAGTGGCAAAGAGCACCACAGCAGAGCTGTATATATAGCTCCTCCCTTTCCTCCCACTCCAGTCATTCTCTTTGCCTATGTTAGTGATAGGAAGAGGTAAAGTGAGGTGTTAGTTTAGATTCTTCAGTCAAGAAGTTTTTTATTTTAAAATGGTGCCAGTGAGTACTATTTTTCTCAGGGAGAAATCATCAGTCACTTAATCACTAAGAGGAGTGGAGACATCTTATTTTTCTGCCCTGATGTTGATGATCTTAGCAAACATTATCTAAGATCCGGCTGGTTTCCACAGAGCAGTTGAAGGTAGTGTAAAGAAATATCTTCAGTGTGGAGAACCGTGTCATGCTACAAGCAGCATTGAGGTATGTTCAGTCATTTGTTTCTGGGGAGACTTGATACATCAGAACAGGCTGAAATTATTCCCTAACTGGGGAGGGATAATCAGTAGGCACTATAGGAATGGAAATGGTGTACCTGGAATTCCCTTTTATCTTGATATTTATCAGTGTGTTTGGTGTTTTCACTTATACATATGCTGTGTGGGCTGACGCTGGGAGATGCGGTTTGCTGTCTATGAGCTGGCGTTATTATGTCAAAAAAATAACAGGCATGGGAGAGAGCAATATTTAATGATTGTTGCGCTTTTATTATTTAAAGTGTGTATATATGAGGGGCACATGGCGTTTTTAACATTTGAGTTGGGAAACCGACATGTTGTTCAATCATCTTCATTATTTGTTGTTTTTTCTGGAAAGCGTAGGGGCTAGAAAGCTACGGCTACCTCTCTTTCTTTTTGGCTGAAGAGTATCATCCGTCTGGCATATGAGACTGATGGACAGCAGCCTCCTGAAAGAATTATGGCTCATTCTACTAGGGCTGTGGCTTCCTCATGGGCATTTAAAAACGATGCTTCTGTTGAACAGATTTGCAAGGCTGCAACTTGGTCGTCTCCTCACACTTTTTCCAAATTTTCCAAATTTGATACTTTTGCTTCATCTGAGGCTGGTTTTGGGAGAAAGGTTCTTCAAGCAGTGGTGCCTTCCGTTTAGGTTCCTGTCTTGTCCCTCCCTTTCATCCGTGTCCTATAGCTTTGGTATTGTATCCCATAAGTAAGGATGAAATCCGTGGACTCGTCATATCTTGTAAAAGAAAAGGAAATTTATGCTTACCTGATAAATTTATTTCTTTTACGATATGACGAGTCCACGGCCCACCCTGTCATTTCTAAGACAGGTATTTACTTATTTTTTGTTACACTTCAGTCACTTCTGCACCTTTGGCTTTTCCTTTCTCTTCCTAACTTCGGTCGAATTACTGGAGGGGGAGGGAAGGGAGGAGCTATATATACAGCTCTGCTGTGGTGCTCTTTGCCACTTCCTGCTGACCAGGAGGCATAATCCCATAAGTAAGGATGAAATCCGTGGACTCGTCATATCGTAAAAGAAATACATTTATCGGGTAAGCATAAATTTCCTTTTTAATGTTATTGTTATTTTGTTAGAGGTATTCTTGTTACGGGGGAGCTAAAGTTGTAAGTTTACACTGAAACTTATTATAATAAAAAATGTTAATGGTGGCAGAATTATTTTACTAACATGTAATTCTCTTGATTACTTCAGGAGAGAATCCTATGATCCCATCTCAGCATGGCGAACCAGTCATTGGGCACGTTGTTATGGTACATGATTCTGTTGGCAAATTTAGCAGGAAGTTTCAACAGAAACTAAGACGAAGCAATTATGTCACTCCAAAGAACTATCTTGACTTCATCAACACATATTCAAAACTTCTGGAAGAAAGGAACCAGTTTAATCTGGGTAAGAGACAGGAGATTAAATATAGTACCTATAATAAATGCAAAGATGATGTCACAGGAGACCAGCACTCTATACCGTTGTTTAACTGGGATCATTTTAATGAGCAAAACGAATGGTGAAATAAATTGTACTTTATTCACTACAAATAGGCAAACACACAGAAGTACACAAAATACAGAAAGAACACACTCACTTTGGGGCTAGGAGAAAAACTACCCTGTTCTATCAGCCACAGTCAGTAGAATCCAGGTAAATACAAATAGTTATCTTGTACAGTCTTGTTATAGTCCCTTAGGCCTAGATTTAGAGTTCGGCGGTAAAAGGGCTGTTAACGCTCCGCGGGTTTTTTTCTGGCCGCACCATAAATTTAACTCTGGTATCGAGAGTTCAAACAAATGCTGCGTTAGGCTCCAAAAAAGGAGCGTAGAGCATTTTTACCGCAAATGCAACTCTCGATACCAGAGTTGCTTACGGACGCGGCCGGCATCAAAAACGTGCTCGTGCACGATTCTCCCATAGGAAACAATGGGGCTGTTTGAGCTGAAAAAAAACCTAACACCTGCAAAAAAGCAGCGTTCAGCTCCTAACGCAGCCCCATTGTTTCCTATGGGGAAACACCTCCTAAGTCTGCACCTAACACCCTAACATGTACCCCGAGTCTAAACACCCCTAACCTTACACTTATTAACCCCTAATCTGCCGCCCCCGCTATCGCTGACCCCTGCATTACACTTTTAACCCCTAATCTGCCGCTCCGTAAACCGCCGCCACCTACGTTATCCCTATGTACCCCTAATCTGCTGCCCTAACATCGCCGACCCCTATGTTATATTTATTAACCCCTAATCTGCCCCCCACAACGTCGCCGACACCTACCTACAATTATTAACCCCTAATCTGCCGAGCGGACCTGAGCGCTACTATAATAAAGTTATTAACCCCTAATCCGCCTCACTAACCCTATCATAAATAGTATTAACCCCTAATCTGCCCTCCCTAACATCGCCGACACCTACCTTCAATTATTAACCCCTAATCTGCCGACCGGAGCTCACCGCTATTCTAATAAATGTATTAACCCCTAAAGCTAAGTCTAACCCTAACACTAACACCCCCCTAAGTTAAATATAATTTTTATCTAACGAAATAAATTAACTCTTATTAAATAAATAATTCCTATTTAAAGCTAAATACTTACCTGTAAAATACATCCTAATATAGCTACAATATAAATTATAATTATATTATAGCTATTTTAGGATTAATATTTATTTTACAGGCAACTTTGTAATTATTTTAACCATGTACAATAGCTATTAAATAGTTAAGAACTATTTAATAGTTACCTAGTTAAAATAATTACAAATTTACCTGTAAAATAAATCCTAACCTAAGATATAATTAAACCTAACACTACCCTATCAATAAAATAATTAAATAAACTACCTACAATTACCTACAATTAACCTAACACTACACTATCAATAAATTAATTAAACACAATTGCTACAAATAAATAAAATTAAATAAACTATCTAAAGTACAAAAAATAAAAAAGAACTAAGTTACAGAAAATAATAAAATATTTACAAACATAAGAAAAATATTACAACAATTTTAAACTAATTACACCTACTCTAAGCCCCCTAATAAAATAACAAAGCCCCCCAAAATAAAAAATTCCCTACACTATTCTAAAATACAAATATTACAAGCTCTTTTACCTTACCAGCCCTGAACAGGGCCCTTTGCGGGGCATGCCCCAAGAATTTCAGCTCTTTTGCCTGTAAAAAAAAACATACAATACCCCCCCCCCCAACATTACAACCCACCACCCACATACCCCTAATCTAACCCAAACCCCCCTTAAATAAACCTAACACTACCCCCCTGATGATCTTCCTACCTTGTCTTCACCATGCCAGGTTCACCGATCCGTCCTGGCTCCAAGATCTTCATCCAACCCAAGCGGGGGCTAGACATCCACTGAAGAAGTCCAGAAGAGGGTCCAAAGTCTTCCTCCTATCCGGCAAGAAGAGGACATCCGGACCGGCAAACATCTTCTCCAAGCGGCATCTTCTATCTTCTTCCATCCGATGACGACCGGCTCCATCTTGAAGACCTCCAGCGCGGATCCATCCTCTTCTTCCGACGACTAGACGACGAATGACGGTTCCTTTAAGGGACGTCATCCAAGATGGCGTCCCTCGAATTCCGATTGGCTGATAGGATTCTATCAGCCAATCGGAATTAAGGTAGGAATTTTCTGATTGGCTGATGGAATCAGCCAATCAGAATATAGTTCAATCCGATTGGCTGATCCAATCAGCCAATCAGATTGAGCTCGCATTCTATTGGCTGTTCCGATCAGCCAATAGAATGCGAGCTCAATCTGATTGGCTGATTGGATCAGCCAATCGGATTGAACTATATTCTGATTGGCTGATTCCATCAGCCAATCAGAAAATTCCTACCTTAATTCCGATTGGCTGATAGAATCCTATCAGCCAATCGGAATTCGAGGGACGCCATCTTGGATGACGTCCCTTAAAGGAACCGTCATTCGTCGTCTAGTCGTCGGAAGAAGAGGATGGATCCGCGCTGGAGGTCTTCAAGATGGAGCCGGTCGTCATCGGATGGAAGAAGATAGAAGATGCCGCTTGGAGAAGATGTTTGCCGGTCCGGATGTCCTCTTCTTGCCGGATAGGAGGAAGACTTTGGACCCTCTTCTGGACTTCTTCAGTGGATGTCTAGCCCCCGCTTGGGTTGGATGAAGATCTTGGAGCCAGGACGGATCGGTGAACCTGGCATGGTGAAGACAAGGTAGGAAGATCATCAGGGGGGTAGTGTTAGGTTTATTTAAGGGGGGTTTGGGTTAGATTAGGGGTATGTGGGTGGTGGGTTGTAATGTTGGGGGGGGGGTATTGTATGTTTTTTTTTACAGGCAAAAGAGCTGAAATTCTTGGGGCATGCCCCGCAAAGGGCCCTGTTCAGGGCTGGTAAGGTAAAAGAGCTTGTAATATTTGTATTTTAGAATAGTGTAGGGAATTTTTTATTTTGGGGGGCTTTGTTATTTTATTAGGGGGCTTAGAGTAGGTGTAATTAGTTTAAAATTGTTGTAATATTTTTCTTATGTTTGTAAATATTTTATTATTTTCTGTAACTTAGTTCTTTTTTATTTTTTGTACTTTAGATAGTTTATTTAATTTTATTTATTTGTAGCAATTGTGTTTAATTAATTTATTGATAGTGTAGTGTTAGGTTAATTGTAGGTAATTGTAGGTAGTTTATTTAATTATTTTATTGATAGGGTAGTGTTAGGTTTAATTATATCTTAGGTTAGGATTTATTTTACAGGTAAATTTGTAATTATTTTAACTAGGTAACTATTAAATAGTTCTTAACTATTTAATAGCTATTGTACCTGGTTAAAATAATTACAAAGTTGCCTGTAAAATAAATATTAATCCTAAAATAGCTATAATATAATTATAATTTATATTGTAGCTATATTAGGATGTATTTTACAGGTAAGTATTTAGCTTTAAATAGGAATTATTTATTTAATAAGAGTTAATTTATTTCGTTAGATAAAAATTATATTTAACTTAGGGGGGTGTTAGTGTTAGGGTTAGACTTAGCTTTAGGGGTTAATACATTTATTAGAATAGCGGTGAGCTCCGGTCGGCAGATTAGGGGTTAATAATTGAAGGTAGGTGTCGGCGATGTTAGGGAGGGCAGATTAGGGGTTAATACTATTTATGATAGGGTTAGTGAGGCGGATTAGGGGTTAATAACTTTATTATAGTAGCGCTCAGGTCCGCTCGGCAGATTAGGGGTTAATAAGTGTAGGTAGGTGTCGGCGACGTTGTGGGGGGCAGATTAGGGGTTAATAAATATAACATAGGGGTCGGCGATGTTAGGGGTAGCAGATTAGGGGTACATAGGGATAACGTAGGTGGCGGCGATTTGCGGTCGGAAGATTAGGGGTTAATTATTTTAAGTAGCTTGCGGCGACGTTGTGGGGGGCAAGTTAGGGGTTAATAGATATAATACAGGGGTCGGCGGTGTTAGGGGCAGCAGATTAGGGGTACATAAGTATAACGTAGGTGGCGGTCGGCAGATTAGGGGTTAAAAATTTGAATCGAGTGGCGGCGATGTGGGGGGACCTCGGTTTAGGGGTACATAGGTAGTTTATGGGTGTTAGTGTACTTTAGGGTACAGTAGTTAAGAGCTTTATAAACCGGCGTTAGCCAGAAAGCTCTTAACTCCTGCTATTTTCAGGCGGCTGGAATCTTGTCGTTAGAGCTCTAACGCTCACTGCAGAAACGACTCTAAATACCAGCGTTAGAAAGATCCCATTGAAAAGATAGGCTACGCAAATGGCGTAGGGGGATCTGCGGTATGGAAAAGTCGCGGCTGAAAAGTGAGCGTTAGACCCTTTAATCACTGACTCCAAATACCAGCGGGCGCCCAAAACCAGCGTTAGGAGCCTCTAACGCTGGTTTTGACGGCTACCGCCGAACTCTAAATCTAGGCCTTAGAGAGCTCTTGGATAATCGACCCCTGTATAGTTCAGGCAACTTGGAATAACTCTCTCTTTTTTCCAACGCAAAGTGGTTTTGAAAACTGCCCATCTCTCTTGTCAGCTCACAACACGCCCCCTAGCGATGATCTTAGCAACCAATCGTAACCCAGCACACAGAGGGGCATCACTGTTAACAGCTGTTAGTCCCACCCCCTGATCACCTGCTGAGATTGTAGTCAGTCTGGCTGAGGATGTACAAATGCAGCCTTTTAAAGTGCCAGATCTGAGGGTAATAGATGGACCAGATACCACTTTTGTCCCTAGAAGATTTACTGCCATGAGTAATTAACTCTCTGCTTTGAAGCAGCCTGCTAAGATATGTAAATCAGTCTTCTAAGCAGAGACTGTGAAAATCTTTCTTTGTACACTGGCTTGTGACATAATTTGTACAAATAGCAATACACCACTGTTATTGACATACACGCATGAGAGGCAGGCCCCAAAACACAGAATTAGGGAAACCAGGTGGGCCCAACCCCTCATCAGTGAGCCTGGGCACCCACTCTTCCGTCACAGATGGGATCTTACAAACATGTCTGATTGGTACTAGAGTACTAGGTTAAGATTAATTTGCTAAACTGTGAAATCTGTCTCCGTTTGTTTTTTTCAAATAATAACATGGTTGTAATATCTCTATTTGAAGCACAATGCAAACGTCTGGAAGGTGGTCTGGACAAACTGAAAGAAGCCACTGTGCAGTTGGCTGAACTTAATTTGAAACTGGCGGAGCAGAAGGTTGTTTTAGCTGAGAAGTCTTCTGCTTGTGAAGCATTGTTGGATGAGATATCAGTCAACACTGCAGCAGGTGAGCTCAGTACTGTAAAAATTGTTTCCCTTTAATGTGTTGTAAATTAATTAATATACTTACTGAAAAGTAGTTAAATGTATGTGAAATTGTTCCCTGATGTTTATTTTTGTATTTGGAATAAATTATTTTGCTCATTAAAAACATCACCTATTTATCCATTTAAATAAGCTGAGCATACAGGAAACAGAAACCTGCTTATGTTATCTCTCTATATACACAAAAGCTAAGGTTAGGTATTAAAATGATATTTATGGTTAAGGGAGTTTCAATGAGCAAAAGCAGCTATTTCAAAAACAAATCCCCCCCCCCCCCCGAGGTTAATTACACTGCTGTCTCCTGTTTACATAGCTCTTCTACAGAGCTGTATTTATATTTATTCAACAGTATTTATATTTTCAGTATAATCAGTGGTTTCAGCAGAAAAAAAATAATTATATTTTAAATGACAATGTAAAGATAAATGTACAGTACAGTATAAGGTCCCTTTAGTGTATTCTTAAAGGGACACTGAACCCAAATTTTTTCTTTCGTGATTCAGATAGAGCAGGCAATTTTAACCCTTTGAGTGCTAAGCACTTTCCCACCTGGGTGGTAAGCTGATTTAAAAAAAATAAATATATATATATATATATTTTTTTTACTTTTGTATTTATTTTTTTCAGATCCCCAATACTTACACCGTTCAAAAGGTTAGGGGATTGCCTTTCCAATGGTTGGTCTTTGGGTTCTGTAGCTGCTTAGATGCTTCCTATACAGGCTTCTAAGCAGCATGTCCCCTTTCCCTATAGTTTGTATTGTAAATTGTTAATAAAGTTGGGCTGTGACATCATCACGTCATTGCACGGTGACGTCATCACGTCATTGCGCGTGACGTCACCACGCAAAACGTGAAGCCCCGGCGATGCCTGTCACTATGCAGGCCCGATCGCCGGGGTAGGTGAGGGTGGGAGCCACAGTTAGCACCAGAGTGGGAAACTCTGGGACGGCTCAGAGCCGTCGTTGGCACTCAAGGGGTTAAGCAACTTTCTAATTTACTCCTATTATCAATTTTTCTTCGTCCTCTTGCTATCTTTATTTAAAAAAGAAGGCATCTAAGGTTTTTTTTGGTTCAGGACTCTGGACAGCACTTTTTTTTATTGGTGAATGAATTTATCCACCAATCAGCAAGGACAACCCAGGTTGTTCACCAAAAATGGGCCGGCATCTAAACTTACATTCTTGCATTTCAAATAAAGATACCAAGAGAATAAAGAAAATTTGATAATAGGAGTAAATTAGAAAGTTGCTTAAAATGTCATGCTCTATCTGAATCACAAAAGAAAAAATTCAGAGTTCAGTGTCCCTTTAAATATACTCCTGTACGATAAATCATTACAACTGTGATACTGATTCAGTCAAGCACATAGAATCAAAGTGTCAAGCTCTGAATTTAGGACATCAATTGATAAAGTTCTTAATTATATATCCATTATGCTTTATTCAAAGTATGCTTATCCAGAACTACAGCAATCTCTAGCGGGTCACTTTATATAAGTGACCACAAATATGTGAGGTCTTGCTGATTATAATTGTGATATCAAGTAAAGTGTTGAGATAAAGAATCATCCTCATTACCTTGTTCAGTCAAACCTAAATATTCTATAATCTGCTATAGGCTGGGTTTCCAACCTTACCTTCATATTGGTTTCCATATTTGCATTCCAGTAAATAATCCACCCAAGACTAGACCAAGTTATTTTGCTTTATATTCTCTGCCTGCTATGTTAGATTTGAACATTTTAGTTTTCATAGCAAATATACTGGACTTACCTATATTCAAGGAAAAAAGGTATGGTAATACATTTCCCATTTTTAAAATATATCTTTCACATTTCTAAATCTTCTATACAGAAGTATTTTTTTACTTATGCATCAGAAATAATTCACATCATTTCAAAAGGTCTGCGTACAAAAAGCCAGATTACAAATTGAGTGCAAATTATTGCCTCAGCGAAAGCTATATTTGCACTGAATTTAGTAATACCAGCGCACACAACTTATAATGGCTGGTTATTTATTGTGCGCCCGTAAACGGACGAATTCGCCCGTTTTACAGGTGCGCGATAAATTAGTGCTCCACTAGTAATCTAGCCCAAAATAAGTGTTTTCAAATAAGTTAAAACTGTAATATTTTTAAGGGAATTGTGTAGTTTTCCAGGCCCAAGACACACCCCTTGAAAGACCTCTTGGATGGTGTTTATCTTATTTTTGATGTGGCCAATCAGAGACATACTGTATATAAAGAGCCTCTTGCATATATCACCCAATCACTGTGCAGCATGTATGAATGTCAGGCTTCTATGGAATGCACTCCAGCTTCTCTGGACAGAGAAAAGAAGGAAAAATAAATAATGAAAGTGCATTGCAAAGTTGTTGTTTTTTTCCATTTTTCCCCCTTTTAATTATGCACAATTAAACAATTTATTGGACATAACGTTTTGAGTTTAAAGGTACAGTCTACTCCATAATTTGTATTGTTTAAAAAGATAGATAATCCCTTTAGTACTCATTCCCCAGTTTTACATAACCAACACTGTTATATTAAAGTTATACAGTATATACAATAAGTCTGCAAAACAGGGGGACTTTCATTGATTAAATCTTTCTAACACGCTGTATTTGAAAAATATTTACCAATTTGTGAAGGTAAATATCGTGCCGTTCCCCCGCCCACAGCTCATCCTTTATTTAGCTGAGTGATGACGAATCCGGCTTCATCCAGTCGTTGCGTGCCCCACATGGCGTCCAGCTCGTGGGGCATGCAGCAATTGGATGAAGCCGGATTCGTCATCGCTCAGCTGAATGAAGGATGAGATGCGGGCGGAGGAACGGCGCAATGTTTACTTTCACAAAATGGTAAATATTTTTCAAATACAGCATGTTCGAAAAATGTAATCAATGAAAGTCCCCCTTATGGTTATCTATTAATATAAAATATCTTTACTTTCTACTAAATATAATATACTAAATCTCTATGGTGAAACCACTAAAACCAACACAGATAAATTGTGAAATAAACTCTACGAGAGGGCCTCCATTATTTGCCAAACAGTTTATTTAGGAATCAATATATGTTAATAATAAGATAAATATTTACAGGTATATATATATAAATCTATTTTCTCCAACATAGGTGTGTCCGGTCCACGGCGTCATCCTTACTTGTGGGATATTCTCTTCCCCAACAGGAAATGGCAAAGAGCCAGCAAAGCTGGTCACATGATCCCTCCTAGGCTCCGCCTACCCCAGTCATTCTCTTTGCCGTTGTACAGGCAACATCTCCACGGAGATGGCTTAGAGTTTTTTAGTGTTTAACTGTAGTTTTTATTATTCAATCAAGAGTTTGTTATTTTAAAATAGTGCTGGTATGTACTATTTACTCTGAAACAGAAAAGAGATGAAGATTTCTGTTTGTATGAGGAAAATGATTTTAGCAACCGTTACTAAAATCCATGGCTGTTCCACACAGGACTGTTGAGAGGAATTAACTTCAGTTGGGGGAACAGTGAGCAGTCTTTTGCTGCTTGAGGTATGACACATTCTAACAAGACGATGTAATGCTGGAAGCTGTCATTTTCCCTATGGGATCCGGTAAGCCATTTTTATTCAGACAGTAAATAAGGGCTTCACAAGGGTTTATTAAGACTGTAGACATTTTCTGGGCTAAATCGATCATATTTACACATATTTAGCCTTGAGGAATCATTTAATCTGGGTATTTTTTGTAAAATAATATCGGCAGGCACTGTTTTAGACACTTTATTCTATAGGGGCTTTCCCTAATCATAGTCAGAGCCTCATTTTCGCGCCGGTATGGCGCACTTGTTTTTGAGAACAGCATGGCATGCAGCTGCATGTGTGTGGAGCTCTGATACATAGAAAAGTCTTTCTGAAGGCATCATTTGGTATCGTATTCCCCTTTGGGCTTGGTTGGGTCTCAGCAAAGCAGATTCCAGGGACTGTAAAGGGGTTAAATATAAAAACGGCTCCGGTTCCGTTATTTTAAGGGTTAAAGCTTCCAAATTTGGTGTGCAATACTTTTAAGGCTTTAAGACACTGTGGTGAAATTTTGGTGAATTTTGAACAATTCCTTCATACTTTTTCGCAATTGCAGTAATAAAGTGTGTTCAGTTTAAAATTTAAAGTGACAGTAACGGTTTTATTTTAAAACGTTTTTTGTGCTTTGTTATCAAGTTTATGCCTGTTTAACATGTCTGAACTACCAGATAGATTGTGTTCTGACTGTGGGGAAGCCAAGGTTCCTTCTCATTTAAATAGATGTGATTTATGTCATAAAAAATTTAGTAAAAATGATGCCCAAGATGATTCCTCAAGTGAGGGGAGTAAGCATGGTACTGCATCATCCCCTCCTTCGTCTACACCAGTCTTGCCCATACAGGAGGCCCCTAGTACATCTAGCGCGCCAATACTCCTTACTATGCAACAATTAACGGCTGTAATGGATAATTCTATCAAAAACATTTTAGCCAATATGCCCACTTATCAGCGAAAGCGCGACTGCTCTGTTTTAGAAAATACTGAAGAGCATGAGGACGCTGATGATATTGTTTCTGAAGGGCCCCTACACCAGTCTGAGGGGGCCAGGGAGGTTTTGTCTGAGGGAGAAATTTCAGATTCAGGAAAAATTTCTCAACAAGCTGAACCTGATGTGATTACTTTTAAATTTAAGTTGGAACATCTCCGCGCTCTGCTTAAGGAGGTGTTATCCAATTTGGATGATTGTGATTATCTGGTCATTCCAGAAACACTATGTAAAATGGACAAGTTCCTAGAGGCCCCGGGGCCCCCCAAAGCTTTTCCTATATCCAAGCGGGTGGCGTACATTGTTAATAAAGAATGGGACAGGCCCGGTATACCTTTCGTACCTCCCCCCATATTTAAAAAATTGTTTCCTATAGTCGACCCCAGAAAGGACTTATGGCAGACAGTCCCCAAGGTCGAGGGGGCGGTTTCTACTCTAAACAAGCGCGCCACTATACCCATAGAAGATAGTTGTGCTTTCCAAGATCCTATGGATAAAAAATTAGAAGGTTTGCTAAAAAAGATGTTTGTTCAGCAAGGTTACCTTCTACAACCAATTGCATGCATTGTCCCTGTCACTACAGCCGCGTGTTTCTGGTTCGATGAGCTAGAAAAGGCGATTATTAGTAATTCTTCTTCTTATGAGGAGATTATGGACAGAATTCGTGCTCTTAAATTGGCTAATTCTTTCACCCTAGACGCCACCTTGCAATTGGCTAGGTTAGCGGCGAAAAATTCTGGGTTTGCTATTGTGGCGCGCAGAGCGCTTTGGTTAAAATCTTGGTCAGCGGATGCGTCTTCCAAGAACAAATTGCTTGACATTCCTTTCAAGGGGAAAACACTGTTTGGCCCTGACTTGAAAGAGATTATCTCTGATATCACTGGGGGCAAGGGCCACGCCCTTCCTCAGGATAGGTCTTTCAAGGCCAAAAATAAACCTAATTTTCGTCCCTTTCGCAGAAACGGACCAGCCCCAAGTGCTACGTCCTCTAAGCAGGAGGGTAATACTTCTCAAGCCAATCCAGCCTGGAGACCTATGCAAGGCTGGAACAAAGGAAAGCAGGCCAAGAAACCTGCCACTGCTCCCAAGACAGCATGAGATGCGGGCCCCCGATCCGGGACCGGATTTGGTGGGGAGCAGACTCTCTCTCTTCACTCAGGCTTGGGCAAGAGATGTTCTGGATCCTTGGGCGCTAGAAATAGTCTCCCAAGGTTATCTTCTGGAAGTGATTCATCCTGTTCCATTAAGAGAACGAGGGATGGGGTTCTACTCCAATCTGTTCGTAGTTCCCAAAAAAGAGGGAACGTTCAGACCAATCTTAGATCTCAAGATCCTAAACAAGTTTCTCAAGGTTCCTTCGTCCAAAATGGAAACCATTCGAACAATCCTTCCATCCAGGAAGGTCAATTCTTGACCACGGTGGATTTAAAGGATGCGTATCTACATATTCCTGTCCACAAGGAACATCATCGGTTCCTAAGGTTCGCATTCCTGGACAAACATTACCAGTTCGTGGCGCTTCCTTTCGGATTAGCCACTGCTCCAAGGATTTTCTCAAAGGTACTAGGGTCCCTTCTGGCGGTGCTAAGACCAAGGGGCATTGCTGTAGTACCTTACTTGGACGACATTCTGATTCAAGCGTCGTCCCTTCCTCAAGCAAAGGCTCACACGGACATAGTCCTGGCCTTTCTCAGATCTCACGGATGGAAAGTGAACGTGGAAAAGAGTTCTCTATCTCCGTCGACAAGAGTTCCCTTCTTGGGAACAATAATAGACTCCTTAGAAATGAGGATTTTTCTGACAGAGACCAGAAAAACAAAACTTCTAAGCTCTTGTCGGATACTTCATTCCGTTCCTCTTCCTTCCATAGCGCAGTGCATGGAAGTGATAGGTTTGATGGTAGCGGCAATGGACATAGTTCCTTTTGCGCGCATTCATCTAAGACCATTACAACTGTGTATGCTCAGTCAGTGGAATGGGGACTATACAGACTTGTCTCCGAAGATACAAGTAAATCAGAGGACCAGAGACTCACTCCGTTGGTGGCTGTCCCTGGACAACCTGTCACAAGGGGTGACCTCCCGCAGACCAGAGTGGGTCATTGTCACGACCGACGCCAGTCTGATGGGCTGGGGCGCGGTCTGGGGATCCCTGAAAGCTCAGGGTCTTTGGTCTCGGGAAGAATCTCTTCTACCGATAAATATTCTGGAACTGAGAGCGATATTCAATGCTCTCAAGGCTTGGCCTCAGCTAGCGAGGGCCAAGTTCATACGGTTTCAATCAGACAACATGACGACTGTTGCGTACATCAACCATCAGGGGGGAACAAGGAGTTCCCTGGCGATGGAAGAAGTGACCAGAATCATTCAATGGGCGGAGACTCGCTCCTGCCACCTGTCTGCAATCCACATCCCAGGAGTGGAAAATTGGGAAGCGGATTTTCTGAGTCGTCAGACATTGCATCCGGGGGAGTGGGAACTCCATCCGGAAATCTTTGCCCAAATCACTCAACTGTGGGGCATTCCAGACATGGATCTGATGGCCTCTCGTCAGAACTTCAAGGTTCCTTGCTACGGGTCCAGATCCAGGGATCCCAAGGCGACTCTAGTAGATGCACTAGTAGCACCTTGGACCTTCAAACTAGCCTATGTATTCCCGCCGTTTCCTCTCATCCCCAGGCTGGTAGCCAGGATCAATCAGGAGAGGGCGTTGGTGATCTTGATAGCTCCTGCGTGGCCACGCAGGACTTGGTATGCAGATCTGGTGAATATGTCATCGGCTCCACCATGGAAGCTACCTTTGAGACGAGACCTTCTTGTTCAAGGTCCGTTCGAACATCCGAATCTGGTCCCACTCCAGCTGACTGCTTGGAGATTGAACGCTTGATCTTATCAAAGCGAGGGTTCTCAGATTCTGTTATTGATACTCTTGTTCAGGCCAGAAATCCTGTAACTAGAAAAATTTACCACAAAATTTGGAAAAAATATATCTGTTGGTGTGAATCTAAAGGATTCCCTTGGGACAAGGTTAAGATTCCTAAGAGTCTATCCTTCCTTCGAGAAGGATTGGAAAAAGGATTATCTGCAAGTTCCTTGATGGGACAGATTTCTGCCTTGTCTGTGTTACTTCACAAAAAGCTGGCAGCTGTGCCAGATGTTCAAGCCTTTGTTCAGGCTCTGGTTAGAATCAAGCCTGTTTACAAACCTTTGACTCCTCCTTGGAGTCTCAACTTAGTTCTTTCAGTTCTTCAGGGGGTTCCGTTTGAACCCTTACATTCCGTTGATATTAAGTTATTATCTTGGAAAGTTTTGTTTTTGGTTGCAATTTCTTCTGCTAGAAGAGTTTCAGAATTATCTGCTCTGCAGTGTTCTCCTCCTTATCTGGTGTTCCATGCAGATAAGGTGGTTTTACGTACTAACCTGGTTTTCTTCCAAAAGTTGTTTCTAACAAAAACATTAACCAGGAGATAGTCGTGCCTTCTCTGTGTCCGAAACCAGTTTCGAAGAAGGAACGTTTGTTGCACAATTTGGATGTTGTTCGCGCTCTAAAATTCTATTTAGATGCTACAAAGGATTTTAGACAAACATCTTCCTTGTTTGTTGTTTATTCTGGTAAAAGGAGAGGTCAAAAAGCAACTTCTACCTCTCTCTCTTTTTGGATTAAAAGCATCATCAGATTGGCTTACGAGACTGCCGGACGGCAGCCTCCTGAAAGGGTCACAGCTCCTTCCACTAGGGCTGTGGCTTCCACATGGGCCTTCAAGAACGAGGCTTCTGTTGATCAGATATGTAGGGCAGCGACTTGGTCTTCACTGCACTCTTTTACCAAATTTTACAAGTTTGATACTTTTGCTTCTTCTGAGGCTATTTTTGGGAGAAAGGTTTTGCAAGCCGTGGTGCCTTCCATTTAGGTGACCTGATTTGCTCCCTCCCTTCATCCGTGTCCTAAAGCTTTGGTATTGGTTCCCACAAGTAAGGATGACGCCGTGGACCGGACACACCTATGTTGGAGAAAACAGAATTTATGTTTACCTGATAAATTACTTTCTCCAACGGTGTGTCCGGTCCACGGCCCGCCCTGGTTTTTTAATCAGGTCTGATAATTTATTTTCTTTAACTACAGTCACCACGGTATCATATGGTTTCTCCTATGCAAATATTCCTCCTTAACGTCGGTCGAATGACTGGGGTAGGCGGAGCCTAGGAGGGATCATGTGACCAGCTTTGCTGGCTCTTTGCCATTTCCTGTTGGGGAAGAGAATATCCCACAAGTAAGGATGACGCCGTGGACCGGACACACCGTTGGAGAAAGTAATTTATCAGGTAAACATAAATTCTGTTTTACAGATACAGTCCACATTTTAAGATACAGGGCAACTTTACTACACTAACCCCAATTTGTTCAATACTGCTAAAATAATCATAGGAATGTACTTAGCCATATTTCTTCAGAGTGTCAGCCATCTTTACAGCATGCCCAAGATAAAAAGAGAGACAGAGGTTCTGGTGTTACAGTATTTTATACCCCAATTCAAAAGGGAAGTGGCCTTTCAAATGCCACTCACAGGCCATTTGGAATGTCCACCTAGACAGACACTAGACAAAAGAACTACTTGAATAAACCAGCTATGTGAATTGCCAGTTATAAAATCTGTGAGCTATATTCCAATATCCCTGTTATAAAATGTCACCACATTCCCTCACTTTTCTTCTCCTATGTTGCCCTGTTTTCTAGTTATACCCACTAGTACAGAAGAACACAGTGGGAGCGAAAACCTTACAGGAAAAATTCTCCCACCATCCCTTAAGACTCGGCGATATGAGCTCTTCTGTACTTTCCTAGGACTGTCAATTCCTAGTCTAACTTTATACAATTCATTAAAAAAAATGCATTTAAAATTATACATAGAAACACAAAATCCTATGCTAAACCCCATTAGCAACATTTATACAATGGTCTTAAATATTGGGAAAAGTTCATGTATGAGTGTGTGAGTGTGGGTACCTTAGATGGGTATGCGTGTAGTAAAATCTTTATTAAGAAAGTGTGAATTGTGCCTGTAAAACAAAAGTTATAATGGTTCACTGAAGTTCTTTGTTGTCATCTTTTGGCATCTGGTCCTTGCTTTTGGCATCTGGTCCTTGCTTTTGCTTTACCAAATCTCTCTCTTTGAACCACTTTGTTTTTTCCAAGACCCTCAAAGGAATGAAAAAAGATTAAAACCAGGCATATATTTACTTCACACTACAACACTCCATCTGCAGTAGAAACCACATTCACAGTTATTAACTTTAAAGGGCCACTGTAAGTAAATATTTTCTATGCCTGTTACTAACTAACTACCCCAAATATGCTTTTTATCAATAGAATTTCATTAGCATATCTCTACCGTATATCAGAAATCTTGTCTGCAAATTTAATTGTTTTCCAAACCCACTCCGTGGGTATCCTTTGCTCTGTACCAATCCGTTTACAATACCTAGGTTTCAAAATGGCGCTTTAAACACAAAGTTATTGGTTTAAGTATTTTGAACATGCAGTGCTGAAAATAGTGGGCAGGATAATGTGACATCATCGGCGAATAAAATATATAACTTTTAGAACGTTATGAAACTTCGTTTTGGAGAAAATATAGGTCAGTAGGTTTTAATTAATGTTTATTAACTTTAATATGTTAGTTGTTTAGCTTACAAATTATAACAGAAAGTAATCCTTTAAGTTGGAAAGTGCCTCTGTTATTGCATCATCCCACTCGCACCCTTACTTAAACTTATGTTGCTTGATTTATATGATTATTTACCCCTTTATAATATATATATATATATATATATATATATATATATATATATATATATATATATATATATTGGCCTAATGCACCATTTTACATCTCCATTGTGATACATTATACTTATTTAATTTGTCCAACGCCACCATCATAGCTTCATGGTAAGATCAATCCTGAAGACACCTGAAAAACAACAATCTATAATATGTGTTATTGGGGAAAAACTGGAAGGAAAGGTGAGAAGCCTTCTATCTTCATTGGTTTTCTTCCTGCAAGATAAGACTTCAGACAGTTTACATAGAAATGGTATTGCATGTGGCCTCCCAAAACTAATCACAATGGAGGTATCTGTTATTGTTTTTTTTTAGAAAGAGAATGCATCAATTAACTATACATTCTAAATATTGGCATTTAAAACTTAATAATGAAAAACACTTAAAATTATTAATTGAACTTAAAACTGAAGTACACCTTACACAATACAAATGTACTGCAAACAAAAATGCTTATAAACAAAAATGAATGATTTAATTTGAGCCCTCCAGCTCTGTCAGTTGCTTCTTTAGAAACCCAATTTGATCTCTCATTCTCCTGTTTTTTTGTTTGAGTTCCAAATAACTTAAGTTGGCCTTATTGTTTATCTCATTTGACCTCAGCCTCCAATTTTCTCCTCTGTTAATATCGCCATTTAAATTCCTGTCTCTCCAGTTTCCTGTATTTGATGCTCTACTATTCTGATATCCACAAACATTCCTTCTATTACCCCTCTCTGATTCCTGCCTGTGAATAGTCAGATTATTCTCCATTGACTGCTTCACTGCAGAATTTGCCTTAATGGTGTATGGGTGATAATTCCACCACTTCTCAGCTCTAGTGAGCACCATATGTAGGTTTGTGGAGTTTGGATCATACAGCTTTACAAACTCCTGACATTTTCTGGGGAGAGCTTCAAGTACCCTCTGTATGTGAGCTGGTGACCCCCAGACCATTTGGGTCTGTGGCTGGCGCAGCACACACCAGAATAAAACTCTTTTTGCTACTTCAAATGGCCCATCTAGTGGTCTCATGGTAATTTCACTAATCTCTTTTTCTAGACTAGTAAAATTGAAAAAGGTTTTAGCTATCCTGCCAGCCTGATCACATATACTTGAATTAAATCCAAATAACCTGTTGGCATAGGGGCCCATGGCATCTTGAAGCAATTCTGTCCATTCCGGCATGCTCATACCTAATTTTATGGCTTTTTCAGTTCCCTTGTGAAACCAATGTGAAAAGTTATTAAAGCTGTTTGTGGGGATTGTGCCCCACCATTTCTTAAAAATGTCTTTATCTGCTACAGTCATTGGCCTAGTCTGATTTGAAAAACCTGTAGGAACTTTCAGGTTGTTAAAATTCTCAGAAATTATGACAGGGGCAATTGGAACAGAACTTGGGTTTTTAGTGGGGCCCATTTACATTTTATCTTGTGTTATTACTTGTTTCGGCTCTTTCCTTTGTGGCAGTAAGTGATCACTATCTGCATTGTTCCCAGAAATATCACTAATTATTTTTTCTTTTTGTTCAATTTTCATCTGTAACTCAGTAATTTTGTTTGAGTATTCGTTACTGCTGTGTTCTGTTAATTTTAATTGACTTTGTAATTTACTGATCTGTATGGTGTTAGTTAAAGCAGAAAGCTTAATACAATCTCTGTCAGTCTGTGTGTTATCTAACTTTAATTTAAGGTCTTTATTTTGCTCTGTCAGGTCTCCAATAATGTTCCTTAATTCTTTTATTGTTGAAATCACTGCCTGCGCTATCATACATTTTCTTTTATTATTATTAATCTTTTTAAGAGTTAATACCTGTGTTAGTATATCTAAAACACTTTCACACTTGTTGTTTTTAGCTTCTGGGATGAAGAATGGACCATTATATTTATGAATGTAATTGTTAAAGTAATCACAGATTTCCTGTGAAATATAGTTTTTTCCAGACATTTTTAACAGATAGCCGTTAGAACTAAAAAAAATAAATAAAAATATCTATATATATTATATACTAGAATAGTGTGTCTCTCACAGCATAGTTTGCCAGACTATTTTACCTGCCCCAAATGCAAGGAATTATCATATCTATAGGGCAATGAAACACCAGACTAAACAGAAATTAAGCAGAACAAAATTAAAAAAAAAATATTGTTCTCTTTTAAAAGGTGTAAACCATCAATAATACTAACCTAAATAAAATAAATGAACAAAGCAAAGCAAGGAATCCTTTTTACTGATATTTTCCCAAATTGAGGAAAAATTATAAAAATATTTTAAGTACATTAAGATTCTATAGAACTTCTGAAATGCTAATTTCAACTGTAATTTTGGTTCCAGGATCTGCTCCAAACACAGGAAATGCAATTTTTTAACTTTGTTACCAAAACAAAGGTTACACCTTTTGTATTCCATACAAACTTAATTCAAAATCTGAACAAAGAAATGGAAGAAGAAGGAGGGAAAAACAAAATATGCTTTAAACTGCTTATGGCTTAGCATATTCCCAAAATTAAACTGTAATTTCTTTCATGTAATTAGCAAGAGTCCATGAGCTAGTGACGTATGGGATATACATTCCTACCAGGAGGGGCAAAGTTTCCCAAACCTTAAAATGCCTATAAATACACCCATCACCACACCCACAATTCAGTTTTACAAACTTTGCCTCCCGTGGAGGTGGTGAAGTAAGTTTGTGCTTAAGATTCTTCGTTGATATGCGCTTCGCAACAGGTTGAAGCCCGGTTTTCCTCTCGAAGTGCAGTGAATGTCAGAGGGATGTGAAGAGAGTATTGCCTATTTGAATACAATGGTCTACCTCTAGGGGATCAATTTCATAGGTTCTCTGTTATCGGTCGTAGAGATTTCTTCTCATACCTCCCTTTTCAGATCGACGATATACTCTTATATACCTTTACCTCTACTGATTCTCGTTTCAGTACTGGTTTGGCTATTTACTACATGTAGAGGAGTGTCCTGGGGTAAGTAAATCTTATTCTTTGTGACACTGAGCTATGGTTGGGCACTTTATTTGTAAAGTTCTAAATATATGTCTATAAACTTATATTTGCCTTGATTCAGGATAATCAGTATTCCTTTTCAATACAGACTGTCAGTTTCATTATTGGGATAATGCATTTATTTATTTTTTCTTACCTTGAAAAATTTTCATGTGGCCATTTTTTCCTGCGTGCTGTTAGGCTCGCGGGGGCAGAAAATGTTTCTTTTTATTACGTAATTTTTGGCGCGTATTTTTTTGGCGCAAATTTTTTTTTTGTCATTTCCGGCGACGTAATTTTCGCCGGAAGTTGTATTCTGTTACGCATGCGTATTCAGACATTTTTTTGCGCCAAAAAAATGTGGGCGTATTTTTTACTCACTTTATTTAAACATTTTTATTTTCATGGCTTCTGGTTTCCAGAAGCTTATTTTTTTGCATTCTTTCCCGTTCCTGAAACTGTCTTTTAAGGAATTTGATAATTTTGCTTTATATGTTGTTTTTTTCTATTTACATATTGCAAGATGTCTCATCCTGACCCTGGATCAAAATCCTCTAATGGACAGACGTTGCCTGATGCTGGTTCTACCAAAGTTAAGTGTATATGTTGTAAACTTGTGGTATCTATTCCCCCAGCTGTGGTTTGTGAAAGCTGTCATGATAAACTTTCCAATGCAGATTCTGTTTCTATTAGTAATAATCCTTTACCTGTTGTTGTTCCTTCAACATCTATTGTTCAGAATGTTCCTGTTAATGTTAAAGAATTTGTTTCTAATTCTATTAAGAAGGCTCTGTCTGTTATTCCTCCTTCCAATAAACGTAAAAGGTCTTTCAAAACTTCTCACTTTTCTGATGAATTTTTAGGTGACCGCCATCATTCTGACTTATCTAGATATGGAGGAGTCCAGTCCTCTTGATACTAGAACTGCTAAACGTTTAAATTTGGTTTATAAACCTCATGTGTTAATTCCGGAAGTTTTTCCCGTTCCTGATGCTATCTCAGATGTGATTGCTAGGGAATGGGATAGTCTGGGTACTTCTTTCACTCCTTCTCCAAGGTTTAAGAAATTGTACCCTGTGCCATCTGATAGACTGGAATTTTGGGATAAAATCCCTAAAGTCGATGGGGCTATCTCTACTCTTGCCAAACGTACTGCTATTCCTACGGCAGATAGCACTTCGTTTAAAGATCCTTTAGATAGGAAAATTGAATTTTTTTTGAGAAAAGCTTATTTATGTTCAGGTAATCTACTTAGACCTGCTATCTCTTTGGCTGATGTTGCTGCAGCTTCAACTTTTTGGTTGGAGACTTTAGCGCAACAAGTGACAGATCATAACACATATAGCATTGTTAAACTTCTTCAACACGCTAATAACTTTGTCTGTGATGCCATTTTTGATATCATTAGAGTTGATGTCCGGTATATGTCTTTAGCTATTTTAGCTAGACAAGCTTTATGGCTTAAATCCTGGAATGTAGATATGACTTCTAAATCAACTTTGCTTTCTCTCTCTTTCCAAGGTAATAAATTGTTTGGTTCTCAGTTGGATTCTATAATTTCAACTGTTACTGGAGGGAAGGGTGCCTTTTTGCCTCAGGGTAAAAAATCTAAAGGTAATTACCGGGCTGCTAATCGTTTTCGTTCCTTTCGTCAGAAGGAGCAGAAGCCCGATCCTTCCCCTAAAGGAACGGTTTCCGGTTGGAAACCTAATCCAATCTGGAATAAATCTAAGCCTTCCAGAAAGTCAAAACCAGCCCCTAAATCCGCATGAAGGTGCGGCCCTCATTCCAGCACAGCTGGTAGGGGGCAGGTTACGATTTTTCAAAGATGTTTGAATCAATTCGGTTCACAATCTTTGGATTCAGAACCTTGTTTCACAAGGGTACAGAATAGGTTTCAAAGTAAGACCGCCTGTGAGAAGATTCTTTCTCTCACGCATTCCAGTCAATCCGGTGAAGGCTCAGGCGTTTCTGAAATGTGTTTCAGACCTAGAGTTAGCTGGGGTAATTATACCAGTTCCAGTTCTGGAACAGGGTCTGGGGTTTTATTCAAATCTATTCATCGTACCAAAGAAAGAGAATTCTTTCAGTTCGGTTCTGGATCTAAAAATATTGAATCGTTATGTAAGGATACCAACATTCAAAATGGTGACTATAAGAACTATTCTGCCTTTTGTTCAGCAAGGGCATTATATGTCTACAATAGATTTACAGGATGCATACCTGCATATTCCAATTCATCCAGATCACTTTCAGTTTCTGAGATTCTCTTTTCTAGACAAGCATTACCAGTTTATTGCTCTTCCATTTGGTCTAGCAACAGCGCCAAGGATCTTTTCGAAGGTTCTCGGTGCCCTTCTCTCTGTAATCAGAGAACAGGGTATTGCGGTATTTCCTTATTTGGACGATATCTTGGTACTTGCTCAGTCTTCACATTCTGCAGAATCTCATACAAATCAACTTGTGTTGTTTCTTCAAAGACATGGTTGGAGGATCAATTTACCAAAGAGTTCCTTGATTCCTCAGACAAGGGTAACCTTTTTAGGTTTCCAAATAGATTCAGTGTCCATGACTTTGTCTCTGACAGAAAAGAGACGTCTGAAATTGGTTTCAGCCTGTTGAAACCTTCAGTCTCAATTTTTCCCTTCGGTAGCATTATGCATGGAGATTTTAGGTCTCATGACTGCTGCATCGGACGCGATCCCTTTTGCTCGTTTTCACACGAGACCACTCCAGCTTTGTATGCTGAACCAGTGGTGCAGGGATTATACAAGGATATCACAAATAATATCCTTAAATCCCAATGTTCGATCATCTCTAACTTGGTGGATGGATCACCATCGTTTAATTCAAGGGGCCTCTTTCGTTCTTCCAACCTGGACTGTGATCTCAACAGATGCGAGTCTATCAGGTTGGGGAGCTGTTTGGGGATCTCTGACAGCGCAAGGGGTTTGGAAATCTCAGGAGGCGAGATTACCAATCAATATTTTGGAACTCTGTGCGATTTTCAGAGCTCTTCAGTACTGGCCTCTTCTGAAGAGAGAATCGTTTATTTGTTTTCAAACGGACAATGTAACGACCGTGGCATATGTCAATCATCAAGGGGGGACTCACAGTCCTCAAGCTATGAAAGAAGTATCTCGGATACTTGTATGGGCGGAATCCAGCTCCTGTCTAATTTCTGCGGTTTACATCCCAGGTTTAGACAATTGGGAAGCGGATTATCTCAGTTGCCAGACGTTACATCCGGGCGAATGGTCCCTTCATCCAGAGGTTTTTCTCCAGATTGTTCAAATCTGGGGACTTCCAGAAATAGATCTGATGGCCTCTCATCTAAACAAGAAGCTTCCCAGGTATCTGTCCAGATCCCGGGATCCTCAGGCGGAAGCAGTGGATGCGTTGTCAATTCCTTGGAATTATCATCCTGCTTATATCTTTCCGCCTCTAGTTCTTCTTCCGAAAGTAATCTCCAAAATTCTATTGGAGCGCTCATTTGTACTGCTGGTGGCTCCAGCATGGCCTCACAGGTTTTGGTTTGCGGATCTCGTTCGGATGGCCAGTTGCTAGCCTTGGACACTTCCGTTAAGGCCAGATCTTCTATCTCAAGGCCCTTTTTTCCATCAGGATCTCAAATTATTAAATTTGAAGGTATGGAGATTGAACGCTTAATTCTTAGTCATAGAGGTTTCTCTGACTCAGTGATTAATACTATGTTACAGGCTCGAAAATCTGTCTCTAGAAAGATTTATTATCGAGTTTGGAAGACTTACATCTCTTGGTGTTCTTCTCATAAATTCTCCTGGCATTCTTTCAGAATTCCTAGAATTTTACAATTTCTTCAGGATGGTTTGGATAAGGGTTTGTCTGCAAGTTCTTTGAAAGGACAGATATCTGCTCTTTCTGTTCTTTTTCACAGAAAGATTGCTAATCTTCCTGATATTCATTGTTTTGTACAGGCTTTGGTTCGTATCAAACCTGTTATTAAGCCAATCTCTCCTCCTTGGAGTCTTAATTTGGTTTTGACAGCTTTACAGGCTCCTCCGTTTGAGCCTATGCATTCTCTGGACATTAAATTGCTTTCTTGGAAAGTATTGTTCCTTTTGGCTATCTCTTCTGCTAGAAGAGTTTCTGAGTTATCTGCTCTTTCTTGTGAATCTCCTTTTCTGATTTTTCATCAGGATAAGGCAGTGTTGCGGACTTCATTTCAATTTTTACCTAAGGTTGTGAATTCTAACATTAGTAGAGAGATTGTTGTCCCTTCTTTATGTCCTAATCCTAAGAATTCTAAGGAAAGATCTTACATTCTTTGGATGTAGTTAGAGCTTTGAAATATTATGTTGAAGCTACTAAAGTTTTTAGAAAGACTTCTAGTCTATTTGTTATTTTCTCTGGTCCCAGGAAAGGTCAGAAGGCTTCTGCCATTTCTTTGGCGTCTTGGTTAAAGTCTTTAATTCATCATGCTTATGTGGAGTCGGATAAGTCCCCGCCTCAAAGAATTACGGCTCATTTTGATTCGTCTGCTTATAATTTCAGTTTTTTTCTTTATAAAGATTGAAACTTTGTTTTGGGTTGTGGATTATTTTTTTCAGCGGAATTGGCTGTCTTTATTTTATCCCTCCCTCTCTAGTGACTCTTGCGTGGAAGTTCCACATCTTGGGTATCTGCTATCCCATACATCACTAGCTCATGGACTCTTGCTAATTACATGAAAGAAAACATAATTTATGTAAGAACTTACCTGATAAATTCATTTCTTTCATATTAGCAAGAGTCCATGAGACCCACCCTTTTTTGTGGTGGTTATGATTTTTTTGTATAAAGCACAATTATTCCAATTCCTTATTTTTTTATGCTTTCGCACCTTTCTTATCACCCCACTTGCTTGGCTATTCGTTAAACTGAATTGTGGGTGTGTTGAGGGGTGTATTTATAGGCATTTTAAGGTTTGGGAAACTTTGCCCCTCCTGGTAGGAATGTATATCCCATAGGTCACTAGCTCATGGACTCTTGCTAATATGAAAGAAATGAATTTATCAGGTAAGTTCTTACATAAATTATGTTTTCTTAACTTTAAATTCTACACAATTTCCCATACAATTCAGAATGAAATTTATGTATAGGGCAAGCTACAGCTCTGGGTGTAACACATTCACAGAAATGAATCCTTTGTAAAAAAAAAAAAAAAAAAAGTCAATCACTTTAACCTTACTATGGCAGCCATTAAATAGTACTGTAAAGCTTTAGATGGGACCAACA